>NC_135265.1:91413051-91726320 GCF_051311805.1 Agelaius phoeniceus | reverse complement strand
ATAGACTTAAAATCCTCACCTCCACTGTTTCACAGTTTAGCAATGTCTTAGGTCTAGCATAAAGACAGTTGCTCCTGTTGTGTGAAGATCAGAGCTGTTCAGACTAATTTCTGACAGGGATTCTATTACATGAATTCTTATGCAAATTTCAGAGTGCAAGTAGCTTGTTAGAGGTACACTTTGTTACATGAGCAATTTTGTATTAATAATCTTGGAGAGTGAACTGTTGAACTGTTTGCTTCAGCTGTTTGCTTTGTCCTCTTCATTCCTCATGCTGCATGAGTGGCCGCCGCAGCTTCTAAAGACTGAGTTTTCTCCCTAACCGAGTGACTGAAACTTTCAAACTGCAATCACAAATGAATAATATATGATGAATGCTCATATTTACACATGGATAGCCTGGTTTGCATGCAAATGTTGGAATTCAGGTTGCTCTTGGTGTTTTAGGGTATATCTAGGAATGGCCAAAAAACAAGAACTCTCCTGATTCATTCTTCTAAGAATCCATGCCCTATCACTGTTAAGTGTAGGTACACTCTCCACCACACCTTTGAAAGTCATAGAACTTTTAATGGACTGTTGCCACTGGGGATGCATGTCCTCCATCCCTCGATCCAGTTCATGGGATTGCCTTCAGTTTTGTTCCATAGAAGGAAATGATGGGAACTATTCCAGTAGCTCCATTGCTACTGGAATATAGGGAGGTGATGGCAACACCAGAGATCAGGTTGAATAATGACTCTTTTAACTGGTGAGTTCAAGGTGGTATGTTGTATTGTCTTCTTTTGCATGACCTTGAGGGAGAAATCTGGATGATTAAAAAGCAGTAATGAATTTAATTTTTCTACATCTTAAAATAGATAAATGTATATATATATACAAATACAGAGTCATGTATTCATAAATATGTAAACAGATTCATAGGCACATACATGCCTTTGTCTGTGTGTAGGTGTATCTCATGGTGGAGGGGGACTGAGAGGCTCCTATTGCCTCACAGCCTTCACAGGTAATTTGAAATTCTTTATCTTCTGTGTAAACATCATAACTGCACTCTCCCAAGTACAGTGTTTTCTCCCTGGGTGTCTGTTCACAACAGTCCTCCTAATGGGCTTCTGGGGTTATGACACTGGCAAGGAACATAAGGCAACATTCCCAAAGTTGCTGCAGTGTGAAAGTGTTTCTTAGGATGATATGCTTCCTGGTGTCTTAAATATAAACTGGTATTTGGTTGGTCTGGTGCTGACCTTCAAGAAGCTGTTCTACAAGGCTTCATCCACTGTCCACTGTAAGTTTGTAATTGGTTTGTTTTGGAATGAGTTCTCCTGGCTCAGTGCTAGGGCTTAAATCAGCAGGGGAAGCCTGCAGCAAGAATTTCTCAACCAGTTGGAACCTGAACATTTCTATATGGTCAGAAATCAAGCTTGAGGAAATTAGAGGAAAATGCATGGTGAGAATTTCATTTGCAGAGAATAATCAACTGCTAAGTGATGTAGATGAGAAAAGATAATCTTAGGTTTCAAAATTCTGGTTCAGTATTGTGGCCACTGCCTCCAGAAGCTGGGCATAATAATATACATAGAAACTGCTTCATCTTTTATAAAGGTTTCCCTCTCTCAGCTGAAGGAAGTAACTATTCCCTGCATCTTCCACATTTTTCAACATTGAGATGTTTTCAGTTGAAAAAAGTAACTGAGCCTACCGAGAACATCTGCATGCCACATGGGATGCCTGTGGCCTTACCATCTCTCTTTATGAAGAAATCTACATGATGCTTTACATTATACATATTTGTGTATGCATAGTGCCGAATAAAACCTTTAATTATATCAGCATAAAGAGGGATACAACAGCTATCAAACATCAAAAGTTTTTACCATCATGTGCATTCCTATCACAGCTATCTGTTGACTTCATGGGCTGTTTTTTACTAAGTACAATATATCTATATTCTGTATGCAAATTCCACTGTGAGTGATTTGCCTGTTTTGTAAGCTAGACTGCACCTGTAACATGTGGGATTGAGTTAAAAATGACAAGCAGACAAGCACAAGGCACATTATCTTGACAAACTCAGCCTCCGAAAATTAGCCTGTGCCTGAATTATTAAAATAACAAGGAGTATTTCACTCAGCTGTGGAGAAATGCTCCTAATTGTCCACTTTAGCCAACTTCTTTCAGACTTCACGATCGGTCAATTTACAGTAGCGGCTTGCAAATTCCTGAACTCCCATTAGAGAAAAGTGCAACAGCAGTCCAACACGCCCTCATTTATTTTAATAACCTGCCAAGCAGACATGAAAATGTTAAAGTTGGAAGGCTGTAACATGACAGGAACCTGACTTGTCACAGCCACATTATAATCTAGTTAAACTACTTTCTTTCTGCCTTTCATGTCTTTTCAGGTAAGTGGAAAACTAATTGTCAAATTACTAATTTTGTTGGCATTAATATCAATACTAAGGCTAGAGGAGCATGAACAGATAGGCCTGTGGGTTTTCTTCATATTATGCTTGAATGCTGGAAAGCATTCTGAAAATACAGAAGGATAAAATCAGTGCCCAGTCTTTTATCAACAATGACCTATTTATTTTAAGAGGCATTGAAGCTCTATAAACAGGCTAGTTAAAGTCTCTGGGTTCTTTTATTATTATTTAATGCTTGGAAATCTTGTTTACTTCAATCTTGTTTCCTTTGTGCATAATAGTGTACCTGATGTAACAGGGCCAGTATTCACATCTAAAGTATTAATGGCACAGTCTGATAGTGTGGGAGATAACAAGGAACTGCACTACCGAGAAAAAAGTTTTCAACAATGCCAGGGTCACACTGTCTTTTAAAATGAACTGTAAGTAGGTCATGCTTCAGCTGCAGGCAGGGTCGAGAGCATTACTGCACAAAGTGCTTGGGATGGTTGAGGAGCTTGTTGAGGGAAGTGGGGACAGCTCAGGTGACTGGGACTAGGACCTAATTGTGATGAACATGGAGATATGAATCCATCTACATGATGAACCCATCTACAGATATGCTGCTCCTTTTACAAGGGGTTGCCTGCACTACAGGGCATGAAGGTTTCAGGTTTCCAGCTTTCTCAAGGCAGGACAGAATCTATTACTTACGTCTGAAATCCATTTTTCTGTTTGCTGTTTTCAGGGTGGGGTGAGAATGGATGGTGTTTGTTTGCTGGCTTGCTTATTTTTTTTCTTCCCCATTTGATGATAACCTTTCTGGGGAATTTAGTTTGGCTTCATGAGTGTTTGCACAGATTTTGCTGTCCATCATGGCACTGATAGCTTCCTATGAATAATAAGCCTTCCAAAAAGAATACTGATATGCTTTAATACTAATATTTCCCAGCAGTACTTGAAAGCTTCTCCTACTAAGTACTTACCTTTGCCTCTATTTCATCTGGAATGGGCTCATTATTAGCAGTAATTTTGTGGGAGGCTGAATGTTCAGGTTGTAGAAACATGTTATGATTTCTTGTACAATTTGGGACAGAATTTATTTTCCAGTGTCTTTTGTTTGCTCACTTTTTCTCTGCTGAAAAGAAACGTGGAGAAGCCCATTCTCACAGCCTCAGCACATCAGATCTGTCCCAGTAGGGGCCAGAAAATGTATCATCAGAAAACAAAACTCTTGGTGTTACTGACAACATTATCAAGAGTCTGATTGTACTTGAGTCCTATGGCTATATAAATGCTCTCTTGTGGAGAACATGAACCTAGGCAAACACATAACAGCACTGAGCACCAGTAGGTCTGAAAAATCATATTCAGAAAGATTCTCTATTCCACTACCTAACTTCATGCTCTCCTCTCTTCTGACCACTCTCACCATTCTTTGTGCAAAATGGGTTAGCAAGGTTTGGAGCAGAACATAAACACTTGTAAAGTGTCATTATTGCAATGAGCAGGAAAAGAAGAAAGAGAGGAGGAGGGAAGCGGGTTTGCTGGAGGACAAGCAGGGATGGGCAAAGCTAAGAGATACAATTAGCTTTTCAGTTCCCAGAAGATAAGAATTATCATGAGCAAACTTGGGACGGTAAATGAGGCAACTAAGAGTCTAACGTTCCTGAGGAGAGAATGTTTCTGTGTCCCCTGAGAACTGGGTCACCTGAGAACAGCCCCTACAGGGCTTCACCTCAGAGTAAAATGGTAGCTACCTTATGAGGTGTTAAAGTCTCTTTTGAGAAAACTCACTGAGTACCAGAATGATCGGTGTTGGGTAGGACAGAATTTTAGCTAAATCATTTTAATTTAATTAAATTCTGTCCTACCCAATATACCAGTCATTCTGGTACTCAGTGAGAAAACTGAGTATATTGGTATATTGGTAGGTATATTGGGTAGGACGGAATTTTTGCTAAATCATTTTCCTGGCTAATTAAAGCTTTTTGAATCATTAGAAATTAATCAAAATACAATGATTTTTTTGTCAGTGCCACTACCTTTATGTGTGACACATAGTCTCCTGTACCTAGCTCTTCCTGTCAGCAAAGTACTTATAAATATGCTTTTTACTTTTCCCATTGTCTGTTTTAAAAAGGTCTCCATTTTGGGAGACAAGAAGACATCCGTGAATGTTTAACTTGCCATTAGCATCTATATTTTATGTTTGAAACATTTAAAAGCTTCTGTTTTAAATAAAGATAAACACATCCCTAAACATCTGTGCAATGCATGACACAGAACAATTGAGTAAGCATCAAAGTGCTTAATAGATAAAACAGTGCTGGATGTGGTAAAATAAACAGGACTTAATCCCTTTATAACTTGAGTAAATAAATACAGCTTTAATTCAGATACAGTTTTGCCTTTAGGTTGCTCTGTTCTGTTAACACCTATCTGTCAGCAGTAATACCATGTAAATGAGCCACTCTGAGCCTTTCCCCTTGCATCTTGTTTAATCCTCTTCCATTCTTCTAATCATCCTACACACACAGGCCAATATCTATTTTCATCTGGCAAGATAGGATCTCCTAAGGAATTAAAGACGGTTTCCACTTAGCTCCACAGTAGGCAAAGGCTGGGCTGTGATCTAGGGCTTTAGGGACTTCTCATAATGCGCTGGTGCTCGCTAGATCGAAGAATTGAGTTCTGGCTACTGGATTTTTAATCCTCCTGTGGCTGATGTTGGGCGCTCCAGTGATTTAAGATCTTTGATTGCTCAGAGCTTGGCCCTTTGATTGAGTGAACTTCTGAAGACAGCATGTGAGTGATTTCAAGTTAGTGGTTTTAAGTAACTACTGGAAAAAACAGATAGGAAAAGCCCTGTGATTAAGATGCACCATCTCTCTTTTTAATTGACTTTCTGAAGCTATCTGATGCTTTACTCTCTATCCACAAAAGAAAAACTGTATAGATCAGTATTTGTTCTAATGAAGAACTCAAGTGTCACGGTATTTGTCTGTGCTTGTTTGCAGTGACATGTCTGTTAAAATTGTACACACTAAAGTATATATTTTAGAAACACACTTCTCACAGGGCCCACATCAGAAGTATCAGCAAATAAAGCCTCAATGCACAGGGCTAAGATAAATAGTTAATTTTGGTTTGTAATTTATTTTCAGATACTATATATTTGCCAGCTGAAGAAGAGTATATGCATAAGAGTAGGGACAGGCAGTGGTCATTGAAATCTATTCATCTTGGCAATTTGAAGTATTAGCAGTTTGTGAAACTTTGAAGTGACCTCACATATTTCTTTAAAGATGAAGCTAGGGCTTATAAAGTAAGACAGTGCCTGGGAATTGAACAACTTTGCTAGCTAGGAGCTGAGTTTTCCTACTCCTGTCTTACTTGCTGCTTAATTGTCAGGTTCACAAAGCATTGCAGAAAGCTGCTCCTTTTGCTTAGTGAGTCAGATGTAGGATAGTAACCATGTTTCAGGACAACCACAGCAATTACAGATATCATTCCTATTCACTGGGTATGTAAATGAGTTTGTTAGACTGTTTCTTAGACCTCTCTGCAAAGACAACAGCATAGGGATCTTTGCCTTACAACAATTCAGCCATTTCAGGTATGCAGCAACAGCTGGTTGTTTTAAAAAGTGTATGCATCTCTTTATTGACCTTGTAGATAGAGGGGTTTTAATTTATAGTTATGTAGCACATGTGGTATGTTCTGTATATGTTTCTGTCTATAAACCATGTGTGTACATCTCCTCACTCCCATAGAGGTGTTTAAATGAGTGTGGGCGCTTCAGGAGCTATGAAAATCATTAACATTTCTCCTTTAGTGAATTAAAGTCTTGCTTATCTTCTCCAGTGAGGGTTTCTTGTGCTTTTCCTTCACCCAGCTGTCTGTTCAGATCAAAATCTCAGGTTTTCCTCCATGTTTCACTCTCTCATTGCTTTTGCTTTGTGTAGACTTAGCTCACTGTTTTGGGTGCCTGTCTCACATTTGTCTTATATCTTTCCCACAATTGTCTTTCACAAGCTAAGGTTTACAATCCTCCCAGATTTCAGCTTTTGCATTGGAGCTGCACTGTCTGAAGAATGGGAGTGTTTGATGCTGATACCCTTTTGTTCTGTGTGAACATCCTCTGTAATCTTCTCGAGCTGGCTTTAGGGAATGCACAACTTTGCTTTTGCACTTGAAACTGGGCTTAGTGAATATGCTAATAAACAGTGCATGTGAGTTTGGGAGTCTTATTCATACAGCGCAGACCATCCTACTGCATTTCTGATGGACACATACTTGGTGATTTGGGCATGCTTTTATGTGTGCACATGATGTGGGAAATCTGCATAACCAAATATTGGGCACTGTAACACTGCCTGTATAATCATTTATTAATTTTATTAAAGGTGAGGTGGGACTGGAATGAGGATTAATTATAAAAAGTAAAAAGCATAATTAGGAACATACTTTTCCTCTTACAGCTTTCTTTTTCTCTGAATTCTTTTTCCTAATGCCCTAATTATTTCCCATCTTTTAAAATTCACTTTCTTTTCAATTTAACTCTCCCTGGGCATGCAAACTTGAATTTTTTTTTCCTCAAAGATTGATTGACAGCAGTTTTGGAACTGTGACAGTGCTAATTAAAACCTTGAATCTGTGTTTTTATGAAGCCTGAAAGACTCTGCAGTGCTGCAGGATCCAGAATCTTTTGTCTTGGATGAATTTTTTTAACAGCTAATATAGAATCATTATTAGTTGCCTTTCCTCAGACTTGATATCCAGCTCTCTATTTATCACTGATTTTAGAGCTTATGTCAACAACATGAGCCAGTGTCATTTTACACTATGCCTTTTCTTCTTGGCTGAGCTGGGCAGAGTTGGCCCTTACCAAATGGCATCACAGTTTAACTCACAGTCCTGGGTGTTCATGGGGAATTCATGGTAGGAATACTGTGGTCATATTTTACCATCTGTGGACTGACTGAATCTACTGAAACTGTGTTGTCAGGAATCTTCTACCTTACACTTGAAAGAAGAATATTGTTAGCATAAGGCATTGAGTGCTGTATGCATCAGAATTGGATCCTGATTTCTAGCTTGCAAACTTTCTGGAGGCCAGAGTATTTCCAGAATGTTAAGGTAGGCATGTCTGGAAGCTAAGGTAAGCATCTGCCACTAAGCCACAATTTTAAAGGCAATGTAGAATAACAGTCCTTGCATTCTATTGATATATGGCTGTCTTCCTCTCTCTAACCCCATATTAGTTACTTTTACAGTAGAACAGAGAAAATTTTTTAAAAAATTAAAGAAATTAAAGAAAAAAAATAAAGTGGAGCATGAGGATTCAGCATTCCTTTCTTTGTGCCACTCAGTAGAAATGAGTAACTGTAAAGCTGTGTGAAGACATTGTGCAGCAAACCTGGTCAGAACATCCAGAGCAGGTTTTGCTGCTTTTCATGGTCATGATAGCACTGTGTTATTTCTTTGTAAGTACAGTTCATTCATATAATAAATACTTAGTGTGAAACTCTTGATGACATGAATAAATCATGGGAATGATTTATATAGGGAATAAATCCCTATACTGGAGGGACTACTTCATATTTTAAGAATCTGCTTAAATATGTTGCACAGAGACATTAGTATAAATAATCTGTATTATCAAGTTTTGGCCTTTTTGGGGGAATGTTTTTTGATTGCCTGTCTGACCATGACAGAGGATACATTTAGATTTTCTGCAGTCTTACACAACACTTAAAAATGGGCTATTTTCTCTTTCCAATTCTTGACATAAGTGTTCTGAAAGATAGTTGTATTTCAAGACTTTTTTATTGTACTTCTTAATACAGTGATCAAAAATGGAAAATATTACCCTTATTTAATGTAAGTATTCTTGTACTAAAAAGTGTGAAAATAGAAAGTTCAACACTTTTATTAAAATTAAGATAATATTGCTAATTCCTGCAGAAACAAAATCAAAACTGAAGCAGTTTGGCTGAAAGGTCTTTCCTCTATCACACGGTCAACTTCTGGTGTACTAGCTTTGACATTCTACTAATTGTTGTTTCTCCCAGTCACCGTAGGCTCTGGTTTTTCTTTTCTAGATACACAGCCTAATCATTAGGATTGCCTGCTGGAGAAAGCACTGCCTTTTTCAGCACCTGAGTCCTTTCTGAACATGATACACTGTTAGGCTCGGCTGCCTTACCTGTGGGCCTGAATACCCAGTGTAAATATTTTTGTCTGAGTGCTTTTCCTCTCTGTCTGAATAGTTATGTTTTCATCCTCATCATCTTCCTCCCCTGAATCAAGGTCAGCAAGACCATCCAGAGGGAAGGACAGAAAAACAGCATTGTGACAAGAGATAGCAGAGCTCAGTGTGAATTGATTGGTGAAGGATGATTTTGAAAGATCTCAGCTGCTGTAAAAACAGCCAGTAAAAAAACCCAACATCTCCAGTTGATAAGAATGATCTGTCTCTTGCCTCTGCCACCCCATGCACACTTGCTGTATGTATTTAGAATACATGTATTTCTTAAGTCCCTGCCTGCATCACTCCTTTGTCACAGTAATTTTCATGGGAAAAATTGCTATCCATCAATTTGTGAGCTCTTGGACTATTCTGGAATACATCATAAGCATATCAGGGTATAGAGAAGAGAGGTGAAAATGCACTTAGCTATGGAGGGCAAAAAAGCAGGTGTCTCTGATACATTTTTCCCTTCCCTATACAAAAACCTTTCTGGCAAAATTATCATAAGGAGCTAACACAGTTATTCTTAAGGAGCTGCTTTTGCCACATGTATTTAGTCTTGGCTAGAGTGGCCATTGCTTGCATTTCTGATTTTATTATGAATGTCTGCAAGAAATTGTATCTGGTGATAGTAACTGCCTGCCATGGCAGTGATTGTGCCTAACTGCAGAGAAGAGATATCCATAGATCAAAAATTGCTAATTTGGGTCACCTCTACTCATAAAGATAGGAAGGATTATGTGATTTTGACTCATTTTTACCTCAAAGAAGTATTTATCAGTCCCTGAACATCACATTTTCCAAAAGAAATAATATAATTAGTAAAATATAAAATAATAATTTTATCCCCCCCTTATAAATTATTGATAGCTTTACAGTAAAAGTGTTCTGATTGAGAAGTACTAGGCTCTGTATAATGTGTTATAATTGCCTGCAAATGCTTATAAGGTAATTTTATGACAAGCACAATAGACTATAGGCAGCTAGATACAGAATAGGAAGGTGGTAGCACATCATAATGATCTTGTTTTGCATGAAAAGCAATAATTTTAATTGATCATTCTCTGACACAGACTACAGTGTAAAAAAATTGAAGTGTTTAATAAGACAAAATATAGTATTTTTTTTTCTGAGCAGGAGTTTCTTATCAGTGTGCAGACATTTTAGCATCCCTTCTCCTCTTGATGAGCATCAGAGTGCAAAAGGTCTAGCTGATAAAATTCTTTAATGATCCAAAGGTAACTTTGGGAAGTAAAGGATATCAGATATTGGAGGCTGAATGAACTATTGCTCTCTGTTTAGTACCAGGGGCTTATCTTTCATAGGCCCCTGGTACTAAAAAAGGGAAAAAAGGGAGCAGTGAAAAAAGGGAGCAAAGTTTGAGGCAGAATGACTGTCTATTTAGCTTTGTGAATCTGGATCTAAACAACAGGTGGAAAGGAGAAAATAGAACAGAGGTAACCACTGTTGTTTTCATCTTTCCTCAATGAATTTGTTTCTCGTAGTGTTATTAGACTGAAAAATAATCCTACATTGTTATTAATTATATTTATTATTACAGTGGTTAAGGGTCAGCCAAGTATTGATCCCCATTTTGCTAAGCCCTGTACAAACACAAAGTTGACAGTCTAAAGAGATGAGTTGAAAATAATGTAGAACATAAATGAAGTAAGCTGCTCATAGCAGGTCTTATCTTGTTAGTTCCACAGTTAATTTTAGTAGGAGATGAATCATTCAAAAAGAAGCAAAGGAAGTTGGTTAGGGAATGATTGAAGGGCAGTAAAAGGAAGAATGTGGGAAAAGCTAAGTATGTGTTGGAGTCATGGAGCTGCTTATAAATGAAGAACTGCATTGTAATTAAGAGACAGTTATCTATTAAGAAGCCATTTCTCTCCAAAACAGAAAGTCTTATGACTGACATCAAGTCTGTGTTCAGAACCTCAGTTTTGCAACAAATTGTTGAAAGCAACATACTTTCCTTTGTGTTAGCAGTGTGCAACTAATTTGTTTTCACCCATTTTTACAGCATCATTTGGTAGCATACAGAAAGTTGAAGGGAACCTGGGGCTGTTCCCAGGTTTTCAGCTCCACTCCACCCTGCTCTTGTTTCCTGCAATAACAGCATAAGCAAGTTTCTAATATGCCAGATCAAATTTTGGGTATTACTGGCACTTATTCTATCCCCCCTCAGACTAGGGCAGGCTTAGCCACCAGTAAAAGTCTTAGGTTCTCATGTGGCCAGAAATTGCATGTGGCTACAGAACCTTCACGCGTTGTAGAAGTCTCTTCTCCTGTGTGTAGCCTGCTTCTTGGGAATCCTCTGTCTAAGCAGTCCTACATGACATGGAGCCCTCCATGACTTACTGCTGGAAGGAGGGAATCTTTAAAGTCCCAGTGTCTGTCAGACACTTCCATTGCTTGTAGTTTTTCTAGTACTGTCACTGCATTAGTGCACTGGAGCAGTTTGTCTGGACAGGTTGTGAAATGCCCATCCTCAGAGAGCTTCAAAATGAGATTGGACAAGGCCTTAGGCAATCTGGTCTAGCTTTGATGTTAAGCATGGCTTGAGCCATATGCTCAACATAATGGCCTCCCATGACCCCTTCCTCTGCAATGACCCAAATTAAACTGCCAGTACATCTGTGAATCTCTGGGCAAAAATTCTAATTTGATCATCTTTTAAGTAAATTTAGGAAGGGATAGAAAGATGAGGCCTGAGTTGCCTCTGAATGAAACCACAAATCTTCCAAAGCTGCATTTGAAGCAGCTGCAACTGCTCCAAAAGAACTTATAATTAATGTAAGTGGCTTTTATTGATTCAGCTTTCTTTTGTGGGTTTACCATTTCTTGTTCATACAGTTTAAAACAGCTGGTGCACAGTTCTTCATTAAATGTATGTCTTATTTTAAGGACTGTGCTGGACTGAAAGAGTTCTGAAATGAACTAAAGTTTATGCAGTCTGTTTCATGGGACTTTTACTGCCACTTCTCTATGCCTCTTTCAGGATTTCAGGAAAGACTTTTTGTGTTTTAGGATTATAAGATTACAGGTACTAACAAGAAATCTTTGGCACAAAACGGACATCAGTTATAAATTTTTAAAAAAAAAGAAAACTATCTTCATTCTTTCCTTTTCTGAAATAAACCAGAAAAACTTTTGTGGTTTTAACTGAAATAGTTTCAGGTTCATGCTAACTGCAGCAAAGTTTGGTCATTTATTATTCACAGCTGTTCAGCATTTGTAGAACCCATCTAGAGGAGGGCAGTGATTAATTGGAGTAAGGTGCAGGTGGACTAAGGGATAGTTGCACTTCCCTTCCAACTGAACTATTCTGTTCTATTTTGAAGTTCAACATAGGGTGTAGAAGGTTGGACTTGAGACCTCTTGACATTCTTTCTAACCTGAGTTGTCCAAAGAACCATTGCTCCTATGCTAAGAGTCCTTTTCACAGT
This sequence comes from Agelaius phoeniceus, assembly GCF_051311805.1. Taxonomy (NCBI): domain Eukaryota; kingdom Metazoa; phylum Chordata; class Aves; order Passeriformes; family Icteridae; genus Agelaius; species Agelaius phoeniceus. The sequence continues at coordinate 91,714,207 of NC_135265.1, read as the reverse complement.
GGACAATCCCAAACACAATACACATGTTCTATGTGAATGCTCCTGGTATGTGTGTCTTCTCCTCTGAAAAGGATGAAGAGAAAAATAGTGGTGCATTCACAAAGATAAATTTGCTATTCTTCCTGTTTGACTCAATGGGGACCTGTGAAATCTACAGTTTCATTAAATTGGTGAACTTTGTTTCTTAATTCCCTCAGTAATAAGACATGCTATGCATTTTCATCTGAATTTGGAGTTATTATAAGCAAGATAATTATGAGATAGGAAATACATCATACTTTAGGCTAAACTCTTTGTTAGGCCTATCTGCAAATCCCCTAATTGTAGGTATTTACTTGAACAAAGAAAGCTAAAAAAAACAAAGTAAATTTTGTGTTTCTTTAAAAGCTGTAATATGCAAATATCTATTTTATAGATCTCATTAAAGAGTTTTCTGAAAATGTAATTAAAAAAGAAGTCTTGTTTAGGTAAGATCAAATTATTTTCTGGAATAATGAACTAAGGGCTCAAACCAGTGTGAACATGGTTACAAAAATGCGAGAATGACAACTTAAGCAAATTCTGTGTTTTGATTCCTATTAAGGGGCATCACTTGATGCCAGCACTGATTGATTGGTCTAAGAGCTGAAACTTAGTCTAAGCAAGGATCTTTTGGATTATCAGATCGAGACCCAAGTGACACAGAAGGAATGTACTCTTTTTCAGGATCTTTCACTTTCCTTTAACTTTTTACATGAAATCAGACCACAGGTACAGCAAAGTGAGGGACAGAATAATTCTAGTGGCCAAGCTTCAATGAAGAAGGGTAGCATGGAGGACACAAATTTGTTTCAGAGGTTTATGAATAGAGGGAAATGGCATGTTGGATTTCTTTACAGATCTACGGAGTTCCTTGTCTTCTCCTTCCTGAGGGGATGCTGAGTTATCCAAATAGTGTTTTTTAAAAGCACTGATATGTTCCAGATTTTTCGTTGTGAAAAATTAATAACAGTAAAACAAGAAGTTTCAGTTAGGTACCTAATTCTTCATTTGACCTCCTAAATCAGTGCAATTGGTTTCCTTTATGTGACACAAGTAGAATTTTAGAGCAGATTTAGGCTTCAAATGCACTTGTTAAAACAGGTAATTCTATTTCATCTTAGCGTATTTGGCACTTGGTGATTATGCATTACTGATTTGTGTAGCCAGTCTTCAAAACTAATGTTAATGATGTCAAGTATTTTTGAAGACACCATAGCTTTGCTTTTTTCAGTGAACTAGCAGCAGATCCTGAATTTGCTTTCTTATCATGTCCATTCTCTGGCTCTGTAGTAGGTTATTATATGTTTCAAGTTCTTAGGGTTTTGTATATGGTAAGAAAAAATGTAAGTGTCACTTCTGGAGTATACAGTAGGTACTTTACTTTGTAAAAAGCCAATAACTTGGCTTTTTTCTTCTTCTTCCAAAACATAGGTGACAGGTTATTTTTAAAAACACATCTTAGGCAAGTAATTCAAACCTCAAATTTCTATAGTCCTTTAAGTGTCATTTTTTTTCCTAAAGGCTGTTATCAAAATAATCTAAATCACTTTCTTTCTATTAATCAAAGAATTACAGCACTTAAATTTGTAGTTGTCACTCACATAGTTTGTGCCTAAAGCATTTTGAAATTGTTTTGTGTGGTCTTTTCAATCACTCTGGGTTTTTTCTCAAGACATTGTCAACATGCACAAAGAATGGGATCACAATGGTAATGAATTTCATTCCTTTGGGACTTACAAGGTGAGATGTAATCTGATCTCCGAGGGTTTTAACAAAAATAGTCATTGTTTCAGAAATTCTAACATTAAACACAATCAACAACTACTCAGTCAATGGAATATCTTTCCCAGCAAATTGGAAAAAACAACCAAGACTTTCCTATTCAGCTCAAAAAAACCCTAATGAAATCCATAAATTAGCATCTTCAAGAAGTCATTCCTTGTTGCCATATTGAAAGTTCAAAGACAGGTAACACCTCATCATTGCTTTGGGCATTTTATGTTATAGCAGAATTCCTAAAACAGCACCTGCATTATAAGATTAGAATAAATTAGATTAGATTAGATTGTTATTATTACTAGGAATTATTTATTCATGTTGTAGAAACTTGGAAAAGCAGATGTTTCTATACTAAAGACCACATGATCTTGAAGTATTTTTGTCTAAAAGTAACAGGGACAGATAAAAAGTAATGAGGAGTTCAAAGACTGATAGATTAGATCCATATTGGGTCTATTAGATCCATTTACATATTGGAGAGTCATGCATAAAATAAATGTGAACATAATATTTCTAATATGGGCTACTGCAAACAGCGTGGTAATTTTAAGTTGATTCATTAATCAGCTGGACATTGTTGAGGTCTAGTGTATTCTTTGACAGTGTATGTTCTTAATTAGCTCAAATTGAACAAACAGTATTTATCTAAAGATTTATGGGATAAATAAACACAAAATTTAGCGCAGCATCATAGACTTCCTGGGGTGATATAGACTTTTTATTACCTCTAAGGAGGTTTGTTAATTAAACTGTAATGTACAAAATAGAGGAATATTAATTGTTATTTATTGAATATTATTTTTTAAAGTATATTTATGGTTTCACACTTTTCTAAGCTCACTGTAAGTTAAGACACTTAACAGAAATATAATTCATAATAAAACTGTCATTATTAATATTTAACACTTAGCATGTCATGTTGATGTAGAGAACAATAAATATTTTTAAATTATCCACTGAAGTTGACCACCACTTGTGTAGTCAGACACATCCAATGTACTTATTTAGAGACATGTAATCTCCCTAAATTGTATTGAATTCATTTAAAAACCAGGCAATAAAATCAATACTGGTAGGAGAAAAAAAAAACCAAGAATGAATTATGTTTAGAATTGGACAGGCATATTGGAGGAAATAAAAATATAAATGAAGGAAATAAATGCGTTCCTTTTTTTCTTTTATTTTATTCAAAGAACAGACAGAACTCTTGGGTAATTTTCTCCTCCTTTCTGACATCCCTGACAGAATTGAATGTTGTGGTTTGATGCCTTTTTTTTTTAATCAGTAGGACAGCAAATAAGAATTTTACCCATGACAGCCAAAGAGTCAGAACAAGACAAGAAAGGTAAATTTTGTCTATTTACTTTCATAAAGTTATAGGCAACTCTGCAAAGCCTTAAAAGGTTTTTTTTTATGATTTTCTGATTGTTTTGTAGATAATGTAATAAAATTGTAGATTAAAGCAATGAAAAATAAATTTCCTGGATAATTTGCACATTTCTTTTAATTCTGAGAATAAAAGCGTATGGAAGTTAATCAATTACTTTGTTTAAATGGCTATTTTGGGGAACATTTGGCCTACCAATGAAGGGGGGACAGTTCCAGTTCTTAGTTCTGACTGAGGCACATCACAATTAAAATTTTAATAGCATTTAAAAAAATTAAAATATTTTATTTGCTATTTCTTCTTGTTTTAGTAGCCAATTTTAATTTTTTTAAACACAGTAATCTTGCTTTTTTCCCTTACTTTCTCTTTTTTGCTTCTTTAATGATGCCTTTGATATCTATTGAGATGGAGAGAGGGAAAGTGGGAAAGAGGAAAAACAAGAAAGTATTAATTGAGGAAGAAAACAGAATTTGGTAAGCATTTAAATAAACTGTGTTTAGTAGGTGACTTGCATCATGTTATCCTCTTCCCACAGAAAACCCTGGACTGTTCTAGTATATTTTTAGGAAGCTATCTGAAATCACACAAAGAATTGAGAGATCAATAGACTAGCTTAGTTTCTCAAGCAGTAAAAATCAATTTTGTGGTCTCTTGCTTTCTAAGCAAAGTTTGTGGAATTACACTGTAATTATGGACAAAGTATGCAAAAAATTAACTTGCATGAAGGACAGCAAAAATGCAACTGTATCTTTTTTCTTTATCAAAGAATACTAAATTCAATTTCTTAATGACATTTTCAAACAAAAAACGTTATCACTTAAGTACAGTTATCTATCCAGTAAATAAAATAGTTAATTTCTTCTAATATATATTTTATTTCCATTATTATGTAATCTCTATATAATAGTATGTATTCATCTTCATCCTTTAGGTATAAAATGGTGAAGAAAAAAAAAGTGTCTTTGATTACAGTATTTACTCTTATTTGAAAGACAGACTTTTCCTGCCATGAGTGGAACAGATCTCCTAAGGGGGGTAGTGGACAATTTATTCTGAATTTTTTTCAGTAAATCAAGACTGCATCCATACCAGCAGCAACAAAAGAGAATGCACTGTCACATGAAAAGTCTGGATCTCAGATTGTTGCATTCAGTGAGAGTCTATCCAGTGACTAGGATTCAGGGAACAACTGACTACAGTGAGCTCCATTTTTATATTTCAATTTGATCCCCTGTTGAAGAACATATGGAAGGGTTAAGCATGCCTCAGTCAGTTTGGGAATGCATCATGCCTGTTTGTGCATGTGAGACAACAGATGCTAAGTGGCCAGTGTGGGTTTTAAGGCTTCTGGACATTTTCATGGTAAACAGTTGTCAAATCTCACATCATTTTTAGGGTCATCTTACAGTAAACTACCTAGGAGATACAGGACCTAGTCCTTAGGTTGCATATACAAAAGGTCTGCTCAGCATTTTAGAAAGTAGATATGATACCCCTTTTATTAGGATTATTTTACAGAATTATGACTGGGCCTGCCCAAGAAGAGGCAAGACTGACTATTCTTACCTCTGTGAGAGATGAATGCTACATCTCCTAGGTAAATTAGGTAGGTATTGTATATACAGCACTATCACCATCTTGCCATTATGTTTTGTATGGCTTCTGAGAATCAAAAATAATCAAATAGGGGTGACGTAGGCTGAGATGCACGTAGTTTCAAATTCTGGCTGGTGTGTGTAGAGTGGCTGCAAAAGTTCTGTGTGCCTTTGGAAGATGCATACTTGTGTTCATTGCTGGTAGGAAAGCAACTAGAGAAAAGTATTAGGATCACTGAAACTCCAAGGGACTTAGAGAATGGTTTGACTTGGACAGGACCCTAAATACTTCCAAACCCCTGCCATGGTAAGTGATGCCACCCACTAGATCAAATTTGTTAAACCCTCTTCCAACCTGGCTTTGAACCCTTTCTTTGGTGCTCATGCTGCTTCTGTGTCTTCAGCTTTGACACCAAAACTAGTGGGTAATAGGTAAATTTAATATGAAAATTTTAGAGTGGGCAGGGCACTGAGGACATTGAAAACTAACACAAGTCAGATGTCATACTTGCATTGTTGCTGTAAGAGAAAAGAAAAAGCTGTGGCCCTGTGTGGGGGATGCAACAAGAAAATGGGCATTCCAAACTCTTGTTCCACCCATCTAGTGTTGATTTTTTCTCCTGAGAAACTTCTATCCCTTCTAACCTGAGGGAAGAAAAAGTACAGCAGTGGATAAGATCCTTAGTTTAAGGCAAACTTTTCACATATTTGAAGTGAACACATTGTAGACATCATCATGTTTAAAAAGTCTTAGTAGGCTTGTTGCTTGTGTTTTTAGAACTTACTCTACTTAAATTAAACTCCAAAGGTATTTTAACAGAATGAAAGATTGACAAGTACTATTTATCAGCATTTAGTATTAAAGTGACCTGCTTAAGCCATGCACTGATGAAAAAAAAAAGCCAAGCTTGCCTTTTAGAGTTCTTTAAAAAAAAGACTTATTTTGATTGCAACAAAAACACCCATAAATCTATGCACATATATATTGATCTTTCTTTCCTCTTAAAAATGACTCTGTCCCAGTAAGTTGGCATATTTCATAAACAAACCAACAAATTATTGATCCATCATATACTCTAAAAATCCTGTGAAGAATCTAGGTTGCTTTTAAGTTCATGCTGTACCTAAGGGAATGAGAAACTACAAAATGAAAAATAGATGTTTAAAAAGAAACACAAATACTAGAAGATGTATAGTTACTTTTGCTCCTGCATAACCTCTCATTGTAATTCTTTCAATGTAGTTCATTAAAAAAATTCTTTATGACCTAATAGATTTTTATTTGGTAATATGATTCTTTGTGGTGACTATTAGTTACTATATTAATTATATGTCCCTGCAGATATCTCTGTTCCTTTTTGGCAAATGCTATGACAGCATATATTTTCTTTCAAAGCAATCATACAAAATTAGAACTTCCTGACATCTTAACTATTGAAAGCAAAGTTATACTCAGCTTGGATTAGAGATGGATTCTGGTCACATGTCCTTTTGAAAAGGAAATAATGAAGTAGATTACAGATGTTTATTAGTACTAATTTAATGAACAATGCTGTGAAAAGAAACAGCCAGATAGATTTTTAGTTATTCAACCTATCTTCCTTACAGTGTTTTGAGCAGCTAATGTGACACAGTCACCAGGAGTTTAACTGAATGACTTCCTAGAGAGGGATGGCAGCAAGACATGGTCTTTTGGAGAGAGAATTAAGGATATTAGTTTGTGGTAAAGTGAACCACTGTTAGTGGCTATTTATTCAGTCACTTATCCATTAACCACTAAGATGCAATTCTTCACTAAAGTGTAATAGCGGGGTTGCACAAGCTGCAACTGTTTTTGCAAAACACTTGTTTTGAAGTAGCTGAAATTCCTGTACTTATGCAGATACCAGAAGATGAGACTTGGGTACCTTGGGTACCAGAAGATAAGACTTGGTGAAAAACTCTGGTCTGAAAAGTGGTTCCCTCTGAGCAGCTGTCTAATACTGGTGCTGTTTTTCAGGTAGACCTGAAAGGTTCCAAGAGCAATACTTGATAGAAACACCAGAAAGATGTTTCCAGCAGTTAAAAAAACACCAAAAGAATTAAGTTTCTTTGTAATCGTTTAACAGCACACCTGAAACACAAATCACAGAGCTACAAACCACAGACTGTAACTGTTAGCTCTTCTCTCCCCCTCTCTTGCACCACTGTAGGCTAGAGCTGTGCAAGGAAAAAGCCTTTTTGACTAATGGCCATGTAAAATGTGGATGTTTATTGTTTGTAAAAGTATTTTATGGCAAAGATTGCATGAGTACTATGGGAAGGGAAAAAGTCTCTGACTGTAACTTTAAGGGTCAAGGTACTTAATGAGTTTTCTGAACTCTTATTTGACTTTGCCAGCCTGTATGTTGAAGAACATCTCCACCTTCACTCTATTGTACCACTGCTGAGAGCGTTGTAGAGAGGAGATTCTGGACTGTGATGTTGAACTGGGAAAAAAAGTAATCTTTTTCTGACTTTGTGGTAAGACCCAGCTGAAATTTTCAGAGAACTGTGGTGGAAAACTTCCTTTTAATCCAGATACAGACTCATTTATATGAGGAGAGAACCATAAAGCTTTCCCTGCCTTGTCTAAGTGAGAGGAAAAAAAAAATCTCAGCACAACAAACAGAGAGATGTATTATTAGTATTCACCCCATGAGGGGGATATCAGAATGACTCATACTGAGCTGCTGCTCTGAAGGCTGTTTTATATTCTCAGCCCAGCTGGTCTAAGATCAAGGCTTCTCAAATAGGAGTACTTTACACTCACAGGCTTAACATACTTTATACTTGCACTGACTTTTAAAAAAGCTAGATCCTAAGGTAAAAAATTGTGAAGCTATAAACACTTTTAGCTTTGACATTTAGAAAGTTATATTTAAGATGTATTTGTAGAGCAGTTGCTGTGTAATCAGTGTGCTGGGTATTTAAAGATGATTCTAGTATATTTATATGTATTTGTCATATTGGTTTTATGGGAAACAATACTTTGAATGATTATTTCAGTACACCACATATGATAATGTGTGATAATTGACATGAAGCTGTGCCTGGGTGTTATTTAGATGCTGTGATTGGTAAATGAGGTGAGAATGTATCATAACTTTGACAGTAAATTTAAAGAAATATTGCATAAGTCCTCCTTCAAAAACAAACTTCTTTGAACAAAGATAACTCAAGGGCTACAGATAATCCAAAATACAGGAAGAGCAAATGTTCTGCATAAAATAGTCAGAAAGTATAAACTACTTTTGCTTGATTATTTTTTGAAAAGAAATGCTGCATTATCTACAAAGATGAACAAAGTATTTTTTATGTCAAAGTTTACAATGATTGAGTAATAGTTGTTTAGTTCTTCAGGAAGGACTGCCAGATGCAGAAAAATAATACAAAGGTAAGTATGTATTCTTTATAAAGAATAAATTACTATAAAAAAGTAATTTTTATATCATTAAAGGACATAATTGTTGAAACAATTTTGCTACTAAGAAAATGAAGCATATGAAGCATATGCTACCAGTCACTCCTACACAGGATTTAAGTATGACTACAGTTTAGTGAGTGCTATAAAATTAGGTTTAAGACAGAGAAAAATCTGTATATTGTCAGCAAAATGCCAGTTCCCTTTTCAGATGAAAAAATAATAATTAACTTGGTTGAAATTTGAATGTTTCTGTATTGCTGCTAATGCTTCAAAACAATTGAAATATGTAATGTTTCTGAAAACACATAGGAATAATCCACTTTTTTCCTTTTTTCTTTTTTGTTTTTTGACAGCAATCAAATTTCATTAGAATTATTCGGCATTGTAATAAGTTTAAGTGAATTAGAGGGGTTTCTTGGCAGCTTTTCATTATTTAGTGTCTACTGTGCTACTGCTAATTTGGGGAGAAAAAGGGTTCATGATAAATAATGAAAAAGATTTGCTTCTAGCTAATTACTTAGCTCATATGTTGCATAATGCAACAAAGTATATGATAGATTAGTCATCATTTGATCATGTAGAAAACAGAAGTTCTCAATTACACTGTATGGCAACAAGTTTTCTAGTTGCTGGATGTATTTTGTTTTCCTAACTTAAAATATATGGAGGTATTGAGCTATATCACCCTAAGATTAGCTTTATTAGGTTGACAGATTCTTGATTATTTTCCAGCTATTAAAAGTTAGCTATCAAATGTTAGAAGAAACTAGATTTTTCAGTTCTCTGAAGATGGAGGAATGGGAATGGTGGATTCATACCTGGTGCCTGAATATTAATCATTTTTCAGTGCATGTTGAAATATAAATTAGAAAAAATGTAAAGTGTCTCCCTTTAATAATATACAACTGGTCTCAAATATCTGACTCCACCTTTTGATTTTGTAAACAAAGCTATCCTTACCTGATCCAGTCTCCCTTTGGAAAAAAAGTCAATCTTCTCAAAGGCTCAGTAATGAAAAGGACTGGGTATAGAGTGCTTGTCAGGAATATTGTAATGAGATGCTTAGTAGAGCATGCATATAGCTGCAGAAGTGTTGTATTAGGAAACAACATTTCAATCTTTAAATCTTGAGTATGTTAATTACTTAAAGCCTGTGGAATTTTTGTTCACTCTAATACAACAGTAAGAATAATATTTCCTTGAGTAAACAGGATTGCTACGAATACAGAAATTTGATAAACATGGATTCTGTAGAGACTGTTTAAATTTGAATTTTATTTCCCTTATACATGACAAAAGTTTTACGAATTGATTTACAGTGCCTATTTGCATGGAACTGCATTAAGCAGGTATTGCTTAAACTTTACAACTACAATACTGAATTGTATGTCTTGAAGTTATAAATTAATATACTCTCATAGATATTAGTTGAAAAATGATATTTAGATTTATATGTAGTTAATTTCCAATGAAATTATAATAATTTCCATCTCTATATTCTACAGATATAATACACTGACTAATAATATTGTTCAGAAGCCTGTACTTCCTTTTGTTACCAGTCTTTGAGTGGGAAACTAGTTGGCCATTCTAGTTGCAGTTCTTTCATATATGTCAGTGGTGAGTGACCAAAGCATCAGCCTGGTTCTTTATTGCCCAGTAAAGAAATAAGACTGAATGCAAAGTGTGAGGTTAGTGCTTCAGTACCAACCAATTAGTCTAAGGGGAAAACTATTACATGTAGGTGAGATCCATCTATTTAATAGATCAAAATAATTCAGCCCTGAAAGAATGGTGGGAAGGCAGCAGAGGGAAGCTGTTCACAAGATTATCCTATTGGAAGGATTTTCAGTACATGGGATTATCTGTAATGAGATTAACCACTGGGAGATCAAATTCTGAATGGATGCTTCAGGGAGACAAAATGTCCACTAAAACAAAAGAGAAGTGGGAGGTAAAGGCTACAGGATTTAAATAAAGTCTAGTCCTGAAAGTCCTGTTGTTCTGGCAGCAATAATGGCAAGACTGGTTGGCAGAAAACCAGGAGACACGTCAAGTGCTCATCAGTAAAAGACAGTGTTAGCAAAAGGGTTTCTAATGAATGGAGCAATGCTGAGATATAATAAAAGGTGGCCACTGATTCTTCTGCATCAATGGACAGCTGAGAATCCTGAGAGCAGCAAGATGATGCTGCAAACAATTACAATGTGTGTTACATTTTGTGTACAGTTACAGAGATGGCTTAGACTGGATTTTAAATAAGAACCTAGAATGGAGTACAAAGCTACAAGATGTGCAAAAAATAGGTATAATTTATACTTCAAACCATGCAGGAAATTTTAGAGACATGTTTAACAAGTGATTAGTATTCGAGTAAATAGTCAGTAACCAAATTTTGGAACCTTTTTTCACTGGTACAACATTTAGACAAAACAAAAACTGTTTTCGGGGAGGTAGGTATCAGTATGAACATATGTGAAAAGGAATATCAATAAATAAACTTTGGTCAAAATCAAGGTACTTTTCAGAATGTTCAGTCCAATTCATTAGTTTGGCATTTCCAATTAACTTCAGATGCTGCTAGGGGGAATGGTTATATTTTTGAGGCCAAAAACAGACATAGAGATTGCACTTCCATCAGAACTGCAACTGTAGATTTGCCTCTCAAACTATGGGCATTCTGCATATTTTGTCCTCCTCTTGGGACAGAAACTCACTCAAGGCATATTTGCTCAGCAGTGACATTAGCATATCTAGTAGAGACATCTGAAGGCTACTTTAAAAAAAAAAAAAAAACGACATGGAAGACATGGCTCAGAAGAAAGTATTCTGTCTGCAAAGGAACAATATTTTGTTCACAGACATTTGTTTTGCAGTTACACAAGTTGTAAGATAGGTGACTTCTGTTTTAGGTAGAAATTATTATATGTAACAACTGGCTAAGCAGCCGTGTCTTGACCCATCACCATGCCTGGTGTCCATTATCCCTCTCTCACTAGAGTGAGACATATCAACAAACAGCTCCTCTGTTGAAATGTCTTGAGTTATTCTTCATGCCACTTGTAGGAAAGGATAGGATGTATCTATTTTTTGTGGCTGGGTTTTGGTAGTGGAAGTGAGCTACAGAGGTGGCCTCTGTGAGAAGCATATATTTTATGTGTGTAAATAGTAATGAAAATGCAAGTTTAAAGCTTTGAGCAGTCTGAATCTGATTTCCTGTGCAGGTTATCCAATTATAACTTTCTCTGGGAACTACAGAATTAGTCAAATGCCATAAAGCATGTACCAAAGAATAAGGCCAATTTTTGTAAACAGACTTTTAATTTTTTTTAATTGGGCGATGTCTTAGATTTTATTGGAATTTAATGGAGCTTGTCAAATACTTGAAAATAATTTTCCTCAAATAAATTATTCAGCAAATATTTCTATTATACAGTAATTAATTTATTCAGGGAATAATATTCAGCCAGCTGCCCAATTGGTCAAATGCTGCTAAAAGCTGTTTGCTGAAGAACAGTTTTGATGAGTAACAGCAGTACTCTTTGAATAATACATATGGCAAAGACTACCTGCCCAGTTCTATTTTTATTAGATTAGACACTTTGAAGGCTTTCAGCTGACCGGCCATGGAAGCTCTAGTTACACAAGACCAGTTTAAAACCTAGTTATTTAGTATGTCTTGCTAATACATTGATTCAGGAATGGCAAATATTTTGCAGTGGTTTGCATAACAGTAATATTTTCTGAAAGTTGAGTTTGCAGGACAGCCAAATCCAAAGATAATTGGTTGTATTGGCTATTTAGTTTAATGCTTAGTAGAAATTTCGTTCTCTGATCTTTTTTCCTTGCTAACCTGGCTATGTTCTTCAGGAGATTCAGGACTTCTGTCATCTATCCAGCAACTCCAAGAAGACAGTGGAAGTTGTAGTATTCTTAATGACTTTTGAAAACCAAGGGAGCTCTAGTTATTTGGATCCAGACTAATCATGGAACTGAGTTAAAGGTCTTAAAAAACATTGTTATGGTTGTGGAAAGTTAGGTCATGCTGCAAAAAAGTGAGAAAGGAAACATCATAGACCATGAGATTTAGAGGGACTAAAATTGTGTGAATGATCAGGTTTAGTACTGGCCTTCTTGGATGGCCTTGTTTGAGCTTCATTTGTTCCAAAACATCAGGGCATTAGGTGAATTGCTGCTTTCAGAGCAGCAGCAGGTCTAATTAATCCAAGCTAGTTCAGATTGTGATTGCTTGACTCTTCAGTCCTGTGCTTTTGTTCAATTCAGAAGTCCAGGACTTATGTTTCACTTCCTACTCTGGAGATTCATCCTGCCCAATACTTGGCAAGGGACTGACTGCACATGATGTGCCCAAGCAACCCTGCACAGTCCATTTGAACTACAGTCAGAGATTGTGAACGTGACTGAGGAAACTAGATCTAAACTAGAACATAAAATAAACATAATAAAACACATCTGGAAAGCAGGGTACCTTCTATGCCTTGCTGGCCTCCATTAGCCTAAGCTGTCCTATTGTTATGTACAACACTCTACTGCTTTAGCCTTATGAAGCTAGGTAGTGAAGCTGAAGCATGTCAAGATGATCTGTTCTCAGAAGTTGGGCCTACAGGCATAGCATCACAGGCTATATCATTATTAACCAGTAAATTAGTCCAGCATAACAGCAAAATCCTTCTAGGGCTCGAGGAGCTGACATCCCCATTGTTTATTTCCATGGGGTTTACTTTTGGCTGGTTCTAGTATGATTCCATGGTCTAAATGCCCAACTTCATCTGATATGCATTAGGTGTGCTGCTGGGGAGTGAGCACTTTCTAGTTTAATTTAATCCAAATAGACTCTCTGCTGCACAACACAAATGGAAACCCAGTTACTTGGGTGCATACCTCAACTGAACAAAACACTAAAGACATGCTCCTTTTTGCTCATGGTTGTAGGCTTACAGTGTGTTAGATTTTAGATAATCATGGAACCAAATTGGACCTTTATTATACTTTCTCATTTAAAAAGGCAGGGAGAAAAGCAGTCATATTTTACTGAATTCCATCCTTCTGATTTCTTTAAATGAGCTTGCACTGGTGAGTGGGTTGAGCAGAGAAGTGAAGCCAGGTGTTGAGGATTTGAGAAATATATTTATTCCACAAATTAATTAAATTTGGAATTACAAATGTGTTAGTGTTTGTCAAAGCCCCACAGCATTGCATATAGTGTTAACCATGAAAATATTACAAATCAGTATCACTTCTGAGCTGCAAAACGATATTGTTAGGCTCAGTTACAATGCCAAAATGAAGATATAATTTAAATCCTCATTCCTACAAGTTTTGATCTCTGTTTTTTTTATTAACTGAGAAAATACCAAATGGTATGACAAGCAAAGACCTTTAAATCTGCATGCCCTCTGGACTATAATAGTTTTACTCTAACTGCATTCATGAGTTAGAAATATTATGGGTCAAAGGCAGGCCTAGGAGGCCCTCAAGAATGACCCAATTATCTACAATACATTTCCACTTTTCTGTATCTGGAGGCCAATTAGTTTTCACATTAGGTACAGTGGAGTATATTTTTGTGTCTCTTGTAGTCACTTGAGCCTTAAGAATACTGTAATAATTCAACATAATAATGGAACATAATTGAGATCTGTGATTTAGTATTAGACTAAAGAGCTTGAGTGAGAGCTAACTACTATATGAACTACACCAGAAACATACAACTATATGCCTAACATTTTAGACAGAATTTGGGGTGAGGAATAATAAGGGCTAAGTCTCTTCCTCTCAAATCTACTTTCCTCCATTTTGGCTGTGTTCTATGTACTATGACAATGATCATACTGCAATGTACTATCATGATAGCCAACAGCTCAATCTAATCTAAATGCCTTAGAAAACCGTTAACTTTTTTTTTCTTGTTTTTGTGTGTAAATTGGACTAATTTAAACTTTCTGTGCCTTTATTTCCTGGTGATGACATTCAGTTCTGATTTTGCACTGCTTTGATATAACATTACGGATTATTTCAATGTAGACAGCTAAAACTGACTAGTAAATCATCCTAGGTTTAATACATCCTCTGTATTAAAAAATATTAATCCTTCTAACTAAGTGCATCCTCCTCTAATATGAAGCTGTTTCCTTTCCTTTGTCTGTGGAGTGAGTCAAAGAAGGCATACACAGTGCTACTGCCCACCAGGTATGGGCAGCACCACTTCTGTGTTTGGGGCATGTAAGAGCTGAGAGCCAGAAAAAATGTGGTACCCAGAAAGTGGTGGAGGTACTCAAAAAATCCCCCAAACCAAAACAAAATTCCCACCTCCCAAAAAAAACCCTGAAATCCAAAACCACAACAAAACAACAAAAACACAAGAAAGAAAAGGACAACAAAAACTTAAGGCATGAACCAGGGCAAGCACATTAAAAGAAACAGCTGAAAAAATACGACACACAAATGAAAGATACAAGGTAGAATTTCTAAAGCACTGCATATTGGACTAATGCTATTCCATCAATGGATACTTCCCAAAGCCCCATGTAAAATTTATTCAAGTGTACTTTATATTATCTGTTGTTTGCCTTGTCCTCTGTGGTGACCTAATGCTCTCCAAAGTATAACACAGTTTCTTAACGTTCAGCCCTCAAAGGTTTTCTTGACCTTGCTGCACCTTGACCTAGAATCACACTTGCTCAGTATTTTAGAATTCAGTGAAGAACAGTGTGATGAATGGTTGAAATATTTCTTTTGCTCACTGAATATACACCGTGTGCTCTGTTCTGTTAAAAAGCCTGTGGCTGAGCAGCCCATTCTGTTCAGGATCAGGAAAACTCTCCAGACAGAGGAGAGGTTGTGTATTTCCTTGAGAATAATCTTGTTGTGCAGCTGGGAGAGGTATCTGGGCTATGGGGTGACACATGTCAGGATGGCTGGAGGTGAGGTGCATTTTAGTAATGTGGGATTTGTGTGAAAGGAAATGCAGCTGAGCTTCAGGTAATGAGGATGATAAGACGTTGCTGTAGAGCTTCAGAGGGTACTATGAGGTTGGTGCATGTTAGGAGTTCAGGACTAAAGGGAAGGGCATTCCTGCAAGGAATTGTAGATAAAGGGCTCCACACTTCTAGTTTCAAGCTGCTTTATCCAGCAGTCCTGAGTGTTATCTTACAGCTTCTGCTTTTGCCTGCATTTAGAGTGTGGGTTCCTTAGTTCTGCATCCTTGCTGTGGGAAGGAGGATTCTCTTCTGAGTGCTACATTGAGTACTAGTGCAGGTGGGTCCAATTCTGTGTCTGGTTCTTTTGGTGATATTGTGGGACTTTTTTAGTAGGGGGCAACTTGCTTATTTTAATGCTGGCTAGCCTAGGCTTTTTACTTCTCTTAAATAAAGCTGTTATTGATTCCTTTACCCTAGCTATTTCTGTTTACTATGTACTTGCTGAAAGAAACAAAATAGTGAGTGAATGCTATTGGGTAAATGCTCTCATTAATTTCTTCTTCTTAGCTCTGTAGATACCAATATTATAGAGAGGGATTTTAATGTTTCTTTCTCATTTCAACTTCTGAGTGCCCATCAGAATAGTCATTGGTAAAGAATTAAAACTAAACAAGTGAGCATATAGAAAATTATACTTTTTTCTATTCATGGACCTCTAATCTCTATAGGAGAAAAAAGAACGGACTATTAGTGGCAAAAGCCCCAAAGGAAGTTGCTGCTGAGCTGAGGCAAACACTGCCTAGAAAGTAGGAGATTAGAAACCTGTAGGTGACAGACTTCACCTAGCAAGCTTTATTTCAGTTGTTCAAATCTAGTGAAAAAACAATAAAATTGGTGACAGCTGAGAAAATAGTGACCAATGTTGTGCTGTCAGAGATTTGATGAAATAGAAGTAATACTAAGGACCTGGGTACTGAATGTTATAGGAACTTCAGGATGCCTAAAGCAGTGTATGAGCAGTGCTGGTGAGTTTGAGGTGCTGCATTCCAGGGATGATGATTCCACCACTTTCCTGGGCAGCCTATTCCAGTGATTCCAAATCACTCTTTCTGTAAAGAATGTTTGCTTCCTATCCAACATCAACCTCCATGGGTGCAACTTTAGGCCATTTTTTCTTGTTCTGATAAGTGCAAGCTTCTAGTCAGACCAGAAGATGTCTGCGTAAAATGTAATACTTTGTGTTAGACTGACCCTTTTTCTGGTTCTTTCTGGCTTTAATATATGTAGATTCTGATATTTTTGACTGTACCAGGTGCAGGTGCCCTGATGCTGCAGGAGCCTCACTGAGGAATGGCTGGACACAGCCCATTCTGGGTAGCCGCAATGGCTCCACCACAGCCAAGATGGTGGCACCTTGGGCAAAACCTGGATAAGAAAGGGTGAAAAAATGCCATACAGGCAGGTTCCTGAAGGACTGCAGTCCATGATGGAGCAGTGGGAACAGTGTGAGGGGGAAGGGGGGCAGAGAGGAACTGCTGTGTACTGAATGCACACTTCTCCCATTCCCTCTGCTGCCGCTCCAGGGGAGACAGTAGAGGAGTCTGGAGTGCTGGACTTCATGGAGTGCAGGGGAAAAGGGGGAGGACATGTGAAGTCTTTGTTTCTTGCTACCTGAATCTATTTCTAATTCTCTTTATGCAGACAGGAAAATTTCTGATCCTATTTTCTTACCTTCTGACTGGGAAGCAGGTGTGAGTGAGAAGCTGGATGGGTGTTTGGCTATTGAGCACATCTGACCCACACATTGACATTCAGAAGTGAAGGTCTGAGTATGCTAAATCAATCTAGACTATACTTCTGTGTCATAACCTTTTATGGGGTTTGCTGCAAAAAGAAAAAAAAAAGGTCAGATTTGAAACACATGTATCACCTACTGAATTAAATAGGATAATATGATGATGGCATTTTAGGTTCAAGGAGAAATAATGTTGATAGAGATCCTAACAGAGCACTACATATTTCTGAAGCTAGCCCAAAACAGGAAAGGTCTAAAGTTTTCCTATAAGATGATGCCAGAAAACCCATTTCTGTGACTATAATAAAAGTGTCTGGAGAACTCAGTATTGCGGGTCAGTGCATTTCTATTTCCATGTAGGTAGATGAGTATAACTATCTGTAAAAAAGGTGGATGAATTTATTTGAGAAATTGGAATGAAAATTGAGAAACTGTCCTGCCTCCATGATGTGGAAACAATGACATAAATTTGAACATGTGTGAGTTTGATCTCTCCACTATCTCTTTGGAAGAGGTATAAATACACATTGCTATTGTGTTTTATCAAGTAGAACCAAAACAGTAATGCAACATGGGCAATTCAGATAAGGAAACCTAATTACAACACAGTCAAATTGGTAAAGTAGTGATCTTATAAACACTCAACAGAAAACCAGCCCAAAACACTAAGAAAAGTTTGAATGGGTTTTCAGTTGGTTAAATTTAAGGTTAAGATTTGTTGGTTAAATCTGTATGGCTTTCCTGATAAGTGGCCACAAAAGTGTTTGTGACATGATGTGTTCTGCACTCTGTCCACCTCCTGGGCATTGCAAGCAGCTGAGGAAAACCTTGCCTGGGTATGCCTGGCAGCATATTAACCATACAAAGCTTTCCAGAGTCCTTAGGGAAATAGGTTTCTGCATGTTTTAGAGCATGGCCTTCTGCTTCGCCTAGGGCTTCATGTCTGGGGTTGCTACCTAGATAGATGGTGACTGTGGAATCGAGCAGAGAGCTTCTTTCAAATGACAGATTGCATTGTGGGCACTAGATTTTCATCTGGCCAGGCTAGACCTGGGAAGTTTGCAGTAGTTATGAATAATAAGCAGTGCTGGGCATGTGGCACTGAAGGTAATGGACCTAAGATAGAGCATATTTTGTTCCAATCACAGCCATTTATTTTAGTTTTAACACATGAGGCCATGTAAGGCGTATTTTGTGCTTAGTGGCTATTCTAAAGTTATTTTGAGTTTCCTCCCCTAACAGTAATATGTTGGCCATCTGATATACATATGCTGTAGGAGCTGTAGCAAAAGACATTATTGGATATTAGAAAAAGCAGGGAAAATGGAAGATGGGATTCCAGATGCTGGAAAAAATATTAAATATAAAAATATTATTACTGTGGACTTGTGGCAATTTTGCCACTAGAGATGCATCTATATGGTATGCTTCTAGGGCATATACTCAGTCTCCAACTTTAATGAGTCCTAAAATCCAGCAAATTTTTGATATTATCTCTGTCAGACCTCAGTAGTCTCTGAGAAAGAAAATTCTTTTTAGCACTGTAGCTGTTAGAAAAGGGATAAAGAAGAAATGTTCAAACACCTTTAAGTACCTGTCTCAAGAGGGTTGAGCTTAAACCATCATTTAATCTCTTCTATGCTGAGACTAGAGGTCTGAGCAAGAATTTTTGTTTAAAGCAAAATCAGTGAATTTGGACTTCTGTTTTCTGTGAGCACAAAATTAGTCTATATTTCCAATGATATTGTGGAAAATAACTTGCATATTTTGAGAGAAAAAAAAATCAGGATGGTTGAAAATATGAAATTTTGTTGAAATAAAACCAATCTATTCCTGTAACAATAAAAGGAATAATTTAAAAGGTAGTATCTCAGGATTCAGGCACAAATGCAGTCTTCATGACCCTTTTCTTTGTTAACAAAGATTTCCTCTTTCCTTCTCCTTCAAATATTATAGCTTTGTGTCTTACCTCTTTCTTGTTTTTCTATAAGTGACTTTCAGCATAATTGGACCCCGGAGTCAGGTATTGCTGAACTAACCTGAGTCCCAAAAAGGTGTTTTTTATCTACCATACTAACCAGAACCCAGCTTCCTAGGGACAGCTTCTCTGTTGCAATTGTATTTTTTTCCCTTGAGGAATTTTTCCAGCTTCCATAAAGTAAAGGAGTTTAGCCATTATTAAAACTCCTTCATATGGGCACTGCATCAGTATTAGTGTGCTAAACCCCTTTGATATAATGGTAATAGATATGTAGATTTCCTGATCTGAATCTAAAGATCACAGACTGTGCAAATCTCTAGTACTTTGTGGCTGAGAGCTGCTTGGGTGTGTTCTTTAATTACTGCAGAGGGGAGCAGTAGCAGATAATGTCATACAGTGAAGCAAATGTCAGGTACTGAATGGCAAAAGTGGCACAAGAGTGGTTGGTGCTTGAGAAGCTCTACAGCCCTTGTCTGATGGATGGCTCCTGGTTCACTGTAAGCCTGGATAGTAGCAGTCCACACGTGGGAAGGCAGCCAGCTCTCAGTGTGGAAGCAGCCCAAAGGTGGCTCCACTGTCAGTGCAGGTAGGACTAGGAAAAATGAGAGTGCATGTCACAGATGATTGTCAACAGCAGAATAAAAAAGGGGCTAAAGATTAAAAGGTAGAGGGGACTGAGAGACTGGCAAGTCGTGCAAGACGTACACTTGCCGAAGTGCTCCAAATCACAATTTCCTCCCTGACCATCTCTATGGCCAGGTCAGGTATTTATGGCAGATAATTTTTTGGCTCGTTTCTTCTGGGCATCAACTTCTAAAAACACTGTTGTGGCTAAACAGACTTTAAATCCATCTGGTAGCAGTGACAGCCTGTCTGCCACAGAGGAGGCTTTTTAAAGCTCTGTTCACACTGTACTCATTGCAGGCATGCTGGAGTACAGAACGTCGTGCTTTGTCACCCCCTTCGTCTCTGTGAGAACATGGATGTGTGTGGGGTGCAGGACTGCCACAAAATAGTCAAACCAGCTGGACTGTCCTTGTACTCCTCAGGCTCCTTTCTTCCTAACCTGCTTTTAATTTGAAGCTCTTGATGGCTCATTCACCCTCAGTGACCCTCAGTGACCAAGTATGGGAGTTGTCACAAAACCAGATCCTCCTCTGTAGGATTTTTAGAGCTCTGCAGAGCCTCTGCAGTGTGTTTGTGCTGGTGTGTGGACACATCTGCCCGTGCTGGCATGCAATGTGCTAATCGATGAACGCGCGTTTTAACAAAAAGTGAGAAAATGTGGTTTACTGTTAAGTGTAACAGCCTCTGAATTGTCAAAACTATTTATTCTAAAATTAGTCTTTAAATGCTCTGCTTCTATTTGAAAGAGAATGTGAGTAAGGCACATACTAGGAGATTCTAATGGTAAGAGATTATTATTGAACTCTTTGAAACCGAAATATTGAGAACATATTTGAGAAGACTATTTCAGCAAATTTTAGTTAAGTAAAGCTTAATATTTTAGCCTTTTTTCCCCCCCCTTCTTTCTGGAAGCTTTTCAGACTTTCCTAGTGTATTCTTTTCTTTGATCTTCTTTTGTAATAACATGATAGTCTCGCATTTCAATAGAAAAACTGGAACCAAAGTATACATGAAAAAGTCCATAACAGCTCTCTTGCTGTTTATTTCAACAATCTTAATTAAAGAAAAACCTAATCCTACAACAGACTTGTGATTTGCCTTTTCTTTGAAGCACAATTAGTTTTCATTCATATCCCTTGATGTCAGTGAGGAAAAACTATTGGTGGGCACATCAGTGCTGATGGGGTTCAATTAATATTTTCTTTTTGCCTGAAACGTATCTCACAATAAAACCATGCACACAAAACACATGCACACAAAACACATGCACACACACACATAGGAAAGTAACCTCTGTATTCATGCTGCCTGCAAAGCCATGTCTAAGTCTCTCTTGGCTGCTAGCCAAAGTCTCTAAAAACCCATTAAGGCTATTACAGAAATTATTTCTCTTCCTTTGTGAGCTGGGTAAATTTCACAGTTATCATTGCAGAAGGAAATGAATTGGGAATATATCTGTCTGGGGATGGTTGTCCCTTCAGTGGGAATTAAGCCAACTCAATGTAGAAAAGCAGCTGTGTGTGTCAGTGCACGTATTTGCAGGAGAGAGTCAGTGGATGGCACTGTAATATAACTATTGTGCCAGAAATACCCGAAAATTTTAAGTGCTGTCTAGTATTTGTGAATAAATTTATATCTTTGCAATTACAGTCTTTATTGGAAATCAGCTTTTGCTTTAAAATGATATGTAAACCAATATTTCCCATGAGGTGTGCTTTCCAGATGCAGGAGAAGTAAGCAATTCATTCCCAAAATGGTGCAGCAGCATCACGTATGGCATTGAATGGTGACCTTGTGGGATCATGCTAACAATATAAAAACATACAATACAAATTCAGGAGATTTACAAAGATGGAAGGATTTGGCCTGTGTACTCTCTTATACTTCACAATATTTGCAGTTGGAATTACCAGTTCAGGGGAGGTTTTGATCGGCATGGAAGTTGGAAGCAGCAGAATTTCCATATGATTTGTGAGCTTAGGTAAGTACAACTTATACAGTCTGCCATTTCAAAGTGCACATAGAATTGTTTTTCTTTTTTAAAAAAAAATCCACTTTTCCAATACCGTGAAACTTCAAGTTTCTGGATCCCATGTATAAAATATATGGTGGAACAAGTACAGTAATACAAGATAAACCTTTAACTTTGCACTTAGTCACACAAAACATTTTGATTTATTTACTGAAACAAGTGAGGTATATTTTCCAATTTCTTTCTAGTATTTTTATTAGTGATTTGACAAAGGAACCATATTTCCTTCTCCATATCATATACTCTTTCTGAAAGGGTTTTGCTATTTACCTTTCTTTTAACTCCTTGAAATCTTGGTCTACTTTCCTCATCACTTTGTCTTCCCAGTTGCTAGCAACTAGCAGTGGTCCATGAAGAAGTTTTTTGCTACTTCTTGTAGGTGCAGCAGGTAACAAAATTATGCTGACCATCTCAAATTATATCCTGTGCTCCCACTGATCCTCTAAGTTTTTCAAACCTTAACTGTGACAGTGTCTTAGAGGGACTTGCATGTTCTTCAAGCTTCTCTCACAGACCCTCAATTACACAGCACTCAAAGGAATAGAACAATGGCAACTGAGCACAAGTGAACCATCATAATTTACATTTTAAAACATGAATGCACATGGGTCTTTTCAAAGAGTGGATACTGGTATGTGGAGCGGAGGCTGGTATGAAACCTCTCTTTTCTTCCAAAGGATAGATATAATAGGTGGAGGAAATAAAATTAAATGTTTGAGGCACTTAAAAAAAAAAGTAGCCGTAGGTATGACTTTTGCAATTGCCAGGGTAATCCTTAGTATGATCTAGTTATTTACACTTATTTTCTCAGTGTTTCATTGATTTGTTAAAGTGGAGGCTGTTTTTTGAACCTATCATTTTAAAAGGTATAGTAAACCAGGAAAATTTTCCAAAGAATTAAGTGACCTTGTCCAAATGGTATATATCCAAGAGTTTTCAAGGTGTTTTAAGTGTGACTCAGCTGAATTTCTAGCAAAACCAAGTTGCTTAAAATGGGCTAACTGATCAGATGATGACAGGGTAGAAATTCTGACTATATCTTTTAGAAAGGTTCCAGAGGAGCTCTGTGGGACTGCTAGCTGATAAATCTTAGCTGGAGTAACTCTGAGATAGAAAAAAAAGTTGCAAGATAATAATCTATAGCTAATAGTATAGTTCTGCAAAGCAAACTTTGTCTGGTTACTCTCTTAAAATTCTTTGTGAATGTTAGCAAATGAATAGAGGGGATGTTAAGTGCATCTTTCACAAGATGTCTGACAGGGTGTCAGAAGAGATACTGTTCAGCATTTCTAGCTCTTGAGGGTTTTTACTAAGGCCCGTATTACCAGATTTTGTTTCTTTAAAATTCTTCATTACAGTAGTCAAGAAATGGGATGGGAAATTTTTGTAAAAAAGAGATTTTCTAGAAACTCAGGACTTAAAGTTCATGATCATGAATCAGGTTAGCTCAGAAATCGGACACCAATAGAAACAGAATTGTTATTATGTCTTAATATGTCATGATTTGTAAGCTATCATGTGATTTTGAGGCTATTCACGCATGGGTTTTTGAAAGCTGTGGATTGATATTATCTCCTCTAAAAGAAACTAAGTAGCCGTGAGGCAATGTAATATTGTGGATCAAAAAGTAGCTGAGAGGCAGGAGACAAAGCAGGAACAAATGGTCCATTTTCATCATGGCAAAAGGTTAATAGCCACAAGTTTCTGTACTAGGTCTGCTGTTGTGTAATGCATTTATTAGTTATCTGGAAAGAGGAAGGAGAAATGAGGCAGCAACACCATGTTTAGTGGTAGATAACCTCTTTGTAGGTTACTTGTTAATCAAGTCCAGAGGAGCCTTGAGGAATTTCATGGACTCAGACTTGGTAACTGTGAGGTACATTCCTTTTGAAGAAATACAGAAAAAAATTTAAAGTAATCACATACAAAGTCATTGTATCAGCCAACAGTGTGATGTGCCATAAAATGTATTGGGTATTAGAAAGTCCATCCAGGAAAAAAATATTGCAGAATTGGATAGGCCCAGATCAAAGCAGAGAGTTAGGCTAGTGACATAAATGTATCTGAAGTGATTGTTTACCTGAGGACTCAGATGAGAGTGGAAGTGATAAAGTATGTGGTTGAAAGAGAAAAAAACCCAAAAAACAGAGGCATGCAGCAAAGAAAAAAGATCATGAGACTATGGGTTCTTCCATCTCTTAAGAATAAAGAGACACTTCCCCAAAGGTTCCTATATAAACTATAGAACTCATTTACTCTGGATGAAGATGAAATCAAGAATTTTGTAAGCATCAAAGAGGGAAAGGGCATTTGTATGGATAACAAGAATATCCAGAGTTATGATAGTAATGCTAAAAAAGAGTATTTGAAGGGATAAAAACCCTCATGCATCAGGATTTAAGGGAGTCTATAACTAAAGGGATTAGGATGAGACCTTCGAGGGAGACAGATTATCCTGCATCTGTGGGGATCTTGTATCTTTCACCAAAGCATCTGGTGCTGGCTGCTGCTGGAGACACTGTAGTAGGCCCAGTGGGTGTTAAGTTTGAGGCAGAATGGCAAGTCCCGTGATCAGATCTGGATTTATCTTTCATTGCCTCTGTCTGGGCCTTATTTCCACTACAGCGGGCTCTGTCTTCTGTTTATTTGCCTCATGACTTTCTACTAGGTCAGGCTCACATTTCTGATGGTGCAATGTGTGTTTGAAATCACTGCAATGAAGAACTTGTGTGAGATATAATGGGCACTACTCAGCTTCTGAGAAACCACCAATATGGAATCCAAACAGGGAGGAGTTCCTCAGTCTTTTCCTCTAGTTCTCCAGCTGTAAAATGGAAAACTCTGTTATCTAAGTGGTGTCTGTGTCCAGCCCAGGCACTCAGAAGATTTTAGCTTTGAGTATTTTCCAGTTTTTCAATTTCTTCTCAATGTCTTAGAGGCAGACAAGTACAACTTCAAAACCCAGTATCAAGAGAGTGTTCTAAAAAAATTCCCATCTATCTTTATATTGGATTAATTTGGTTGTTCTAACTATAGAATATATCTGTCAGAATTTTGTGTCTATGGCCCTAATTCTATCATAAAATGGATTTATTTTTTATTGCTAATTCATTTGCCAGCGATCCTTTACTTTTGTGTCTTCTCTTTTAAGGAATATTTTGCAATAATTCCTGATTTTTTTTTTAATTGACCTTTAAGTTTAGTGTTTATTCCTAAATATTAGGACTCCTTTATTTCAAGGGCCTCAGTTCACCCATGTGTCAGTAAGACTGGAGCATGATTTTTGCTGCCGAATCACAAGAAATTTTTGAAATTCCACTCAAGAGTTAAACAATGGTGCAACCATTGTTTTGCATCACATTTTTTGTTCAATCATATAATAAAATAAGTTAGTATTGTCCAGGTAAGTTTTCTGTTTCCTGGAATTCTTGAGACTTTGGAGTGTTGGCATCCACTGCGTGATGTGAATTAATTGTAAAGGTATCACACCTAGTGCAGAAGATAATTGTGCTAATTAGGCTTTTCATGAAGGGCAGATAACAACATATCACTATGACATAAGATCCTCAGATACTGTAGCATTCTGTGTATTCTGAAGCGTGTGTACATATCTAAACTGTCAGGGTCTTCAGTCTGCTTTTTTAGTCTCATCTGCTTTAAGATTTTATAGTTCAGAAACTCAGCATTTACCATTGTTAGCTTAGTCCTATTTTATTTTTCATTTTCATCTTCCCAAAGCCACAATGATTCTAATTTAAACATAAATATGATGTCTTCTTTTAATTTTAATCAAACTGATTAATGGGCATAATGTATTTTTATCAATTTGCCTAAGTGCTTTTACAGATGCTATTTGTGAATGAATTTTTATATTGACAAGGCTTGTCTGTTTTAGAGTGGCAGAATTAGTAAAATTTGAGTTAGTTTCACTTTTAAATCCATTTCAGCTCAGTGGTAAATTCAGGCATTGCAGCTTGCCTGGCAAAAATTTCTGTCTGTTCCCTGTTTCACTGGGGTGTATGACCTTTATGCACTATTAAAACTGAGTAGAATACTCAGGTGGTAAGATTTTAGGGATATGCAGAATTTCAGCCTCTTCTGCTATGGCTTAAATAGTAAGTATTATGTTTTTGACATAAATAGTCTTTGGAAATATTTCACTGCTTTTGAGAAAGCCTGTTCAAACCTGTCTTCTCTTCCTAAGTCTTTCAGCTGTTGGATGAAGCCAGATAACCTCTCAGTAGATTGTGTTGAAAACTGGCAGAACAATTTTACAAAAATAGAAGCAACTTCACAATTTTTACCTTTAACTTGATATAAGGTAGAGCAACATTTACCTGATATTTTTTTCCATTTGTGGAAAGCACTGTATACTGATGAAATAGCCACATCAAAATGATGTGGGCCTAACATGCTTTTTTCTCATCCCTATCTTTCTCCTTGCATTGAAATTGATAATATCTGTGGTTCCCTTAACAAATCTGCAATTTCAGAACCTCTTGCCGTTTTAGGAAGTTGAAGAATAACAGTTAAGAAAATGAGTAAAACTCATTTTATTAGTTTTTTAAAAATTTTATTTTGAATAAGGAAAACAGTATGGTAGAAGAATACCAAACTTTTTTTTTCTCCTGGTTGTGACATAATTTCAATTTGAAGCTTTGTTAACAGCTAGTTTAATTTACTGCTTGAAAAGTTGAGGCATTTATTACTCTTGTCAGAATAATAATAACAGAAATATTAAACACTATTTCTGCAGAGAAGTTTTGGAGCCATCCCAACAGTGGGCATCACTGGATGACAGATATTGTGCAGTAGATACAGGTATCCCATATTTCCCTTGAACACTCTCAGTGCTATGTGCATTCTCTCTTGTATCATCCATATGGCAGAGGGTAAATCTGTCATGTAATTCTTGTAAAAATTTCTCCCCTAGCTGTGAAGTCATAATCATCTCATAGAGTAGTTCTTTGACTGCTAGTCAACACTGCTGTAGTTGAAGTGAAGTTGATTTTAACCCCTTCTCTGGAAGCAAATTAAAATAACTTTCTTGCACATCTTTTCCTGATTATTTTTATATATCATTGGAGTAATACCTAAACTGATATCTCTGAGAACCAAAGGGAAAATAATATGGAACCACTTCCCGAAAACCAAAGGTTAGATAAGGATTGACAGCTCTTTTGAACTTAAAATGTGTGGGAGGATGGGGATGTAGAAAGTGACATATGGTGTGTAGACATTAAAATGTGTGTCTGACAGTAAACAGCAGTTAACTACTGTTTAATGCTACTCATATCCTGGTTTGTAAAGATAGTGTTTAAAAGGGCCTAGAGTACCCTGTTATCATTGCCTTTGCTGGGACCATGTTCTGACTTGTGCAGCAACTTTGTGATAACAGGGACTGGCTTATTTTAATAAAATTGTGTGTCTCTGTCTTCCCTCATAGAGGCCAGCTCACCTGTCGGCTACTATAGCATCAGCTTCACTACACACCAGCTTTGAGCATACTCCAGCAGCTTGGAAAAAGCACAGCTACTTGGGAAAATGCAGGTCAGAAATGCCCCCCCAAGATGCCAATATAATAGCACTTCTTTTGGCAAACACTTGTTTTAAATATAACCTTCCAACAGCTCTGTGATCCTGGCCCTTATGTAGTCCAGGAGCTCTGGGCACCCTGAAAAAATGGGAAGTTCTTTAACCTCACCTCATTGTTCACACTGCTGTTATCATGCCTGGTCTGCCCATGCTGACAGATGATGGTTTTTGGCACATACGGTAATCCTAACTACTGTTCTTCACTTCAGTCCTGTCCTCATTGCTCCTGACGTAAGTGCCAGATTGTCTGTGTGCCACTTTGCTGTTTCTGCCTCAAGGTTCCCTCCCCTTATTTTTCTGGAAGTGGTTGGAAAAAATCTTGTATTTCCACTTTCTTCTTCCTTGAGGTCCTATGTTATCCTCTCTGTGACTAATGAAAAGGCTAATGACATTTTCTATGTGTGTTCTTTTTAATCAACATTGTGTGTTTAGGTGGACAATAGTCTAGTCGAAGTTTTCCCATTTTGAAATAGCATTAATGATTCACAATATAAACAACGAACACACACTTCTGGCTTCTGGCATTACTAAAAACTAAAATATGTTATTCAGAACAAACTCAAGCTTTTTCTGTATGGGTAAGTAGCACAGCCTTTGGCCTATCTCTATTTTTTTTATTCTTTCTCAGCTGAGAACCCCTGTTCATATTTTCTTGCTGCAAGGAGACAAACTGGCTACATCCCACTAGTGAAAGCCAACAAATATAGAGCTCTCCAAATTCAACATAAAGATTTAACCTTTGTGAAAATGTTCAAGCTAAGGGAAACTCTATTTTAAATCTGGAGCAATGGTTGCTGCGATGAGCATGCTTAAATCATGTCATGGGGCATGGCATGGATTACCCATTGCTGGTGTCAAATGAGTTGGCTGCAGACAACCCTGTCAGTAGGACAAAACAGCTTGCACAGTGAGGCATGCTAATTCTTCTCATATGTTTATGGAGCAGTGCTTCCTTTTATTGCACCAGATGCAAAGAAATTTGGAGCTTGCTCAATGCTCTCTAACACGTTCCCAGTTGTGCTGTGTGGACATGCTTTTTATCACCCTAGAAATGTGAACCTTTTTGAACATGTCCTTTTTTCTCTATAAATGTCTTTTCTGTTACTGCCTATTGCCCCTTCTGCTATGTGCAGAATTTCCCTGATTTTCCTATGAAGTGGAAAAGAACCTGTGATTTTTCTTGAGGGGTGGTGCTTCAATTATAAAACCATAAACTAAATGAGAGCCTTAATTATAATGGAAAACAGATTAGAATATTGTCATCTGCCTTGCTGAAGAGCCAAGGGGAGATTAAAAAGCCAGTGGCCTAAATTTATGTTATTTGTATTTCTGTGAGTCAAACCTCAATCATGTAAAACAGCCAGTAGGCCTGTATTAATGGGAGAGGCCAAGAGAACTGAATCTCAAAGGGCTGTTGCCCTTAGGACATGGTACATTATGATAATGTGATGAAGAATAATTACCAAATGTGAAATATATATTGTCAAACATGAGAGCAAGCTATTCCTAACTAAAAATGAGGATGTGAGAAGGATAGTGAATGCCAAGCAGCCGTGGCTTGGTTTCTAAAGCCACCTCCACTAAAGGTGGCTGTTG
Organism: Agelaius phoeniceus; assembly: GCF_051311805.1. NCBI lineage: Eukaryota > Metazoa > Chordata > Aves > Passeriformes > Icteridae > Agelaius > Agelaius phoeniceus. The sequence goes on along the minus strand of NC_135265.1, from coordinate 91,685,413 downwards.
AGGCATTGAATTGTCCTTCAGTTCCTGCAGGCTGAGGCAGATCAGTGGGATGGAGTAAATATGTCCTTGTTTGTATTGAAGCCAGACCTTAACATGTACTACAGAAATCACCCTGGTGATGACCATTGTTATGATAAACCCCACTGAATGGCAGTGATGACAAAAGTGTAAGACTTCACCAAATGATATTGAAAAATGATGCAAAATTGGAATGGAAGAATTTATATATATATAAGCTATTTATTGGTTATTTCTGACAAAATACATCAGTGCTTCCTTTCTCTTCTTTCTAAGTGTGGTAGGATTTTTTGCAACAGCTCTCTTTGTGGCTGTTGTGCATGATGTTTTCTGCATTGATATTGTGTTTGTCACATGGAGGGTGTGACATAGAACATCAGCAGTCCTCTGGCTGCTTCTCATTTCATATTTGTGTGGTGCCAGGCAGCAGTGTTGTATCCATACCCTCCTTTCCCTGCCGTTTGTCTTCAGACAAACCATGCTGTGTGTACTGAAAGATTTGTTCTTGGCTCTTCAGTCATTAAGTAATCTTCTCCGTGATGCGGTGTAAATGTATGGCAGCACATGACAACCTTGCAAATTTGTGACTTCAGTTGACAGGCCATAGGTGCCCACATGGGTGTAACCATAAATACCTAGCCAGCAGACCTGAAGTCAGTGACATTATTTTCATGTTTCAAGTTACGCATGAATTGTTTTGCTGGACCAAGCTTTTATTACAGATATTTTTACAAATTCTGAGTGAAATCTGTCTATAAAAAACTCAGGTAAGAGTATAACTCAAAATAGAAACCTCTCCAGTTAATGAGGCAAAATAAATTTTTAATGAATTTTCTGTCTTGGGAGAAAAGACTGATTTAGCAACTGGATATAGTCAACTATAAACCAAAACTGTTTGCAAATTTGTAACATGTGCTTTATTTTTTTTATTCCAAATAGCATACTCGTGAAATAAGTCTTCCCCTTGAGATACTATCTAGTTTAGGTAATATATTGTTGGTATTTTCACAGCTCTCAAGGCTGCTCGCTGTGTGTCTTATTTTATATAATATCATAACTACACTCTACTAGCGCTTTGTAGGATGGAATTGTCAGCCCATTGTAAAGATGGGGAGCTGGTGTTCAGGTTAGCTTGTTCAAGATCAAGTATGGAATTTCTGAAGAGAAGACTCCTGACTCTGTGCTTTAGTATACCATGCAAAGCACTGCTGTTTCTATTGCCCTGTCTGGGCAATAAACATCAATAAATCACTGGAAAGAGGTTCTTTCTGTTGTTAAACTATGTAGCTTCTCATTGCTCCTTATGGAAATTTACCATCTTAAATATGTTTTTGCAAGTCACTGAAGGAAGTATTTTAATAGTTTGGGAATTTTACCCCTAAAGAAAAATGCACCAATACATATCAGTATTTGGTGATCACTAATCTTGGATTGCCCAAATGTATGGATCACAGGCTAGACATGTAAAATAATGGCACAATTAAAGTAAGTAAAGTAAGTAAAATCAAAGTAAATGGGCACTTCTGAAAATTATGCCCTTTTAAAAGCAAGAAACAGAAATGTTTAGGGTAAATAAATACAAATAAGCCTTAAATTTGCACTTCATATTCTGTATACTATAGGCAAGCCCAACAAACATGAGATTTTTCAAGACTGTATCAAGTATATCTCTTTTGTCTCCACCCACTTGTATGTATTTAATTTATAAATCAGAACTGTGTGACTTGCAGCTAAAAGGTTAAACAGTAAACATTAAAAGATTTTTCCTCTGTTTCTCTTGAATTTTGTAATGGTTTAAAGATGACAGAGGGGTAAATCATTGACTGGGTCTAGTCTTCACTTACTTCTGGGATATAGATCATTTCCTAAAGTCATGTTTTAGAGATGGTATTAGTTTGTTTTTCCTGAGTTGGATGGGAAATAGAGCTTTTCTGTTTCGAAGTCTTACAAGTGTTACCATACAACTGAGAGAGGTAGATGTTAAATAAAAACATCAGGACTCATGAATTTCTGTCCACAAACCTCTGTAAGGAAGTGCGGTAGAGCAACAGTTGTAGTATATGCTTTGGTCTGAAACCATCTCCCTCGCTCAGTTTGCCCTTAGGCCAATGTTAATTGCTGAAAAGCCAAATGGTATGAACAGGTTTTCAGAGTACAGAACTGCTGAAAAATAAATGTAATAAGAAAACAAGATAAATACCCAGTGCTAAGAAATTATGATTCTCTAGATTTCCTCAGTCAAGCAATATTTATCAGGTGCATTGATTTAACTAGGGGCTATCGGCAGTTACAAATGGATGATGACAGGAAACAAAAAACCACCTTCATTTGCCATAAGGGGGCTTTTCATTTTAATGTAATGCCTCTTGGAATTACCAGTGTCCCGACTACATTTCAAAGATTAATGAACATCATCCTGTCAGGTTTAATACATCATACTTCTCTAGTACGCTTGGACAGGAGACTGTTCTCATAGATTCCTGGAGTTTTCAATGACACTTAGGAGATTTTTTTTTAAACATAAGTTCTGAAAGGAACTAAATATTTAGGGTTTTAAAAGAGAGGTTTCATTCCAATCTGGATACATAGTAAATACTATATAATTTATGTCTGTGGAAAACAAAAATGACTTAAAATGTTGTGGGATCATGCAGAAAGTTGCATATAGCTATGTCCTATTATTGTGGAAGTAGTACTATATCTTGTAAAGGTAAGGAAGAAAAAAAAATTGCTTTTAGACATCAGGAATCATGTAACAACCTCATTTAGTCTCATGGGTCTCTTACAAAAATGGGACTGAAACAGGAAAATATGTTCTTCATTTTTTGTAATTTGAAGAATACAGTACAGTGGATTAAAAAATTGATAGTAAAGATGACATTAATAAACAAATCAAGTTGAAATATTAGTAATCCTAAGTTATAATGATTTAGGCTTAAATTTATTTTGTTCCAATGATTTTACTTCGTTAAGCTCAGAAAATACACAACCACAATTTTTTATATAGACCACACTATGCTGTTATGATGAAATAACATAAAAAAGGATAATTTTCTCTTTCTTGAAAAACACTTTGAATTGTAGTCTGGAGGCCATTAACCATTACTTATTGTTTGACACACATGAAACATATTCCAAAATTAGAAAAATTAGGTAATTTTATTTATCATATATTTGGTCCATTATTCAGTGTATATTATACTCCACGAGCAAACCTTCTTCTTTTACTCTACGGAAAATCTTAATTTCAGGTAAATGAGATTTTCCTGACTTGTTATGTATCATGGGTTTCACTCATAAGTGGTTTTACCAGTGGAGTACCTCACAGTGTCATTTGATCTTAGAAAAATATTTTCCAGTGGATGGATAGCTTTCCATAATTATTATAATAAATATAAAATTGATTGTGTTATATATGTGTTAATTTAATTCATCTGTGGTTTATCTATTTTATGTAGAATGTTCCATTAGCTTCCTGTAACCCATAAACAAAATAACCTATGGAAAACAGGAAAGGCATATGCTACTTGACATTAAAACTAATCTTTATATCAATGTTAAGATTTTTTTTCAGGGTGCATTTTCATGGCAAAGATGTACAGAGTACCTTTGATGCTGTTTTCTTTTGATTTGTATAAATGTATTCCTACTGCTCTTGTAAAAGTTTTAGACAAAATCTTAACAAATTCCAAAAGGTAGAACAGTGCATATGGGTAAGGGCAGCAATGGAAATTACATACATAGTTTTAAGTAAAATGATACACCGGCAAATACCAATAATTGTGGTGGAATATTCATTGTTAGGTTCTTAGATTAAGGTCAGATATTTTATTATAACCACAGGTTACCAATCTTGCCTCAGAAATTATTCTGTGACATTGTATAGCTTCTCTTACACAGGAAGTTGAGATACAGGATCATTGTGACTCCTGATTATAAATCTCTGAACAATTCCTTTACTCTGATTAGCAGAATAGAAATGTCCAGATGAACTAACAGTTTTAACTAGCCTTTCTAGTTTTCTTATGGTAGTCTTGGGACAGCTGCAAAATAGTGACATACTTGGGCTGATTTTTTAATTTTGACATCTAAAATTTTTGTGCAAAATAAGTTGGAAAACCTCTTTATGGGCAGGAAATATTTTTCTTTTTTAAAGAGTAAATGTGGTGGGTTTGTTTTAGTTATAATTAATATTGTCATAAGTAAACAAAACTCTTCTGTGAACAGAACATCTAATGCAGCTGAAACAAAACAGTCTGCTGTGTTTCACTTCAAAACTCTTGAAATCACAACTTTGCTCTATACATCTGAAATTCCTAAAGAAATGCTGTAGTTAACAAAAATGCCTGACAAAGAATTCTCAATCTGAACAAGGTGTTTTGTGAGCTGTATGAGAAACAAATTTTGTGAACTTTGGCAACAACACCTTGCCTTAAATAAGCAGCAATGCAAAGTGAAGTAAGACTGAACAGAGCTGTGCAGAGTGGGAAGCACCAAGCACTACTCAGCTTTTTGGGTGGAAAACAACTTGGTCATTATTCCTTTTTACATGCACTGATTTTTAAGAAGACTCCTTAGAATTTTCACATTGAATTGCACCTCCACATTAGCTGTTGGAAATGTAGTGGGTTAAGAGGATGAGAAAGAGGAATCTGATACTGACTACTCATAAATCTGATTTCTTTAGATTAAGGAAAATCCTAATGCATCAAAATGGGTTTTCATTTTTGCAGTAAATTTTGAAAAATAGCCCACGCCTTTGTAGCAACACAGCTTTTAGTTAGACATATTGTGATATTGGGGATAATTTTTGGGTGTCTCAGAATCTTCATAAATTCCTGGAAATAGTTCTTAAATGTCATTTATTACTTCTGTTGTATAAGGCTTGCAAGGTGGAAATATCAATTATTTATTCCATTCCATAGCTGTGCAGGAGATTTCCCCCAGTCACCTCAGGCCTTCATCCTTAGCCATACCTCATTCACCTCTGGTCTGCACATGTAGTGTTATTAGCTGTGATATCAGTGAGGAGCCCCTTTCCTACGCTGCGACGCTGTGGCGTTCCTCGGGCTTGCGTTACTTATCATCCCAGCTGCAGAAATCTCTGCATGCTGTGACTGGGTAATATTGCCTCCGGGAGGTTTAAGTCCTGCTCTCAGTCCTTCCTTAGTTTTCCTTCATTTGCCACAGGCAAGTCTTCATCTGGTCCCTCTGAGGTGTAAAAAAGGGGTTAAACTTTAGATGTCTGTCAACTCATAAACATAATGAAGGAGAGAATGCAACTGAGTCTTACACTTTTTCCACCTTCTCTCTTGCTAGAAAGTATTTGTTCCTTTTACCAAGAAAACTGAGGTTATCTGCTCACGTTTCTCAACTAAATTGTTAAAAATTTCCTGTGTAGGCAATTTCCTGTTTCTAAATTTTGTGCCTTGAGCTAGTGTGCTGTAAATTCTTCTGGTGTCTTATCAAGCCCATTACAGCTTTAGTCATCATTGTAAACCCTCTCAGTGGTGTGCTGAGATGCTGAAGAACTAATTTTGTCAAGCTAATTTAATCAGACTTTATTAAGTCTTATTAAAGAAAAAAATCTTGAAAAAACATTAGGCTACAACTCCGTTTTTTTTCCCTGACTGATTTTGAAGTTGTCATTCTCTTTCGCAGAGTTCTTTGAGATTTCAAATTTGGCCTGCAGAAAAGCATTCTGTAGTTGTCTGTATGGCTTTCTAAAGCTGAGAGTTTTTTTGGAATGCTGGTAGAGCCAATAGAGTGGCCCAGAGGAGGCCCATTTTCACATCTTTTTCTTGATATTGCCATACTTAGCTGTGGTAATATAAATTACCTATTTGGGTTGTGTCTTTGTTAGAACAGTTGCACTCTGTCTATGCCATTAAACAGTGTTTAGAACAAGGACTTTTGTTGGAAGATCAATGGGAGGCATGGTGGGAAGACAAGAGGCAACAAGCCCAAGCTGAAATGTGAGAGAGTCCAAGCATGTATAAGGGCAATCTTTTTCCCCATGAGTTCAGTCAAGCATTGGAACAAGTTGCTTAGGGAGGGTGGACAGACTCTATCCTTTGCATTTCCAAAATTCAACTGTATCATGTCCTGAGTAACCCATTCTGACATTAGAGCTGACCCTGCTTTGTGCAGGAGATTGAGCTGTAGATCTCCTTAAGTTCCATTTGGGTATTGGATAAGCAGTTTTTCAGTCCATTTATACATACATTTCTTACAGAAGCAGGAACTGTTAATGGTTCTCTAAGGTTTCATCCTCTATTTGCTAATTTAAATATTTAACTTAGAATTTCTATAGAGTTTTGAAAAAATACTAAGCAAAATGCCTTTTCCTTTGAACCCCTTTTACACAGAAAGCTGTATTAAAAACCAAACCAGAGCTACAGATATCAGGAAATACTTTGTTTGGGGTCCTGGCCTCTATAAGCAAAATAAAATGTTCCCAGATTTAGCTTGGAATAGACAAGAATATTTTTATGCAAGTTTAGATGCTGCAGTAAATAATCTGTGTTGAAGAGCTAAGAGTATCAATTGCTTATATCTATGCTGTGTACACTGCTGTGAGCCTAATATTAATAGTGATTGGAGTGAATACACATGTGCATATGTAAGTATCCTAAATTAGTTTAGAATATGTGACTGTATCACTGCAGTAGGGTTGTGCATTTTGTTGCTCTAAGATTGTTCAGTGAGCAGCCTCATTTGCTCATAGAATTGACATTGTAGCATTCTGCTTTCAAATGCATTATCCATCCTGAGCAGAACACAAACAACATAAAAACCTAAGAAAATGATTCTTCCCTGAAAGATAATGCCGCATAATTGAGTCTCTGTATAGGTTGTTTGGAGACAGTAAGAAAGAAATGTAAAACAGGATCCCTGAAACTGGTACAGCTTGTAAAATCTTGTTAAGCCATGTTAAAAAAAAATACATTAATGCCCCCATTAGAAGCTGCAGTTTATTTATTGCATCCTATTTAGCTCTGATAGACATAGGCTCTTTTTTTAATCTTCCATCCGTCCTTCCCCCTCCCCTTTGAAAGTGCACTCACTGAACTCTTGGCAATTAGTGTAATTGAAATTTATTGACAATGTGGCCGTCTGCTGAAGCTTCATTGTTCCGAGTGCTTAGTGCACAGTGCTATTGAGCAATGCCATGGCAGTGTCAGACAGCTCATACCTTGCTCAATTATATCAATGGACCAGTGACTGCCAAAGGTTCCTTTGGGGGTACGAATGTTACTTAGTGATAAGAGCCTTTCGAAACAGAATCCCTGGGCCCCATCTCTAGTGGGAGATAGAAATGAAATATGTATTTCTCTGCTGTGGAAAATTAATGTAATTGGCTCCCTTAAAAAGCTTTGACAAGTTGACCTGTTTGAAATCTGAGGAGGGCTTATACTGCAGTATCATATTATCTCCAACATAAAACCCCTCCTTTGGTGGCAGTGACAGTGGGATAAAATGGAATTTGGATAGTAATATTAAACTTCAGCTCTATTGAAGACGTTCATATGTTTTTCCATTTATAGCTGCAAAAACGGGGTCTTATAGAAATCCTACCTTTTTTTGTATTGTCATCTAATATTTTGTTTTGTTTTGATTTGATTTATAATAGTGCTGGAGAGAAAACAGAGTGTGTAAGATCTCTATATTTAGGTTTTCTTCTAAAATGTCCATTGATGGAAATTTAAATAATATGTCAAAAGAGAATATTTGATTCAGGCTAATTCTGAAATAATATTTAAGCTAACAGAAAAAAAATCAATATATTCTTTTCATGTAAAAGGGTTTATACACAAAAGATAAATAAGAGGTTTGTACAGGAGTCAAAGAACAAAACTGAATATCTAAATATGCATTTTATCTTGTATTTGAATATAGATGCATATAACAGTTTTGTCTTATTGGAATTAAATTATTGTGATGGAATAGGAGACATTTGCAAGGGACCATATTCTGCTCAGGCTTAAGCATCATGCATTTCTACTAAATTAACTGTAGAAATGTGTTTGAAAATTAGTCAAAATTCAAATAATTGGATATTTTAATTTTTTTTCCAGATGATGTGATGATAATGACTTGATATTTTATTTAAAAGAGTACTAAAAAGAAAGAAGTTTGAAATGGAAACCTCCACATACAAGTACAAATTTTCATTAAATAGTTATTTATTTTCCTTTTTTTCAAAAACAGAGCAAAATCTATTTTTACTAAGAGATGAGGAAGTAATTGTTCACATTGCAAATTTTTGCATTACAGTTGTCTTTACCCTTCAGCACACAGATGAAGAGCTCTTATTCATGAGAGCTTAGAGAATATAGAATTCTGGTTCTCATATGTGGACGTTTTGGGCTGTGAAATCCTCTTTTGTCACCTAAAAAGGTTCTCCAGTAATGAGAAGAAGCATTTCTGGAAGACTCAAGCACCTGAAATTCCAGAATCTTGGGTGACAAAAACGTAAGACAGAAGGAAAGCAGGAATTTAATTGAGATAAAGAAAAACTGCAGCACAGATAAAGAGGTAAATGATTTGTTTTTGCTCTTTAAAAAAGAAGAAAAAACACTCCAACAAGGAAAAATAAGATAAAAAAAAAGATTGAACAAGTCTCCTTTGATTTTTGTGGAGACAGAATGTGGTGCTTACCTTGTGATTTGAAATGTTTCATCTGGCTGTATCCCTGCATCTTTGCTTGCCATTGCTTCCTGCATTGGAAGAACATCTTTCCTGGTTTCAGTTTGGATGCTGTCAAAATTCCTTGAGGGTGTCGTTCAAGATGTAAAGTACTGTTAAATCAGAATTAAAACCTCTATCCGGAATTTGGTCTCAAACCTAGGATAATTCTACTTTTCTTCCAAAATTACTATTTCTCAGATTGTAGCTCTTCAGAACCTAGTAACAGTTGAACTCCTTGATATGTTTCTTCTAGTGTTAAAAAATTTAGAAAGAACTCTAGAGCTAAGTAACATAAAATTTATCCCACCAGATATAAAATATTTCAATACTTCAACGGTGCCCTTAGTCAGATAATACTTTATTCAGCCCAATCCTTCAACAATATGCCCGGAGTCAATTATCCCTCATTTCAGGAAAAAATTATGGGGAAGGAATGCAAGTGTTTAAGAATTAATGTATCAATATTTGAATGTGGATACTTTAAGTGAATTTGTTTAAATAAGGAAATAATTAATATTTTAAAATTGTTATTATTTAGTACTACCAGTATTATTAGGATTTAGTATTATCATGGCATACTTTTGTATTTATTTCAATGGATGTCTATCTTGATAAACTAGAGTTTTGTATGGAGTGTATCTTACACGGAGTGATTTCTTTATGTAGTTATCACCCCTTGATTGCTGAATGGTAAACTAGTTCGTAAAAGATTAATCCTTTATATCTCAGACAAAGATGACACAATCAAAGCTCAGTCATCAAACCCATCCTACAGATCTTCCAACCGTGATTATCTTTCTGTTTCTCTGGAACAGAATCATGCAGAAGATAAATATATATAATACTGGATTATTTATATTACTTTAAATAATTTCCTTTAATCGCATTAAACTTCAGTGACTGTTGTACATGTGATGAATTTAAAGCTTTCATCCTAACTTCATAAAAGTTCCTTCAGAGCCTGTACTAGAGAACGATCATTCTGAATTGCTACTAACTAATGAAGGCATGCAATTATTTTAAATGTTCCTCCAAGGGATTCTCGTGGTAAAGTATTTTAAATTCATATATAAAAAATTAATGGCAATGTGATTTCAACTTGCTCTGCATCTGGGCTGCCTGCAATCATTACATAGAGAAAATTATTCAGATATCTTTATTAAAAGTATAGTATTGAGCTGCACCCTTCTTTGTGCATCATTAATTTCTCCTCTGGACTTCATAATATTGCCATACAATGAAATACACTTTACCTAATAGTTTAAATAGTCTGTATTTATTTTTAGGAACATAAATTACTGCTTTCCTTTCATGCATTCTGCATATTGGTAGATGCTAAGGTTATGCAATTTGCTAGCACCTTTAGGGGATAACTATGGTCTGAAACAATATACTGTAGGCCTCAAAGTACTTTAAAGTACTATTATTTTTTAAGTCCCTCACTGCTGAAGACATATTAAATTATTTTAGGCATTTTGTGGATTAATTAAAATGTCCGTGGCATTATCAGCTCAAGAAATGGGTAGGCGGAGGGGAAAAAGGAGAGAGAAAGATAAAACTAAATATGAAACTCTTGTACATGAGTACATGTACATCTGGAGGAAGAAAAGGAACCCCATAGCTCTAAACCTGGTTACATCTGTTCTAAAACCTCATAAATTTCTGCTTAGCAGTCCAGCTGGGCAGAATCTTAAAAGAACATCAAATAGATACTCATCTTGATAAAACAATTATGTTGTCAGTTCCCTTGATCAGCACAAGCTTGACAAAGCACGGTCCAAACTTGTAATTTTAGCCTAGAGCTCACAAAACTTGAAGAGGTGATCTATGGAAAGGAATGAATTATCTGAAGATATGGGTTTTCATGAATCGTTCCTTAAGCACCAAATCTTGGCCTGCAGTTATTTGAAAGTTGGGCGGTACCAGCCCTGGGGTGGAGAGGGAGAATAATATTTAGGCAGTGAATGTATTTTTGCTCCCAGCTGACAGCTCCATACCATAACTGTCAGCCGTGACATCTATCTTAAGAGCGTAGCACTTTTCAAGTTCTTTTGTGTCTGTCATTCAACTGTGGACATGCTGTGTGAAATCGTGGCCTGGCAGACAAAACTCTTGCTGACTGCCTGGATTTCATGCCCTCCATGAGGAGTGGGGGAGAGGCTCTTTCTGCCATGTGTATTCCTTTCTTCCAGAAATCACACCCCAGGCCTGAAAGGTTGGTATCTAGAACCAACATGAAAGGGGACACAAGTGAAGCACTTGCACAGTAAAGAAAAGAAGAAAATTTTGTTTGAATCTTTCCTTTTGTGCTTAGACTGGAGCTGGGACAGGAAACTATGAAGTGCTCAATGAAAAAGAGAGGAAAACTCTAGGAAACACTGTGCATGAGGTGTGTGTAACACAGCGAGAATTTGGGGGGAGTATCCACATACTTACATAATGCTTAGGCTTGGTTATTCATCTCAAAATATGACAGTTTTAGTTATGGAGATTCTGTTGTATTCTTTTCTTGTCTAACTCCTGGAAATAGAAAATGAATTCCTAACAGATTTCAAGTTAGAAAAAAGGATCAGTGTTGTTCAAATTCCATTTTCTAAACTGACATAATTGAAATATAATTTTCTAATTTTTACTTAAGTCTTATTTAAATATCATGAAGATTAAATATTTATAGAGCCAATGCTGTATGTTGTGGATTTTGGGATGCGTATTGTGGTGTTGAACCAATGAAAGATGGCAACTTGACAGAGATACATGTATTAGATTGGAGCAGTGCTGAGTGTTGCCTTGACGTTTTGCTAGTTCACTGCCTGGTGCTTTTTAATTCATGCTCACACATAAATTTGACACATTGAAGTATTGAGTATTCAGCATTAGGTTTCTGATAGAGCAAATGCAGTCCCTTGGCTGTCCAAGAGTATAAGTGGTTTGAAACATGATCACAAGGCCTGGGAGAAATCCTTCTAATAGGCACTAGAGAGAGTAGACATTTTTAAAGGATAAAAGCATATGGTAGTCATACAAGAAGGTGCTCCTCTGAGACAGAATTAACATGAGATATTGATAGTAGTTCTTTCAGATTAACATGTTGCATAGTCATTACTAGTTTCGTTTGCATTTACTTAATGCATTTCTTCCCAGGTACTTACTTACTCAATAGGGACTGTCTTCTGAAAAACACTGTGGTGTGTGCTGCTAGATATGTTCCAGCATATTCTCTGAAAAACATGCTGGGAGGGGTGGAATAGCATTGGCTGAAATGAAAGGGAAGAAATAACCTGTTGAAAGGTTTTAGAAAGGGTTCTTTGCTGAGGCATATTGAAAAGCCTACAGTAAAGCAGCATAGATTCGTAGGAGATCTTATCTTTTGGCCTCCCATCACTGGAGAAGTTTTTGCATGTGCTTGTGCCTTTGCAAGCTCCCTTAGAGCATGCCATTAGAGTGCTCTTTGGCATGGAAAATGAGAGATACAAGAAACACCTTGCAATTTTTACAACATAATAAATGATTTGTTTTGTAAAAGGTTAGTAGCATTTGTTAAGCAATGAGTTTTGCCTTCATGCAGTTACTTAAGAAATATTTCATTGGCCTCAAAAACAGCCTTATGGCTTTATGACAAAAATTGAAATTGAAAAGATGTGTACAGATGAGTTTAAACAATGTATTGGTGTAGAGATAAAAATGCTATTGTAGTGCTGGGTTTTCAGGTTTATTAAAAATTATTAAAAATGTTAAGTTGTTTTTCAGGAACTACTTATAGTTAAAAACAATGTCTAAGAACCTCAAAAAAAGTGTGCTATATTTAATGGGCTAATTTTGAAATGATTTTGTAACCTTCTGCTAGTGAGAAGGGTTCATATGTTTCTTTTTTGCCTCATGTTACAGATCCTTTACTAATAGGGTAGGTGAGTTCCTCTCACCTACCCTATTAGTCATAAAACCCCGCTAGAACAGAATCCTTAACTTTTGTTTGTTTTCACTGGGCAAAAGGAACAGGAATTTCTTCCCAGATGGAGTGTATCCTGCATTATATGGGGTAGTGTGCATTATGGACTGGCAATATTAATAACTAGAAAAGAAAGCAACAAACAAGCAATTCCCTCTAATATTCAGGAATCCTCCTAAAACTAAGCAGAAGAAAACAGGCCTCAAATCATAAAAAAAAAAAAAAAGAGGGAACAGTTTTGACAAAAAGCAAAAAGTAGTTGCATGTTTCCTTTTTAGGATATGCAGGGACATCCTATTTGTGTCATAACTGAAATTTTGGTCAGTCACCATCTGTGCTAAACCAGTGCAGTGTGAAAAGCAAATGTAATGGTATTTCTTTTTTCTTAGGAGTTCTTATCTTTTGTTTAGCTAACTTTTATAGACCCTGAAATAGTTTTCTTTCCAATTTTGTGCTGAGAACAAGAAAGCTGTTCAGGTTTGCCAGACAACTACATCATAACTTTTTCTGTAATTTTGTGCCATAATTTGAAGAATCTACAGGGTATGTTTCTTGCCATATCCTAAGTAATAAAATTCAATGTTTATTTAGTGTGTGCCTGTATTTGCTATTATGGAGGTGTTGGCAGCATAAGGAATATTGTATGTTTTCTAGTATATGAGGCAATTAATGCTGTTTCCTGTTGTTCCTTTTTTTTTTTCAGGAGGATGGATTTTTTTGGGGAAGTCAGAGAAAAATGTTAACTGATTAGTCTTGATTTGTAAATTACATCCACTTAGAAAGGTTTTATGTAGTCTTGCTCTCACTAAAGCAAGTCACCATGATGATTGCTTTGAGGGGAGGAGAAATAGGCCTTTATATTTTCAGTGTGTTTTCTATTCAGAGTCACTAGAGAAACAGCAATAGTTTTTAAAGAGGCAAGGGAATTTAGAAATCCCAAAGAGAATATTTATAGATATTTCTTAGTATACAAGATTTTTTATATGAATTAGTATAAGCAGTGCTTGCTTGCTGAGACATGGATTACAGTACATTTACTGATTTTATATGTAAGCAGTCTCAGTTATGTAGGAAAACAAATGCATATCAATGTGACTAACCTACTCTGAAATTTTTCCATGTCATTCTATAGGAACTATAAATACAAAGCAGAATGACATTAACCTGATTTTTTAATACCAAAGACAACAAGTGGAAAAATGTCATAAAATCAGATTTTGTATGACTGTCACAACTTGTCACCTACGTAATTTATGCTGTAAAAATATGAATAGAGCAGGATACTATACATGATTTATAAAGATATAAATAGTAAACAGTGCTTGAAATGTATATATTTTTTATTGCTAGCTATTCTCTAACCCATGGTGTAATGCTGAGAATTGAACTTGTTTCACAATTTTTAACTTTTTTTCTTCAGCAAATCTGTCACATTGGAGAGGGGCATGCTGAATTGGCAGACAATTGTGAGACCAGCTAAATTTCTGTAATGTAACAATCAGGATAAATTAAATACATTGTAAATACAGCCTCAGACTATTAATAGATGGCATTGTTGTCATATTTTAAACCATAAAAATATATAAAATGTGGGGGCTTTTTGACAGGTGATATTTTGTCTGTGTTGAAGAACTCTCTGGCTGTACTTTCTAACAGTGTGAATTTCCTAAGTCTTGAGAAAAAATAGAAAAACATGTGCTTTGAGGGTGAGAGGCTGGGGGAAGAAAACTACCATAATTTTTAGGGTGTACAAAGATTTGTTTGCTACCTGTGAAGGTCATCAGTAAGTTGTGAGTGTGCTTTTTTTGGTTGTTAAGTGAGAAGGTATGGGTATTTATAATGTGAGATTGGGTCTCTGTAGACTGATATGCAGCTACTGATACAGCATTGATCATGAGCTCTTTCATAGCAGGGATATGGAGACATGTCAGTAAGTGAAGTTCATTCAGTGTGGTTCCCATGTGAGTCTCATTACTGATTTCATTTACCCAATCCTTAAGCAGCTTTGTTAGGCATTAGGAGTGGATCTTGCTCTTAAACATAGGGTCATTTCACTAGCTTTACTTAACCAGACTTTCCATGCTGCCCCACAAGCCAGCCTGACTTTTATGATCACTATTATTATTATTAATTTATTTTAATATTATTTTGGAGTGAGTTTCTTGAGCTAGGTTATCAAATGTTCTATTTCTTGGGGAATATTTTAATGTCACATTATTTCCATCTCTGGGTAATCATCTGTCACTTTAAATACCAGTGTCAAGTAAAGACTCCAAGTCCCTGAGGCCAAAAAACTCATGCTTTTCTCCACTATAAATTAGGGCACATTAGGACTCACCTTTCTTACTTGGTTTCTATTTTATCCCATTCTTGCTGCTGATGACCACCCAGACAGAGGGTCTTCCTTAAGATACCTGATATATTTAGTTGTTGTCTAAGTTCTGGAGGAGGTAAAAGAGGCTTGGATGGTGCCATGGAATTTGGAGGAGCTGTTAAGAAGACCTCCTCTTATCTGTCCCACTGCTGCTTCTAAAGGCTCAAACTGCTGCATTACTACATTCTCAATTGCTTGTTCCTTTCTAAGGAACTTCCTTTCTAATGTAGCTGGAATTATTGCCAGGTGTCAGAAGAGGGGTGATACTACTAAGGGGATTGCTCACCTGAGTAGAGGACAGTTGCAGTATGAGGGGGGATCCCAAGGGTTCTCTTTTCAGACATCTCTCTCATTTACATATTTTGCATTGAGAAACCATTCAAGAGTCATTATGAAGACAAGCTGGAGGTGTTACTGGATAATCAGTATCAGGGTGGATTGGATATTGCAGGTTAAAGTACTAAAATTTTGTCAAGTGTGTAGGCAGTGAACCTTGTAAACTGGTTCAAAACTGCTTAAAAAGGAGACATTTTCTTGCCACATGAGAACAAATCTGTGCCAGCAAAATTCAGATGAGCTGAAAACAAGAATTTACATGGCTGTGTAGAATCCTAGGATCATTAAGATTGGAAAACACCTCTACGATTATGGTGTCCAACCACCATCATCATCATCATGTTCACCACTAAACCGTGTTCTCAGTGCTATATCCACATGTATTCTGAACACAGCCAGGGACTGAGACTCCACCACTTCCCTGGGCAGCCTCTTTCAATGCTTGAACAAGACTTTCCCTGGAGAATTTTTTCCAAATATCCAATCTAAACCTCTCCTGGCACAACCAAGGCTATTTCCTCTCATCTGTCACTTGTTACCTGTGAGAAGAGACTGACACCCATTTGGCTACACCCTCCTTTCAGGTGGTTGTAGAGAACAATAAGGTCTCTCCTGAGCTTCCTTTTCTCCAGGCTAAACAACCCCAGTTCCCACAGCTGCTCCTCATAAGACCGCTTCTCCTTCAGAGGCAGATTCTGTGTTTGCTAACATAATGTCCTCTCAGCAGGCAGGATGTCTGTCAGAGTAGACATGTTGCATAACTCTGATTTTGGACTCTGCTTTGAGTACCATCAGAAGAGAAAAGTGGCAGCCTGGAAAGATCCTTCATCTTACTGCCTCACACCTCCAGTGCCTCAGTTTTTGTGGAAGGGACAGGCAGTGCAGGTCATTGCACAAAGCAAATATAGGTCATCTTTTCTTTCTTTCCTAGTAGTGCCAAGTCAAGTGGGAGGAGGAAAGGAGGATAATGGAGAACCCCTGAAAATGCAGGAGCAGTGAATGTATTGCTCAAAGAGGAGTGCAAAGTCACTAGGAACTGTGAAGGTTGCATTAATTATGGATCTTTGATGTGTGGATGAAGACCCAAGAAGCTTCATGCAGCTAGTAATTAGCTAATTAGTTCAGATTTGATAAGAAGGTGTAAGTTCTATGTTCAACATATTAGTCAGCAGGAGCTTCTAAAGTAGGGGCCAGGTTTATCTTTGTTTGTCAGTCAGAGCTGGCTCAGTGAGTTGCACACACCTTCCTTAATGGGAAGTTGGAAGACTTGCCAAATGTGTAATAGAAATACAGGTTTTTTCATTGGCATTTTGGCATCAAGGCCATTATTTCTTTTCTTTTCTTTTTTTTTTTTTTTTTTTTTTTTTTTTTTTTTTTTTTTTTTTTTTTTTACTTACCTAAATATTTAAGACTGCTAAGACTAGTATCAAGAGAGAAGTTCTAAGGCCTCAGAATTTAAGTCTCCTCACATCTCATGTGGCGGTATAGCAATACACTGTTTATGCAAAAGATATACTTTTGCTAAACATCTCCTTTTCTACAACAACAGACAGAAATTAAATAGAATTGGAAGGCCTGAAACATGAACAACATCTGGTTGTTTTTTCAGGTTTCCAGCAGTTCCATTATAGTGTGGATTATGGTTTGTGGCCAGGGTTCTTCCTTTTATGAATGCAAATAGTGAGAGGTCTCTTTTGCTGCATTTTTCTGGTTGGATATTTAAAGTACTAACATTAGTTTTGGGCTTTGAGGCATACTTCTGTCCTGAAGCAAAATGAACTGCTCTAATAAATATTGCTGAGAGCTTCAGAATAGACTAAGTCAAACAATTGGTTATGAGGAATCTTAAGAGCTGAATTTATCCCTGCTCAGTTCCCTGCTTTGCCTTTTGGCTACTCCATAGAAAGAAGAATGCTGTGTCTGGAGTTCCTGAGGAGCTGGCTATGTATGAGCACAGGATGTGATGTAAAGATCAACACTGTTGCAGTAAATTATTAATGCTATTGGACAAAATTATTTGTTGATGTTTAAGCAGAATTTTGCATCAGAGCTTAAGAGTGAAGGGTACTTCTATGAATACAGTGTGCAGTATTTAACCCACCCTCCCACACAATTACACAGTAACATTCTACACCTGCATGAATGAGTTTGTTGTTGCATGAAGATGCTAATGTTTGTCTTGAAGTGCCACAATTTTCTCAGCATGGTGATGAGTGTATAGTGCCTTTCTTTCATACTGTCTATACCTGATCTGTGACTTTTCCATGGAACTTCTCACAGGTCTCTATCTCAGACATCTAGAGCTTTCAATAATGTTGCCAGAAGACAAGTCAAGACAAATAGGGAGATAATGTACTTTTGTTGTCTCCAAAGAGTGTTAGTATCCTATTTCTGGGGTCTGGAGAGATGTATTTTCAAAAGTATTGCTGGTGTCAAAGGCAAATTGTCCGAGTGACCATTTGTTAGCTGTTCTTCTGATCTTTCCAACTAAGTCTTTGGAAGAGATTGATAAAAATGTCTCAGGCCAACCATGAATTTGTTTTTCTGACTCCTCAAGCTACCAAGGCACTGTTCAAATCTTAGAACCACCATCTAAAAGCATGTTAGCATGTCAGAGATGCATACTGGAGGCAGTAGTGGAAGCACTGCAGCTATGATGAGGAGTTCCTGGATCGGTATGGTTTCGATCCCATAGAGACAAGCTGCTTTCTCCACTGATGGAGAAGTTTTGGTTTGTATAGTAAGGAAGTCAAAATTAGCAATTCCTGATAAGCAAGATTTTGGATCCAAATTTTTAGCTGTCAGTAGACAGATTGGTTCTGTGGTCCATGATTTACCTGGACAGCCCAGCTGGCTGAGGTACAAACTTGCCTCCAGCTAGGCAAGGTGTGTCCTTAAAGGCAAGTTCAAGTCTGCTGTGTTTACAGCATGAGGACAGGAGGCACTATACATGCAAATGACAAGGACTGTACTTTTGTGCATTGCTTCTTTTCGAGCTTGTAATACAGTCCACTAACACTACAATAAAAATCAGCTTTGTCTTCTAGAATGAACATAAGTTTGGGAAGCCATGAATTCAGCATTTCATTTTTCTATGACTGACTAGTACAGTAGTGCTGTGAAGTTCCAGTTTCCATGTACTAGCCCACATTTTGGCCAATTATATAAACAGCATATTAGTTATCAAATTTTTAGTATAGATTAAGCAGAGAAGATATTTTGAGCTCTTCTGGAGTTAAGATTTAAATATATATTTAAATTATTTTCCCCCCTAGATCTATGTGTGTTTTAGAAAGTTGGTTTTCTTTATGAGATAATTATAAGTCAGTTTGAATTTTTCCCTTCGGCATTTTAAAGAAGCTAACACCTACTGAAACTGTGTTAAGACCCATTGTATTCATTGTCTGAATATTTTGTAATCTGTCTGAGCCAATCTTAAATTTAAAGGTGGTTTATTTTGTACATCTAACGTCAAAAGAGGTTTCTTTGGTAATATTTAAAATACATGCTTTGCTTTTTTGTCTCTTCTTTTTTTTTTTTTCTTTCTGACTGGCACAGTGTTTTGTATGCTAAAATCATTTCAAGGGAAGATCTTTGCTTTAGAAACTCACTCTACATACACATGCCTGAAGTCAAGAAAAGCATACTACTGTTTATTCCATGAGATCACACAGCCAATTAATCAAGATTTGAATGAGTATCAAGATGTAGCCTTCATTCTGTCTGCTTATTAACTTTCATTATGTGTAAATCTAAATTGTAATTGTTAACAGGATAGATTATGCTCCAAAGTTTTTTTTCCTATGACAGCATTCCTTCACAGTTCTCCTTATTAAAGCGTACCCAGGGTGATATATTATGTTAAGAAGGTTTAAAACATAAGGTGACAATGACCTTCCCTTTAATTAACTATGATGGAAATAAAGGTGAGAACAATGATGATGAAGCTCTGCTGGAGACCATAAATCATGTGCTGTACTGGTTAGACAGGGTACAGCTACAAAACTAACCTTGCAATTCACAGGTTAAATGTCTCTTCCATTGTGCTACATTCACTATTGTTTTTATTTAAATACATACAGATAACTTTATGTCAGTGTAAAAATTGTCCTGTACTAAAAAAAATGAGTTATTTTCTGAATATGTTTGGAAACATTTGAATTTTTGTTAAACTATTACTCAATATCCCAGCTTTTAAACAGCAAAATGGCATATGTGCCAATGGAAAGTTGGGATACTTCCATGTTTTCCTCTATAAACCTGTGCTATAAAGGACAGAAGATGGTCCAATGTTTTGTTGTAAAATAGTTTTTTGTTTCTCCTAAAGATTCTGGACTTTCACCACATGAGATGAGCTTGTCAATTATATTCGCCAACATCTGAAAACATTTTCTAACTTAATTAAGTTTCAGAAGATAATACATGGTCTTCACAATAAGACTGCTTCTTTTTCTAAATATATCCCTTTATCTGTGAATTTTAGTCCTCTAACATTAAGTATACAAACAGAGTTTGCAATGTAATGGGAACAATTAAATTTGAATTGCAGTTCAACTGAAGTCATAAATACAATGACTAGGGCCAACTACTGCACAATAAATTAAGCAAGACTTCTGCCACCTTTACTATCAACACTGCCATAAGCATATTAAGGGATTCCTAGTAAAATTCTGTTGGATAATCCTCTAAGATTACAATATATTCAGAAGCTGCCCTTTTAAATAAAAAAAAAAAAGGCAAAAAAACCCTGGTGAAAGTTCACAGACTATTTTGAGCTTCCTTTATGTTTTGTATCTCGTGATTTCTCCATGACAATGGGTTGTCAGTCTTTGAGACTGGCAAATCTAAACATGGAAAGCAAAGTCTGGTGGAAAAAAAATTATAAAAGAGTTCAAAGTGGATGTTAACAGGCATTGAGCAAGAATTTTGTGATATTTTGCCACTGATAAGAAAGAGGCAGGTCTTCTAGAAAGGAAAATATCTGAAAGAAATGAGTATAACAACAGCAAGTCAAAAAGTAGCTGTACATTCTTTTCTGTGTTGTAATGCCAGCAGTCATTGCTGGGTAATTTTTGGGTGGTAACTTTTTTTTAAAATAAATTTCAAGATAAGAGTGTGGAGTTTTATCTAATGCGCATTCCCAAGTACTTCAATTTAGCATTTTAAGATAAATCATCAGAGAAGTTTTGGCTTTTTGAAGTGCAGAAACACAGATGAAGGGATCATGGAGGGAGAGCTAGGTGTCTGGGAATTACTTTTGAGTAGACTAACTCCCTAGGGCAGTGAAATGTTTTCTAGTTAAGGACATTGTTTAGTTGATTGTCCATTTATGTGGTTAAACAGAGTGTTTAAGAAGGGGAATAATAATTCTTACTGCTTCAGTGTGTCTTGCACATAACAGTTCAGAAGAACATTTTTTTTTCAGTATGCAGTCTGCATTAGTCCTTTCTCTGTGCTGGCATGTGGGTGGCAATGTGCACAGGTTTTGAGACACAGAAAATATTACTGAGTGTAGAATCAAGTTTCTTTGTGTGCTGGGAAATCTGCAAGTGATGCACTCAGAATTCTGTATTTTTCCCTGAGTATCCAGTCCACAGCACAGTGGGAACATTACTACAATATTTGTTTCTCTGGCACCTTCCTTCATATGTTGAGCAAGTAATAAGCGTGACTGGGATATCATGGATTCCAAATGTATCAGCAATATTAGGGAACTGATGAGTTAGGAGACCTCCAAATGATCACAGTGTTATTCTGTACTGGTTATTCCTGTAAGTCAGATGATAATGGTGATAATTCCTTCTCTACAAACTCTTAATGCTGGTTGTGATGCTTGCTGTTGATCAAGAAATATTACACTGTCGTGGGCAATGATGTTGAGCATTCACCACAGCTCACAAGAAGCTTCACATTTCTTCATACCCTGACTTGAGCAGTAGGTGGTGCCTGATGATTCTAACCTGTCCTGACCTCAACACAGATAATGAAGGGGAAGAAAAGTCCCTTCTAACTCTACAGGTTATTGACCCAGAAATAGAAGACTTGTTTTCATACTTGAGTGTAGCACAGAACAACAAATGTTCATAGCATCTTCTGGACAGGGAAATAATACTGGAGTATTTATTTAGGTTAGGCAGAAAGGGCAAAATGTTGCCCAGTCCCTGACAGACTAATCTCATTCCAACATTTCACACTTAATGCCTCCCAACCCCTTTTGGTTACTATTGATCTCCTCAAAACTCTGATTATTATTTTTTTATTATTATTATTTTTTTCCCCAACAAGCTACTTCAGTATTTCTGGAAGAACTTCTATCTCAATCTACTTTTCATTCTTTGGATCTTATTTTCTATCTGAATAAATGTTTCCAATGGACAATATTTTTGCCATACCAAGATTTGTAAATATCTTACCAAAAGGACACTTTCTGAGTCACTGGACAAGAATGCTAATGTCAGAGTATTGGAGATGGGCTAAAATGCTGTAATAGTATAGCAGAAGTGTCAAGCATTGAAGGCAGAGCTGCTAATAGCCAGAGACAGACCCCAGCTTGGCTTCTTCCTGCAAGAATGGCAACAAATTCCACAGTTTCAGGCCATAATGCAATATCAATTTCCTTAGTTTGATTTTCTGTGAAGTAGCTGGTCAATAGCTGGTAAATCTTCCATAAACAATAATAAGAGGAAGTCTTTGAAGGAAAATGCTGCTTCTCTCAATCTGTAAGGCTTTTGGCTTTTGCAATCATTCTAGGAAAGAAAAAATTTTTTCTGTTAGTATTAATTCATAAGATTGCTTAGGTGGGATTCCCTCCTCCTACTTTATTGCCTTTTTGGTTGACCTTTCTATTAGAAGAGATAATTTTCTACAAGATACTTTAATTACCTGCTTTTCATAATCTTGCATTCATGCCCTAACCTAATTAAGTGGAAAAATTCCATAATATTTACTTGGTATTTCATAGGCCTCCCACAATTCCCTACTAATTTTTTCTTGTCTGTACATTGTCTTCACCTGGCCCCCAAGCTTTACTCTGTATTTCATTTTTTCTTTCTTATTAGAGTAAGAAGTACCTATTATTGTAATAAGCTTTTTTCACACCCACATTGGAGCCAAAAGTCATTTGTGATTAATGTGCTGAAGCTGAAAAGTGTGGTTTTTTCTCAGCACTTCTTCTGACTTCCATATTTTTAGTAAAAAGGCAGAAGTTTTCAACTCCTGTATTGCAAAGTAAGAAGACAAATGCATAGTACCGAACACATTATAAATAAGGTCAAGAAGAGACATAAACAAGGGACGAAGATCAGAAGTGACGCTACTTCTAAATGTATCAGATCAGCTTATTCATGACAAGGAAAGGGTAAGGAAAGAGAGAAGGAATTGCTGCAGGTTTACTTGTTTAATGACTGTCAGACACTTAGGAAAAGCTCCCATGAAAATGCATAGGTGTACATTTAAGAAATGTGGTTGGACATGCTAAATCTAAAATAAACAGTGTTTATTTATTCTCTGTCAAGAGAGAAATGTTTCTTTTTGATGACTGGGGTTTTGTTTATTTGGCTTCTGATTTTTTTGTTATTTTTAATGCAGTTGAATGGAATTCTCTTGTCTTACTCTGGAATCCCAACTTATTTTAGTTTTGGGGAGCAAAAGTGAATATTTAAAGACACATTTAATGTCCAGAAGTTTTTTAAGGAAAAAACTTGGCTGAGAATATGATTTGCATCATGCCGTAATTTCTTCCCTTGGAAACTATGAAAGAACATGAGCTGCATATACAGTTCAGTGACAGGAGTCTGTTTTTGTGGTAGTTTTGATGAAAACAACTTTTGCATTTTTAGAAGGGTGTAGAAATAGAGAACAAACTTTTCAATTCTAATTATTGGGCAGGCACAAAATGTTATTGAGCAAATGTCAATTTGTTGAGATCCCTCTATAAAAGGGGGTGCCAGCAAGTCGCACACGTTGTGTACTTGTTCTGCACATCTACAGGGGACCGTGCACTGTGCACCAATTGAGAGCAGATTCCTGGTATGTGGCATGCATATACTGCACCTGCATCGTCCTGATTAATTAAGATGAATTAGATACAGCCACTCTTTTAATATTGGAGTAGGTTCAAGCACTTTTTTTTTTTTTCACATAGGATGTCACTGTCTCATAAAGGCTGTTCTCCTTACAGAATTCTACAAAGTAGGCACGTATTTAGGATTCACAATAAAATGAAAAGTTGTTTTTAATATTGTGGAGGAAAGCAGATAACTATGAAAGTTTGATGCTGGGTTTTTTTAGCTTCTGTTGAGTCCTATTTAGGACAGAGGGCAAGAGGAGTTGATTTCACAGTTTAAAGTCCAGATATCACTCTAAGAAATTTTATGAGTAAAGGGTGATGTTTTAACACAATTCATTTTAGATTGCACTTAATGATATATAAGTTGAGGGTTAATATATAAATCAACAGGTACACCTTATCCCTATGAGCTTTCTCAAATATGACTGAGTTTGACTGTAACTTTTTCTTTGATCCACACTAGGATGGGAAGAAAGATTTATGGATTGTTAAGGAGGGGGAAAATTACTGAAACCAATGACTTTTGATTAATTTAAGATTTCAAAATCAAGAATTTTGCGGGATTGTTAATAAAACTTCTTTTTTAAGGAAGTGGGGGAAAGGGAAAGTCCCACTGACTATTATAGTCTAGAAAAGCTTATCTTTATAGGAGCTTTAGTGTCAAAGTTTCACATGGTTTCCTGACTGGGATGAAACATGTTCTTCTAGACTCTGTAGAAGAGATTGCAAGAGCCTTGGAGTTTTTAAAGGAAATTTTGAGATGTGTGCAAAATGTAGTTAGCAAGCCTAGTTGCCACCTAGTTTAATTGCTGACAATTTTGGTTTATATGCTCTTTTTTTTTTCCAGTCAAGGTCTGGTAAGAAAATCAGTCAAGTGGTTTAGAATGAGAAATAACAGCATGATTAGAAAGCCCAGTAAATCAAAACCTCCCACACAAATACTCAGTAAAATTAGCTGAACTATAGTATTAATATTTGTCATGGTACCTGTGGGTTGATAGGAAATTGTATTCTGAATCCTAATTACAAAAAGTCTGCAAAAGAAAACAAAGCTCTGAGCAACTCAAATTTGCATTTGAACAAGTGAAAGTCAAATCAATTTGACTCGATATTTTTAAAAACAGATTTTACTTGGTTTGTTACCATTTTAATTTTTTCCCATACTTGGTGCTAATCAGGCATGACAAATAGGCTCACCTTTGAACACGCTTTGCACTAATAATGTCATAAAGTAACTCCCTTTAATTGGTACCTCAGGCTACTCTCATCAAACAAGCTCATAAAAAGAAACTAGTGACAGCTTTCACTTCTGCTAGATTTATGAAATACTTCTCATTTATGCCCAGACTCTTTGTGTTTGCATTGCTACTCTAGGCCTGACCTTTGATCAAAGAAGCAATATATTTTTTTGCTCCACAACAAACTTGCACCATCACTTCCACTGAGACATTTATTCTTGCAGTGCATGGCTATTGTGAAAACTTTGCACTTAGAAATAAAAAGGGCAGTCGCTTTACAGTCAGGGTTACAGTTCACTATAATGTGGCAAATATGTTTTAAAGACAGATGCATAATTTTAATTTTATAATTTATTCTACAGTTGATATTTTCTTCTTCACAGATTGTATAAGCAAAGACTCTCATATGTGCTCATTATTCAAAACTATTCACCCGATAACTTGTGTGGAAAATTCTTGTCTTGGTCTGTAGCTCATTCTCAAGGATCTCATTGTGAATATTTGATCATGGAAATTCCAGCTCAGTGACTCATCACCTAAATCATATGGTATGCTTCTGCCAGGATGGAGGAACACAGCCCTTAATTTTCTACTTAATGATTCAGAAAGTGGTGAGCACTTGTCCTCTGAAAGTCAAGGCCCTTTATCAAATACCAGAACTCCAAGTCTTATCTTAGTCATTGGTTTTAGCAGATGTTGGAGGCAATAGCCTGTAAATGCAGATTCAAAATTCGGGGTTTTTTAACTATTGGATTTTAAATTAGATACTTTGATGGATGCACTTATTTTATGTTCTTCTTTTCTGGCAAGTATTCAAGGAACCTAACAGATAGGAATGAAATTATTAAAAGTGTGTTTCTGCAAAACATAGGATCTATAGTAGCAGAAATTCTTGCTAATATCCAGTAATACATAGGAATTGAATTCTGAAAATAATGAAAAAAAGTTTATTTTCATCTTTTTACTACATAACTGCACAGTCTATACTGTAACTGTTGGAGCATTATCTATAATTGGAGTAGCTCACAGTGGAATTTCTGACCTTGATTAGTATCAAATTGCAGAGAATATCTAGATTTTACTTTCTGGATTTTATATGAACACTCTTGTCATCATTAAAGAACACTAATTCTTCTAATGATAATTTGTTTTATGATGTAATTTTGTGTGGACTGCCTTTTTGCCTTTTGCCTGCATAAGTATTTTCTCTTAGTAATGAATATTGTTAAGCTAAGCATAGATTTATTAGTTTTAAATGAATATATTTTATTTGATCAGTCCATAATGCCTTGATATTAGATTAATTTGTCCTTTTCCAAGCCAATTTGTCAGAGGTTTTTCATCACAGCATAGAATTTAGAACAAATGGATTCAGCAATCAGAGATGTTTACAGTTCATAGAAATGTGCATTAGGAATGTGTTTGGAGTATAACTATGCATCCATTTATAATTTGCTCAGGTCTTTTTAGGTGACTTTCCTGTATTTCAGGCTCTCTGGATAGATAGGGACCTAAGTTAGTACACTATGAACAGTATCAGAAGGGAGTTAATGATTCTCAGAGTCCTAGTTCTTCCTCTTTTCCCTCATTATTATAGCAGTGAGAAAGTTATTTTAGTATTTTCTAATTTACCTATCCATCTACCCTTCTCCTGACAGTCTGTACAGATCAGTTCAACTTCGGTGATACATAAATGCGACTCTATTAACCTCTTTAGGAAAAGACAGTCCCTGTCAAATGCATAAATGCACTATCAAAATGACAGGTCGGATACCGTTCTGAATGTTGTTTATAGCATTTTATTTACCACTGATGACTTCTATTTTATAGACTACCTGGCGCTGCTATACTCTTATTTACTAGGTGGATAAACTGTACATCCATAAAATTTAGACCTAGTTTTAAGCAGAATACATGTATATGGTTAAATTATGCTATGAACCAAGGAATTTTAGACAGTCTGCAATAATGTAAAAAGCATTTATTAACTCTTTCTGAGGAACATGTGTATTTGAATAGATATTTTTGTCATGTTCTAAAGGCCACAGTGTTCAGAAAGAACAAGATTAAAAGATTTTGCTTAAATTTGAAACATCTAGTTGAATTTTAATCATCTTTGGAGAGAAGGTGACATAGTGGCTTTAAAATAATATAAAAATATCTTCTAAGCTACTTGCTATTCAGCATTCATATAGATTTTTTTATTCTTCCTTTCCTTTTATGTAAAATGCTGTCACTTTCCTAGTTTATACCTGATAAAAATTTCAAGCAATACTTATCCATTTTTGGACTATGTGCAAAAAAATTTGCAAACCAGTCAGGTACTGATACCAGATATGGCAGTAGACACATTTGGGAAAAAAATCCTCTCAATAATGCCACAAAATATTATTTCCTAATGTGCTCTGAGGTTTCAAAATTCAGCCATCCAAATATGTGAAAAGTCAGTGTGGAATAGAAATATCTAGTTTTTCATACTGAAAAATTCAAAATATGCAGTTAAATAACAGTTGCCCTTAGCTAGATGAATTCATTTGAATAAGTTCTTTCTCAGATCCAATAATTCCCAAGTGGGGTTTTTGGTCTATTTGATTTATGATAGATTTAGTGAAAAGAGTGGAATAACTTAACAAATTATTTCTTCCTTTTTCTAATCATTTCCTTGCTCAGTGTTATATGACATTGTCTATTTTCCATTGATCAGCACCGTTTTCACACGTGGGGCCTGTCCTCACCTTCTAGCAAATGGATGAGAGCCACTGAGGGCAGGATGGCGAAGAGCTTCTGCTTTGGATCAGGGGAAAGGACAAATTTCAGGTATAAATTCTTATCACAGGAAGTAGTGCCTGTACATATCAGTAGAGAAGGTGTATGGCAAGCAGCTTGAAAGTGACCTAAGTGGTTACTTCCATTTACTAATGTCATTTGCCTCCCAGGGCTGCTTTCTAAAGAAAGAGAGGATGGGAAGGGACTGCTAAACATGAAGAAACTTCCTGGAAAGCCACCAGACTGGAAAAGAGGTATTTTTGCCTGAATCTATCCTGCTTCACTAAGCCAAATGGCTTGAAAAGGTATATTGTACTCTGACGTTTTCCTGTTCTAATTTATTCAGTTGACATCGGAAATGTGATAAAGAAACCAGTCAAGGATGCCTTGCTTTGTAAACAATGCAATAGCCAAGTGCCATTAAGGATTTAGAATTAGAAGGTAGTGCACCAATTTCTTGTCTCAATTAAGAGGCACTGTTCCTGCAGTGAAATCTCAGTCTTACATATACAAAGAACTAAATTTATGCTAATTTAAAGTATTTCTCTAAATTGCGCCAGGTGAAAAGGGATGTTCTAAAATTAATATACTAAAAACCTGTTTTTCAGACATGATTCAGTAGAGATTTATTATGAAAGTAGGATATTTGGAACGTGAAGTTAAGGTAAAATCTTTCCCATTTCCTTCCCTTATTGAAACTTTCCAGAATCAGTTTTTCTGCTGGGGCAGATGGTTCCTTAACTGCAGGGCTGATGCTGCTTCTAATCACAGGGGAAAAGTTTTTTGAAGTAAAAAATCCACCAAATAGATGGTGAACATTAAAAAAAAAAGATGTTTTCCAACATTCTGATGTGACTGCAGGACAGCGACAAAGAAAGAAGTCAGTATGGATGGGACTGACCTAATTCCTCTGATTGAGGAGGAAGGATTTGATAGAAATGTTCATAGATTTCCATCTTTCCCTCTTTTATGGCAGTGTGCAACTACAGGTGTGTCTTCTGCACCTTAGTAGCTGCAGAAACTACCTGAAGGAGAAATTCCTTTCTTCTAAAGCTAATGTGATCTAGTTTTCAGGTGGTATCCAGAAACAGCATGTTTGCTCTTTGATGTTTTTAAATTACATGCACTTTAAGTAATGCTTTCAAACTTCTTAATTGTAAGAATTCTCGCCTTAAGTGTCTAAAAATTGTTTGGCTTTGATGAATGCAAATGTGATAAAAACCTTAAAATATGTTAGCTTTCAGAACTGCCATAACCTTTCTTAAATGCTGCTTGCAGTGAATATGAATAATTTTAATACATCTAAATGTATAGTGTGCTGTTAAAAAAGGTGGTCTTCATAAAGTTTCACATGATAATTTCAGCCTATGCTGCATCCTCACACTTGTCCATACAAGTGACAGAATTTACACAATTAAATCTATTTATTCCAGTGCAGTACTGTTAGGTTTCTGTATCAAAGCTACTCCTTTGTATCCATTATTTATAACTACTTTTTATCTTTTCTGTATTTGTGCTGTGTCATAAGAAAACTCAAAATACAGCTCTGAGTGCACCTAATTAAACAGAGAAACAAAATCTCATTGTTAAAAATGTGGGGTTTTTTTCTTTTTTTGCTCCTTCTGCTAATGGCAGATATTTTGAATTGTTTTTCTTGTTTTCCATCTCTGGTTGCCTACCAATGTTGAGGGAAGTGTCTTTGCCCAAAATTAAACTTTTTCTGAATGTGTTTTTAGGTTTATGAAAAAGACATGTCAAAAAACCCAAGACACACAGAACCTCTCAGAGTAAGGAAAATAATTGCTGGTAACTTGTCAGAATGCTTTTTTTTTTTTTTTTTTTTAAATGTGCAACCCCAGTAATAGTGTGAGGGAACAGATTTTTGTGGGTTTAGTATTTTTTGCTCAAAGCTTGTAGAAATTAATACCTTTGTCTCCGCAAGTGTCAAAACATTAATTTGTGTCAAGAACATATGCTTTCAGTACTTAAAACAAGCTTGCTTTTGTGCTGTTGCTCTGCCTTGTTAGCTCTTACACTTCGATTGTCTGGAAAGGTTGCCCCTCTCTACTCTACAGAAAAAGGGCTAGGCATAATTTTGCCATGGATTGAATGTGTGTAGCGAACAGTCATCCCTGGTGGAGAAAGGCTGAGCCTCCTGCCATTGTTCTCTTGACAAATAGTGAGTGTCCTCCCTTTCCACTGTCTGACCTTGACTAATTGTGGAGAATTGGTGCAGCTGTCCTTGGCTTATTCTGAGCTGCAACACAAGGGCATGTAAGAAACTTTAAGCTGCCATCATAAAACTCCAGTTTGAGGACTTCATCACAATGCGTAGTGCTCACTTGTTTTGTTGTGTGCTGTTTAGTTTGTTGCTGTTTTCTTCCTCTAAGAGCATGTTTTAGAGTCATGCAGTGTTTTCTTCTAACTTGCCCTTGTATGTATTTCAGAAATCTGTACCGAGAGGTTAGGGTAAGAGGGTATTTCTAAAATAGCTGGATAAAGTCACATGGAAAAATACTTATAAAACCATAAATTAAAAAAGTATATGGAAAATGAAGCTTACCTAGAAAGAGAGTGGAAAGGCATGTTTATACTTTTCTTTTTCCTTATTAACATCACAATCTATTGTTGCAAATTCTTTTGGTAGAAAGCTTCAGAATATTAACTTGGAAACTGAAGAATATAATCAGGAAAAGTACCATGTGCATATTAATACAGGGATAAAATTTTCTGGTGCTGCTTTTAAATATTAAGCCTAACTGAATATTTTAATTACTGTGTATACCAGAGCAAGCAAAGTATTCTTCCTGTTCAGGTAATTTTCCATAATACAGAAAATGGTTAAGCATATGTTGATAACAATATAATATGCAGTTAATGTACCTTGAAAATTTTACTAGAAATCTTCTGAAATTTTTTATTGTTTTATTTACTGAATTAGAGTGAAAATTGGTTTTGTGAAGAGGGAAAATTCAGTGTACCTACATCATTTTAAAGTCACACTCAGCTTTTAGTATTAAGGGTAAATGTACTCATGTTTGAATAGTATATGGGTCATATATTTGGGCAAATTCACATAGAAAGAACTACTGGCTTGATTTATTTAAAGCTGAACCTTGTTCAATAAAGTTCAGTTTTCAGCTACTGTGACTTTTCAGTCACACAGCTTCTTGGTGACAGATTCTTTTTATAGAATAAGCAGATTTCTATTTAAAAAATATCATACAGAAGTGAGGGGCCTTATTTGTCTGCCCAACATATAAGTCTCTCCAGAATAAAGAGAACTTCTTAGATTGTGTTGCTGCCAACAAGATTACTGTTCAAGGTAGGCTCATGAAAATGATTAGGAAAAACAAATAAAACCTCTTCTAGAAGATTTGCAGAAACCCAAATTTCAGATTAGGTGTCAAAATACTTTTTGAAGGAATGCAAATAGTAGATGAATTTTCAGAAGCGATGAGTTTTTGGTGGCTTACATCACCCTGGGTGTGTCTAAGTCACAAAAAGGTTGACAGTGTTAACAGCTTACCCCATGGACTGTTTTCCTGGATCTGCTTCAAAGAGTGTGATTTACCAGAATGGGTAAATCACACTCCTTGTGTGATTTGTGTGATAAATGACAAAATTTTGGTCATGAGATTTCTCTTCCACAAATACTCTGCCATTGTTACCTGTGATGACAGGCAAATCAAGTGTTCTGCTTGGCATGTTGCTTACTGCAAGGAGAGAGTGGCAACACATGGCCTAAAGTACTGCAAGGAGACATTTCAAACATGATTGTTTCAGGTTCCTGGTAATGTGCTAGAAAACAGGATTCCCTTTAACCTCCCCCATGTCTCTGCTACTCAGACCTGTGCTGGGACAGCCTTTAGTACCACCTTGTGACCTGCTTAAAACATTTTCAGGGAAAATAAAATTTAGGAAATACCTAGCCTGAATTTAACTTGGTAGTCTCATGGCAATGTGGTACAACTGTGACGAGCAAGTCTTTCCTTTGTTTGTACTGAAGGCATGATGGCCATTTTTCTCCTCACCCTTCATAAGAGCTTTCTGATGACCTTGATCCCTCCCTAACTTTCTGTGTAATGGATGTAACAACCTCATATTACCTGACAGCCTATTTTTGACCTCTGAAAATTATTAGGCCTTGAAATTTGGAGCAAGCCATCTTGAGAAATACATTGCCAGATGTTGAAGGTGATAGTCACATTTTAATAGCCCATATGTAGAAAACAAAGCTTGTTTTAAATCCTATCACATCAACAAAATAAAAATAAAATATGCATAAATAAAATTGGTGTCACTGGTGACTATCCCTCAGAAGCAGTCATATACCAGGGCTCTGGTAAAGCCATGCTGCTGGAGGTGAACTGACAGCCTAGGGCCAGTCTGAGGTGTGGAACCTCCAAGATCTCAAACTCCAAACTAGCTACCCAGCAGACAGATAAACCCTGTGGCCCTGGTTGTAGGTCCCAGCTACAAAGTCCTTCATCAACAATGCCAGTTTAAGTCCTGCTTGAAGCTACAGGGTATAGGTTTTGCATAGCAGCATGCTTCCTTCCTGCTTGTGTCAGCACAGATGTTGCAGGAGGGGACTAGCTCAGGGACCTGTTAGAAGCTCAGTGAGCTATTCTTCTATATAGAAGAATATTATCCATTTTATATAGAGTAAAAAAAAAATAAAAGGCTGCAATATGTTCAAAGACAAGGGATATTTTCAATCCTGTTCACACTGACAGTCTAGCAGTTGCAAAGGCACTGCTGGGGCACGTGGGTGTGTTGTACATGGATAGTAATTGGAAGGTGTTCTGAAGAAGGAATTTTTAATCCAATGTAGTGGCCAAACAGTTTATTCTGTGAAATGCACACACTGGATGGTTTTAACTGTCAGTGATTTAGATTTTCTTTTGTCTTTAGATTAGAACATGATTAGTAAGATGCCATTGTTGTGCTTCTGTCTTCATGTACTGTGTGGATCTTGATTTCAAGCACAGAGAAACAAGCTGACTCTGAGGAAAGTATGCAAGGACAAAACAGACAGTGTGGCCATTTTCTTTCCTTTTTCATTTCTTTCTGCCCGGCAGAGAACTAACATGTGGGAGAAACAGAAGAAGAGAGTGATAATATTTTGGTGTTTTGTTTAGGTATGCCTTTACATGCTTCTCAGCTGTGCCCAGCAGTGTAGTACTGGCTGAATGGTGCCTGATTCAGGCTCTCCTGAATGTCCATTCCCAGCAGTCTTAAAGATGTAAATAATCAAATGGGGCCTGCTGGCTTGGGTCTGGAAAATGGGAGTCCTTGGGATTCTTATAGCTTTCTATTCCTTCATAGAGGA
Source organism: Agelaius phoeniceus (assembly GCF_051311805.1). Classification (NCBI taxonomy): domain Eukaryota; kingdom Metazoa; phylum Chordata; class Aves; order Passeriformes; family Icteridae; genus Agelaius; species Agelaius phoeniceus. Next base: position 91,652,641 of record NC_135265.1, on the reverse strand, counting down.
TATGGAAGCTTAAGAGAAGGAGTGCTTCTAAGAAAACTTGCAGGTCTAAAATAAGTGTCTCTTCTGCTCCTTTTCCCCTGGGTATCTATTCACTAGTTCTTTTCATTCCTCCATTTTGTAATATTCCCTCTCCTCTCCAGTCAGAGGGGTCAGCAGGTATTTTTTCAGCTTTTCTAAACTCTCACTTCCACAGGAAAGAAAATAGAATCACTGGAGACGTAAACCAGACCAGCAGTGAGAGCAGGTTGTGGGCAATGTTGGAACAGCTACTGTATTTTACAATTTGGCACAATAGAAATAAAAAAGCTTTTTAAAAATTAACCCAATTTAAATGCAGGTTTTCTGTTGCCTGACTCATAAAAGATAGTTTAATATACTAGTAACTTGCCTGCTTCTGTTCTGAGTGCTTGGCTTCACTTGTGAGGAGTATAGAGCAGGACTACAATCTTTGCAGGGCTTCAGACAGCCTCCCCAGATACTCTAGATATATTGGGAAGTACTGGTGGATAATGTTCTGTAGCTAAATTCTGGTTTTGTGTTGAATAACCCTCCTGAATTCTGACTGTACCTTATATGCATGTGTTCTTTATGTCTGGAAACACAGCCAGAATGGCTTTCAGAATGTGGCACAGAAGTTGAAAACCTGAAGAGCTTAATTTTTTATTTAGGAATGAACACTAGCATTAATTAGTTAGGCCTTGAATAAAATAACAGGTTTTGTGAGCTTATCATGCAGCTGGGCACATCTAAACTCTCCTATCCTAAGTGTTTTGGAGCAGCTTTATTTATTTATCAAGCAGAAGTGAGAATCAGGAAGATCACATCTTTTCTTGGCGTTACACTGCCTGCAGTGTTTATGGCATCCTATGCACAAAGACAGATATGCATACAAAAGTAGGGATAGCATGCAAAGGATTACAGACGAGCTAGCTAAACTGTTTGATTTTTTTATGGACAGGCACATGACAGGACATGACTTTAGCACAATGAATCTATTTCTTAAAATCCTATGCAACAAATTCACTAGAAATTCAAATAAAGTATTGCCTTTGCTTTCAAATAGAAGAGGGATTGGCATATTTAGATTTTATGCTTCTAAGTTCTCTTCAGGAAAACAAAGCATCAAACAGAATTGGAGTGCAATTTTTCTGAGTAGGAGGACAGTGCTGCTCAGAGACAGAAGACAAATTATTATGTGTCTGGTTTCTGCAAATCTTGCTTCACGGGAATTGTAAAAGCCAAGTGCTGAGGAAGACATGCAAGGGTTAATATAATTTCCATTCCAGCGAGTTTTGCTTGCCATTATTTTCTTTTTCTTTTCTCCCTTTTAACTGATTCATAGCATAAAATCTTCCTGGACACCTAATTATCAAGCCAGCTCACAGTCACAGCTGTCTGCTTGGAGAACCCATTAGATGCAGCAGTTGAAGCCTCCATAATTCCCCAAACTTCCCGGTTGTGAATATTAAGAAAAGATTTTTACATGTCATATGCAATTCGGAGGTGGTGTGAATGGCGTTGGAAATGACGAGCTCTGAATGCTTGTCCATCACTCCATTCACTGGTTACAGGTGGTCTCATTTTCCACTTTCAGATATCGGCTAGCTATGACAGCAGGCACTTAATTTGCATGTTCGACAGACAACAAACGGCCCTGTGCATGTCAAAATAGGTGGTGATGCGTGACAGTTCCTACACAATACTGTCTCCTCTTTGCTTGACCTTCGACCTCCCTGCATGTCTTCTTTCACAATCAGAAAAAAATGCACTTTTCGGCTTTGGAATAAATTTGATACCAAATTGATTATTTTCCTTTCTTCTTTTTATTCTTCTTTTTCCTCCTCCTCCACTTTTCAAGTATGCATGCATCCAGGCTTTCATCTTAACGGCTACAAAACTCTGCCAGAAGAGTCTCATAAAATTTAAAAATACGCAAGCAGTCAGAACAGGAAGCGCCTTGTTAAAATTCATTGTAGTTAAATTGCTTGAAAGTTCTTTGTAAATGCAAATGTAACCTTTAAAAGAGAGCTTAAGTTGGGTTAATATTTGTTAAAAATAAGATTTTTTAAAAAAATCACAGAAGTGTTTTATATTCATTTTTTCCCCAGGCTGTATATCCATCTTTATATGTGTAAGTTGAGTAGTTTAGTATGCACTTCATCAAAACATTCCTCCAGTATTTTTATGGCTGCTGTGACTTGTACTACTGCTAAGTAACAAGAATTAGTCTTCTAGCATCATTAGAAGCACACTTTGAGTTTTATTTAAGCTAAAATGCTAAGAAGTGATTAAAGTGCAAAAATGTTTAAATGATGGCAACACTGTGCACTTTACTGTGTTATTCAGTGTTTGGTTCCTGGAAGTTGCAGCTTTTTGGGTGTGCTCCCTCCTGGTTAAATCATATTAAAAGGAAAACTAAGATGAGGTGGATTCAAGCACCACTCATCATTACAGAGTTCAACCAAGCACCTGAATTTTAATTCCAAAGATACATGTTCCCCCTTGTCTAACCAAGAATGACCATAATCCTCTCACAGATCTTATCTGAGCTGCAGCTCTTGTTTTAATTAAGAATTAAAGCATGACAGCAGATAATCACACCTCTGGGGTGTTACAAGACTTGAGATGTGGTTGTGTACCCAATACCCAAGGGTGTGATTATTCTGTGATAACCCCACCCCTAATGAGTCATCCTGTCCAGGCCTCAGTAATGGGCAAAGCACTGTTGCTGTTGGCTTCAAGCTGGATCAGCAGCGCACAGTGGGCTGATCATAGCTGATAATGGACTAGTGTGTCTTTTCTGTTGTTTTGCAATGTCTCACCTTTGGGAGAGAGTATTCTCATGAGAAGACTTAGCAAGTTGTAGGCATTCCTTCCCCCACCAGAGTAAAATCTCTTTCATGAAGCAGCACCTGGTGAAATTTAATGGATATGGAAATCCAGTATTAATTTGAGATATCAGATGGTTGCTTTGATGTGTAGCTGAAGTGCTTACAGTGTTACCTTAGTGAGCTTGTTCTGTCTTTCTTGTCGTTCCATAACAACTTTGCTGTCAGTTTGGATGGTGGCTGAAGCCACCAGACCAGCTAATGCTCCTCAGGAGCATTGAAATACTTGAACATAATTGACTGGTTAAGAGCTTAGGCCATAAAGACAATTTACATGTGAAGTTAGTTATTGGATAGAGCAGGGCAATTCTTTCACTAAAATGTATTTCTATGAGTAATGTTAATCATGACATTGGCAGGTGGGCTCAGAGCCATGTTTTAGGTATTGACTCCCCTAAACCCTAGGTGGGAAATGAGGCAATCAGTGCTGAGACATGAGGCAGCTCCAGCTTTTGGCTCCAAATGGTGCTGTGACAGAGCTGCATCACAGCACCTGTTCTGTGTGGTTCAGCTGGTGTGTGCAAACACTGATTTCCTTTCAAGAGGAAGGTTTGTCAGGAAGATAAAAATGAAAGGGAAGGAAAGATGACCATGTTTCCTGTCAGGCACATTGTCTGCTAATAGCTCAGGAAGGCATTTTAGTCTTTACCTTTAGTCTTTACCTCTATCCACTGGCATCAGCAGAGACACCAACTGAGGAAACAACTGTTTTGCTTAGAGGGAAACAGTTGTTTAAGCTGGGCTGCTCTTCGATGACATTAACTAGTTGACTGAACTGCCAGCTCTGCTCTAGTCCAGGAAGAGACTTATTTCTGAGGTTAAATCTTAGACTTTAATTTCTAATGACCGCTGAGGCTGCAGCAGTTTATGATGGGGAAAGTTTTGTGGAGGAATGGGGTCTGAGTCACCTGGAGTAGCTTGCTCTGGCCACTGTGAAAATAGAAAGGCTTGAGTTACAGTAGGTCACTTTCAAATATTTTATAAATTTTTTTTCATATGTCAAAGCATTGCTAAACAGTAAGATGATTGATCTGATCATGGATTTCTCAACAGACGTATCATAGGTGCCAATATCAGCTTAACAGGTTGTCCAAGAGCAGCTGATGCACAGGATATTGTAGACTGAGGTGGAGCTGAAGCATCTGCCCAGGTGGACATAAGCCAGGAGTCTAGTTTCTCATGGGACTTACAAAATGAGGCTCAGAGCTCTGCTAATGGATCCCCAACTTCTGCATCTGACTTCTTGCATCCAGTCAGGTCAGAGCACAAGCAAAGGAGGGAGACAAGCACGTGTTGTGCAGTATTCTATTTTAAGTGGATAAATTAGAGAATTATATCTTCCAAGAGGGCAAGGTAGATTCAGAGAAATCAGGGAGGGAAGAGGGATGGAGCCAGCTTTGAAACCATGGAAGATACTTTATTTTTCTCCCCTCTCTCTTCCCATCCTAAAGTAACCTAGCCAAAGTTGAACAATATGCAGCATTAGATGAAATAAAACTGAGAGGAATGTGCAACAGCTCACGCTCTGTCAGTTGTGGTTTTTTTATGCATTTGTTTTTGGCATGAATCCTGGCATGCTCTAGATGGATACTCAGCTTTCCCATTAGAAATTTGCACCCCTATTTTTAAGAATTGGTAATGAAAAATTGGAGCTTAAGTGAAGCCCCAAAGAAGAGAGGAATTGCTTTTCCAGAAATTGCTTCCAACATTGTTTGATGACTAACTTATTTGTTTATGAAATTGTATTTCTTCCTTGATTTTTGTGAAAAAATAGACCGAACACGCATCTATCCAACCCTTACTTGGGTGACCATTGCTTGTAGATCTGCCTTTACATATAATATCCTGGCTTGTCATTTCTCATCCTTGCTTGGGAATAAGCAAGTAATGAAGGCACAGGTTTTTTTAGGATTTTAGCATTGGAGCATTTGAGCTGATGAGTTGTGCAAATGTTTCTGGATGTCTGAGGATGTAAGGTAATTAATTTTTCAAAACTATGGGTAACTCAGACCTTATAATTTTAAATGGAAAGAGAACTGCAAAGATAAACTTACTGTTGTTAACTCAGTAGAAAGTGATATAGTAAAGCAATAGGAACCAAGAGTAGTCTAGTTTATTTTCTCAGATCTCAGGAGGGTAGATATAAGGCTTGAAAGTTATTGGTAATCTTTCTGTAGCAAAAAGACACCTTTATAGCAATGTTGCATTTGTTACCACCTAGTGCACTGAAATACAACATTTTATAGCATTCCATTGCCCCTGAATATATTTATATGTGATTGCTTTTCATTGTGCAGTTTTCATGTTCATTAAAAGAGGGTAAATTTTATGGTCTACTTACTACAAATCTTTTTTTTTTTCCTTTTTTCTAATATAACTTCTCTGGTTAAATAAAGAGGAAAAGAAAACAGTTTGAGAATTGCTCTTGGATCCATGGGTGACATAGTTCCATCTACCTGTCTTCATCCTTTGAATTCCAGGATGAATTTCAATTAATGATTGATTGCTAAAAAGTCATTAAAATGTCTTTTGCTGTAAGTTTGTAATATTTCTTTTGGATTTCTTTTTAATTGTAATTGAATACTAAATTTAAATTAACAAATAGGAAATTTACAGTCTACTTACATACTAAATACAGTGCAGATTCTTCAATATGGAAGAGGAGGAAAGCAAGAGAGGCAACAACCATAACATCCAGAAAGAAAGCAAAGCAAGGCTTTGTTTTCATTCTGTTTTGTGAGAGCTGGTATTACACAAGTGTGACACAGATGCATCTTGTTTGAGGTTAGATTTTATGTTCCCCTTTCAGAGATCTGGAGTAGGCATTGTCTGATCAGCCTCTACCTCATTGGAGCATTTTATAGATCTTGAAAAGCTTTTTGTCAGTGAGAACAATCTCAAAAATTTCAACTTGCCTACAGCTTATTTCTGTATCAAAAGGAAAGATTGGGGTTTCTTTTTAGTTGCTCTAGCACAGTTGAGGTTTGTTCTCACTTGTTAAAATGATAAGATCATCTGCCCTTGTTTTTATTTGTATCTATGGTGTGAATGAAGGAAGTACTTCTGTTCCTCTTTCTTCTCTCCTCAAAGAATTTGACTTAGAAGCCCTGGAGCATCATGCTCAGGATATCAAATCTACTGTGCAACAGCCTTGGGAAACTGAATAAGACCCAGCATTTAAATAAGAAAACTAAACCATGCATAGGTGGGACTTATCTAACACACTTTAGATTCCTGTGTTAACTTTAAGTTCATTAAGCTCCTTCTGTAATCAGGAGATAGAATGTGATTTGTTTCAGGGAAGGATCAAAGAGACCTGGGGGAAATCTACCACTGTCATGTAAGAGAATGTAGAGCACTGTCTCCAACTAGATGCCAAAAATTCAGATGAAGTTAGGTCAGACAAGTTCTCTTGCACATACTTATTTTCAGCATACACAGATAGCACTCCTCTGTAACAAGAAAGTCCTGAACAGAGGATGTGAGAGGTGGAATCACATGTGATCATGGATTCACAGTAATTTGGCTTAGGTTGGAGATTCACATACAGGCCATGGGAGATGCAATCACAAAATGGTTAGTAAAAAGCAAGCAGCAGATTGTTGTAAGTTGCACTCTTAAAATACATCTTCTAAGGCTGTTATGATGTAAGAAAGACTGACGATGTCTTGATTATAATTTCCAGTGTATGTAGAGACAAAGGACTTTACCCTTTTCAGGTATGCTCCTTCAGGAATGGAAAAAGTGTTGCAGATTGCTCTTTCCAGCTTGACAGTGTTCTGACTGAAACTTGGTGCCCAACTAACTGAATTAGCATATGCAATTATAAGAGCCTTTCACCAGGGTGATGGTTCATATGCATGAACAATGAAGTCAGCTGCCAGATCAGCGCACTTCAGTGGAGCATTTCTGAACTTCATGTAAAAAGCACCTTGAGTTTCACCTATGGCCTTGTCATTTTGGGATTTCTCTTTGTTTGCCTGCTTTTTGAAATAGGGTCTCTCTCCTAATTTTGACAGTACATTTAGATGACCGCAGCTCTAGAGCTAACTGAAACTTAACTGAAGATATTCTGCTTTTCCTTTGTTTACTGTTTCTTGACTGTTGATGTTTCAGCTGTCAGCATACACATAGCATGAATATATTTTTGCTTTCAAAGTTTTGAAAAGGAGATAGAAACCTACTTCTGGTTTCATTCATTTATTTATTTTTTTAAGTGTGATATGGGATGACAAGTAGACCTTGTAAAAGTCAATCTGTGGTCAGCCACAGCTGAAAATGAAAAACCTTATGACTTCACTTGGCCATGATAATCCTACTGAGATAAACTTTAATTGCTCTGTACTACTAGTAGAGACTATACTATTGCTATTTCTATATTACTAGTGATCGTATTAATGACATGAATATAGTAATTCCACTCCCCAAATTTGGTAATCTGTTTGATAAACATTTCAGGAAGATTGTGAGCTTGTACAAAAAATTTAGAAAAGGTCTCTTTCTCGTACTTAGTGCTCTAAATTGTACAACTGAAAATTCTCATCAGTTTTAATTTTGACATTACTGTCTTGCCTGATACATTTCTTTGTGGGGTGTCATTAATTGAGTGTAATGGGTATTTCATTTAAACTTATGAATGCTATCTAAAATGCGAAAGTGGTTTTTATACTAATTATTTCCTGAATTTCTAAAATTTAAAAAAAAGAAGTGTACACTTTTCCCAGTGTCTCAGTGAAATAAAATGGAGAAATGGTGACATTTAAAGTTTTTTCTTTGCTTGTTTGTTTCTCTTTGTTTTATGGTTTTTTTAGAGACATCTTTTTGCACATTTATGAACCACTTGGAATAAACTAAAGCCTATTTTCTTATTGACTTTAGTAGAACAAAACCTTATTTCATATGTTTACTTCATATTTTCAGTCTAGCCGAGAATCAGTGAGAGCAATCATGAGCAGTCTAAAAATTGTTTGTCCTCTGGCTTCTAATAGAGAGCAACATAAGTGGTGAATTTTTCAAAATGAACAGGTTTATATAAACTCTACATCCTTATTTGCAAACCTGATCAGATAGAGAAAAGGTAGTGATGAGATTTTTTTTTTCCAGAGGTCATTCCTAACCACTTCCTTCCATGTCAGATTCAGACAGAAATCCAACCTTTCAGAGTTAATTTCTAGCTTAGTGATTTCAAGTAATCACCCAACCTTTTGATCTCAAACTCGCCTGCAGTATAGTTTGTCATAGCTGGGTCCTGATTTTAGAGGAAAGTTTTTGTGATTAGTCCCAAGATGCTGAAAATTGGTGAGCTCTGATTTCAACTTTGCCACCTCAAAGACTGTTGAAGTCAATTCCCCTTTTCACAGGTAGTGTTATATGATTAACTTCTTTATACCAAGACATGGAAGCTTACCTATGGGAAAGGCTTTTTTTTTTCTGCTCACCATTTTACATTGATGTAAATTTTAATATGATTTCGAAGTTCCCTCCTTTCCTTACATCAGCCAAGTAGTGAATTTCCATTTTTCCATGATATGTCAGACCTCATATATATGACCCAGGGCAGAATTTGAGCACCTGAGATGGGATCCATACACAAACTGTCTGTGGCACCGCGTCACCTCAGATTTAGATTTCCTCTGCTACGTGTCCACTTCTGTTCAGAGTGGAGTTCTTGACATTACCAGTAAACTCTTACTGGCACACAAGGGGCCTAAACTAGATTCATAAATCTCTGAGGTGACCATATGGCTGATGAAAAAATAATTTACTATTTAGTGATCTTGGTCCTGTAGCAAACAACTGTAGGAGATCTGAGAAGAAAAAAATAATCAAAATAATTAAGAGTCAAACAAATATCAGAAGAGAAAAAAATCCTACAACTCTCCTCTAGAACTTTTAGTGTGATTTCTTGCAGTTCTCTTGAGCAGTGAAACTGTATCACTGATAATTAATAGTTCTTCCATACCTGTTTCCACCTGCTTCTGCAGTTCCAGGATTAATTTTAACCCCCAGAGGCTATTGTGAAACAAAATTATTTTAAATTGTATTTAATTTTTAAAAGAGTAAACCATTTCCAAGGGGAAAGTTGAAATCTCTTTACATAAATATAAAATAAATCAGAGATCTTAAAACATCAGATATTTCATGCTGCTGATAGGTAACTCGTGTATCATGTGCGAAGCGGAAAGAAACAGTTTTTTGATTCTCGGTTTTATTTATTTGTGTCTTTTTCATTTTCATATGAAGTGCTGCTAATTTATAAGAAATTTGATGTCTTGTCTTATGGAAGGAATGCAGTAAACGCTTATCATTGTATCTCCCTTCACCCCTGCCTCTAGCCTCCTTTCTCCAAAGCTAAAATATGTGCTTTTATTAGAAAATATCAGTTGCAAATTCTGATATTAAAGTAATAAAGATAATTGTCTAATTTCTGCTGAAAGTATTAATAAAATATCCAGAAGCTCAAAGCAGGGTTATAGTTTTCAGGGCATTTTTAATAATTAATGGCTTAATGATAACAGAGACAGTAGTGTTGCAGACATCTCCATGATCTCAGCTTATAAAAGTGTTTTCTGTAGCAATCCTGAATCATTGTTATGTTGAACTGTGGGACAGATGGACAAAATTTTTATTACATACCAAATGTAGAAAAAGAAAAATGGTTGCAAAATTTAAAGGCATCATAAAATTGGTCCAGACACAATTCTGGCCAATTATATGTTGTGTTCAACAGGAAAGAAAACCAAAACAAAACAGAGGGTGAGCTGTTAGATGACTGAAAATATCATAAACATTAGTAGGTTACAGGTGCTATCCCTTACAATCTTATAGGATAACTTTGTAACCCTGCTTTTGTTTGTTTGTTTCAATTTGTGCTTTGCGCTTCTAATTTTTGTCAGACCAAGCTGGGTCTTTTGTGCCTCTTATAAGCAAAATTCAGACTGAGAATATATTGAATTTTTGGGGATGAAGAATCTTGATTTAGGCATAAGTTAAAAGTTAGACCACTTGATCTCTTCCTTGAAATGAAAATACCAAAAACACTACATAGGAGAAAACTCAACTGCTTTTGTTTTCCTACAACACAAATTGAAAAAGTATCTTTGAAATAGAAGAATTCACATCTGGAGAAAAGAGATGGGCCAGATAAAACCCCAAACCATTTCAATAATTAGATTTTGGTGAAAAGAATAATGAAAATCTTTGTTTTATCCTTTTCTTTTCTGTCCTTACCATCTGCAGCTTTTTCAAGTCTTAGTTTAGGTTTTATACTTCAGACTGAGATTGTGTTGATTGTAATTAAAAGAATAAATTAAAGCAAGACCATAAACTTAGCTACTTGCAATCCTTAAATTACTGTTAGCCTATAAAAATACTGTAAGGACAGACTTTTTCTTCAATGCTAACATTCATGAGCCTTGATTGTACCTACAAAATAAACAAAATGGAAGAAAATTGAAGTGCATGCACTTAAAGCTATGAAATTATTCCAGAATGTTTTTTACTAAATCAGCTATATAAATGGCAGCATTATTTTTTACATATTTTAAAAATTATTTTAGTTCTTCTTCTGTTACTCAGATTAAAATATTTGAACTGAATGGTATATATTATATTATGCAATAAAATAATTCTTAATTTGGCTTTGTCTGGAAGCTAAGCAGTTATAAGTTTTTGGAAATCTCAATTAAAGAATGAAACTCAAAATTAGCATTTTGAACCTCAAAGCAGCTAGATGAATATTCTCCTAAATATGTGTGTAAAAATAAATTGGAAGGGATTGTTGTAAAACCATGCAAAAAGATCACTTAACAGCTAGAATAATTTCATCTGAGATCAGAAAAAATATTAGGAATTGCCAACTGAATCAATCTGCACTTGAAAATATATGTAAACTTTAACTATAATGTTTTGTACTATTATAGGGCAATACAGAGCTGTTCTTAAAACCATAGTGCATGAAGTAGTGGGAGTAAGTGTAGAATTTGCACACACTGGGGTCTCTTCAGCAATACTTTTGAACAGTAACTGGGGAGATAGGCTGATTTTTATCCTAGAAAAAAAATCTCATTTTTCAGATAAGTAGAGCATCATCTGCAGAGTGGGTCAGTGTGGAATGCCAGGGTGGGGTGGAGAGGAGTTCAAGTAGTAAGAGTGTTGTGAAAACAAGAAATTACCAAATATTTGCAGCCTTGACTCCAGACACCTGGTGGGAGCCTGATTTGTCTTGTTCACTCCTGGAGTGAAAGGAGGCCAGGTAAGTTCTGGAGGCCAAATAGTTCTCAGCAATTTACATGGCAACTCCCTGTCTTACATGAAAATAACTTCAAGCTTGCTTTCTGTTTCTGTGTCATGTTGATACCTGCATTTTGATTATAGTGTACCATGACAAGGCTGAAATCTGAATTATCAAAAGGTACAATACTTCAAGGCTTTGCTCTTTCCAATCCCTTTTTGTCAAGCAATCTGTATCATCTTTCTCATCTCCTGAACCACACCCTTGCTGGAGCTGGTTACCTGCTGCTGTTTCCTGATTGTAGTTGTGGTTTTCACTACTATTTGTTGGATATGTCAAAACTACATAAACTTAATTTGTTTGTGCAGCTCACCTCTTAATATGCCCTTTCATAAACCCAGTTAAACAAACATAATTTCAGCTTTTTGATCTCTTATCTTGTCTAATCCTAAATACTTTGTCTTCATATAAATTTGGTAAAGAGCTTTCTTTCATTCTTAGTCTTGAATATTCCACTCCTTTGCTGCTGCTGTCATTCACTGTGATTTTTTTTTTAAATTTCATTGAAGATTGTTACATGACCACCCTGTTCTTTTCTATTTGTAGTTCTTTGTGCACAAATATTGTGTTCTGAGATAGTACTACCTTTTAGAAACTTGCTTTTCACATGATGCCATTCTTTCTGCACTTGAAATTCTGCAATGCTGCACCCTTAAGAATGGATTGTTTGTCTTGTTTGCCCAGGCTCAGCAGTATGCTTTTAGTGGAGAACATGCAATATTCTACAAAAACTACATTTATTTCCCATATTTTGTATGGGACTGGCAGGTAGCAAATGTGTACATAGTGTACATAGTCTCTCCAATCTGCTCCAACCTGCTATTCGCTATTAACTGTAAATAATCTGAACGGGTTACCTTTATACTAAATGATATAAGATGGTTTACAGAAACAGAAGAAAAAAGTTCTTTTAAAGTTCTGGTGATTGTCACTTAATTGGCAATATTTGGCTAGATGCACTTTGTGATTCTCACTTGTGGCTGCTAAAGATGCAAAGCTGGTTTTGCACCAATTCACAGGATTTCATCACAAAGGGTTTATCCAACAAGACTTGTTTGTTTTGCACTTAATCTTCAAAGTGTGAACATGGAATTTCCTGTGTGAGGGGATGAGGTCTGTGGTCCCTAGAACAAGGCTGCCCTGATATGAACTGAAGCCTCCCTGAGTATACCTCAGCAATTTGCATCTCTGTAACTCTTTTACTATGTCTGCACAAAACTTTACTTCCCTCATTATGTGGTTCCTACCAAAGAAAAGGAAAGTAGAGGTACTTCAGATACCTCCTTGGCATTGCTAATGAAACAACACTTGGCTGTGGCTTCTTCCTCCCAGTTGACTCAAAGGCTGTCAGCACTGCCTGTCAGCATTGCAGGAACAGTGGCTGTGTTTCAGCTTTGGCAGGTGTATTGTTGTGACACAGTGTCCAGCCAAACTGTCTTACCCACTCCTCTGATTCTGTTGTAATTGCAGTTTGCCAGTCCTTGGACACAGCCATGTGCACAGCCGGGCTCTCTGGGTAGGCAGGGCTGATGGATGATTTTGGCAAAGCTGTAGGGAAGAGGTGCATGCAGCAGGCTGTTGCTGTAGCTTTGTAATTTCTTTCTCTGCACTCTCTGCTGCAGGACTGCCTCTTACATGCCAGCAGTGGCTGAGAGACTACTTCATCATTTTGCTTCAGAGCATTTTGTTCTGTTTTGTTTTGTTTTATTTTGTGAAAGGCATCTAGGCAACATTTAACAAAAAGACCCCAAACTTAAAGGCTTGTTGCTTATAAATGTTTCTTATCATATATTATCTATTCAACACAGAAAGATTTTTGTTTAAATGCAGAAGGATTTTTTTGTTTGAAGGATGAGGCACATGTTTTTCTGCTTATCTGCATTGAATCAGAGTAGTGAAGAACTTTGTCTAATAATATTTTTGTGTTCTGGTGTCTGATATGAAAAAAGTATCAGGTGATCAGGCAGCTGTTTTCAGATGTCCTGCAGGACAAAATCTTGACTTACCCATTCTTCACCTTTGTTGCTAATTAAGATGTTGCTGAAGAAATTCTAGAGAAATAACTCTCTTTAATAATTTATATTCCCAGTTGACCATTCTAAATGAAAAGTTTCTTTATATACATTGTATTTGCAGAAAGGAGCAATGAAATAGTGGGTATGCCATCTGAAACAAATGTGGAAAACCAAGAAAAGTATATAAAGGAAAAAAGGCTTGGTAAAACTTACTTTTCCAAGAGAAAAGAATCTTAAAAAGAAGGAGAGGTAAATAAGAAACTGTAAAATGTTGTATTGTGAACTAAGAATTTGTGACAACTAGCCCAGCCACCATTGTTTCTGCAGATAAGAAGAATTTCAGAGGGTTGCTCTGTAGATTGGTTAGGAAGCTAGCATAAGAACTAGCTTTTAATTTTTTTTTCTTCAAAAATATGGGTTTTTTTAGATTCCATCAGGACAGCAATGTAAGTGTAACGTCAAATGTAGGAGGCATGTTTCAGGGAAAAAAAAAACAGTCCAGGGATGTGTTTCTAATGGTTATAATTTTAGGAAGAAAAATTAACTTAAATATTTGTTGTTGACAGCTAAAATATTGTTGTCTGCTTCCTACCCAGTTGTGCTGAATACAAAGAGATGAAATGCTACCATAAAACTATAAAATGGGAAAATCTCCCCCTCCCCCTCCCCCACTCCATTTCAAAGGGAACACTATGTTACCATGAATCAGAGCTGGTATAAGTAAATTATGGTGGAAGATGGAGTCTTCAGAGTTCATTTGCTTGAAAATAACGAGTGCCTACTTGTTGATCTGACTTTTTTTATATTGATATTGCACAATGAGTCATGTTTTACACTTTGGTAGTTGTGGCTCAGCACAAGAAAATTATTTGATCCTCATTTGCCATTAATTAACAGTTGTGCGTATATTCCTTGAAAATATATTTTTGTATTAATGTATATTTTATGTCTTTTCATTCTTTGATATTTTGTTGAATGTCAGTCTTCATTTTATTTAGCCTTAGTAGTTGCTTTGTGATGGAATTTTAGTTTTAAGCCTCTTCTAAGAGTGGATTACTTTGCTTTACTTTACATGTTTTAATGCCTTTCCTTAAATGTTTCCTCTTCTAAAAATAATTTGGAAGCAACTCCAGATATCTTCCTAGAAAATGGTTAGAACACAGTGCTATTCAAATACATTTATTTCTTTGTGTTCATTACAGGCTTGTATGTGTGTATAAAAGGTATTGTTAAACTTTGTTGCTTGTTAAACTTTGGCTGCTTTCATTTGCAGGCCTGAAGAAAGGTTTGTGTGCTTGAAAACCAGTCGGCTTTTTCAAATGCATCAGGCCATGTAATAAATGATGCTGCCACACAGCTTGGGGTGATGGTATCCTTTACTGCAAATGATACGAAAGTGGTGAAAACTACAGAGTAATGTACTTAAAAACAAAGCAATAAAGCAAAACTACTGAATATAGTTCAAGCTTATTTTCATAGTGGGCAACAGTGAGAACAATGAAGAAGTCAGAATGATGTAAACATAAAACATCAGCAATTGCTTCTGTTATAGAGCCAAACATTAAGGGGTTTTCCTTACTAAGTTCATTATAAAGTTTGAGACTTTACCCTTTTTTACAAAGAATGGCCTCCTGGACTATCTGTACATGACATTTTCTACATGCATTAGCCACTGAATTAACATCTTTTAATCAAAACAGACAAGAATAACTAGTGAGTTCTCTTTGGATATAAGTTCTCACTCTTCCTTATCAAGTGTGTTTTCCTCATCAATTCCCGTAAATCTGAAAATATGATGCATATATATATATATATCTACATATATATTACAACATCAAATTTTCATCAAGTAGATTCACATGTGTAAAAAGTGAATAACAAGTGAATCAGAAGTAACATAAATCAATAAATGAAGTGATTGAGAAGTGTTCTTGAAAACAAAATACTCAGAACTTTTAAAGTCTCAAGGCAAGCGATTTTGCCTGCCTCTGTATGGACAACTTCACAGTCTCAAGGTTTCTCAGGGGTTCAAAGTGACAAAAAATATCCATAATCTCTCAAAGAAAGATGTAGATTCCACCTTGAAAATATATACAGTGAGTTATAGATGTTACAGAAAACCAGATTTTCTACAGCTTCTAGTGTACAGAAGTCTGGATTTTATTTTTCAATGAACTGGACCCTTAGCTAGTAAAGAAAAGCAGTTTAAAATGTACTTTGGCAGCTTTAGTATGCTCAAAATGTACACTTATTGCCATATCATATCAAACACATTTGTAGCCTCTTTCACGCTAAACTTTTCTTAATGTGCTTTACAGAAACAGATCAACATATTAAAGGGACACTGTCAAGGCTGTTAGTCCTAAAAATTGACCTACTTTGACACCGATCCCATACTGAAGCTCTTACTTCTGAGGTTTGTTCTGTGTCCTTCTTCCTGGATAGCTGTTCTAGACAAAGGCTAGACATAAAAACATACATTCAAATAAAATTTGTTTCAAAAAAGGGAATTTTAGAAAATATGATGTCTTGGGAAAATTCTAATTTTATGATCTTTAGCAGTGTTTTTTTTTTAAGGTACAGGTATAATTGCTGTCAATGTCAAGAGGAGATTGCTAATATAATGTGTGACTCAGAGGGTTGAATGTTTATGTCTTGGCAGGTTGATAGATACAGAAGTGACCAAGATCTGTTGAAGTGCTGCATGGATTATGAAGTCCATTCAGCCCAAAAGTTTGTTCTGGCTCCTCAAATTTAATAGCCATCTTCCAAAAGATGGCTTGCATTTTCCTGGAGCAGGTATTCCCTCCTTTCCCCCAGATTAGGTACTATATTAAAATCATTTACTAATTAACCATTTAAAGTTTTGGTAGTGCCAGGAGCTTAGCTGTATTGGTTCAGTAAAACTATAATGCAACTCATTGCATGCCAGGCTGGTAAAATAACATCAAAGACTACTGAATTTATTGCCATGATAATCTTGATAAAATTCATCCTTTTCTCTAGTGATTTATATTCTTGGGAAACATTAATTAATAAAACCCCATAACCTTGGTACAAATTTCTGTAAAGAAATTCTATAAGTGGTGTGGTACCTCAGAAGTTCTGGGTTACACATGAATACCTAGCTCATGCTGTTTGCTAATTGTCAGTTAATGATATGCATCATAATGATAGGCATTCTGAAGTACAGAGCAGAGATACTTTTAAGTACAAAATGTACTGATCAACAAGATGTTGGACATGCATTTCAAAATCCAAAATTCATATTTCTATTCTGGGGAATTCAGTTACAAAAATCCAGTTCTGAGTACATGCCTGCACATGGCTGACATCTCATCCCTTCTCTATTTGTATTGGCTAGTAATATTAAGAAAAGAAATAACCCGAAACTGATGTTTTCATGACAACAGACCTGTTGTTTTTACAGGGAAGCTGACATTTGTAAAGTCTTGTGCCAAATTCCATGCCAAGTCCCACATTTCCCAGGAGGTGTGATCTGGCAGTGGTTTTGCTGGATCTATACCAAAAAGAGAATTTAACATCCTCTGGCAAATAATTTGCAAGCCAATGCTACTGGGAAGCAGGCAAGCAGTACATATTCATCTGCATTAAGTGGTTTAATGTATTTGATAGAGAAACATTTTATTCTGTTGTTCAGTCATACTGCTTCTCTGTCACACCTGTGTAGCTTACAGAAAGACTCATGCTTTGTTTCAAAAATCAAGTTCAAAGAAATAGAACAGCATTGCTATTTATTCTGCTACAGTATTTCTTCAGTGGCTCAATATCTAATAATGCTTCATGGTACTAATATTTGGGGATTTGGCTGTCATCAGAAATGAAGTTCTTACTGTAACAGAGATAGCATATTGAGAAGGTTATAGACTTGCACTTCATTTTGTAATGTCAGAAAAATTTGCTATGTTTGATTTTTTTCCTTTGCTCTCTTCTTTGGGGAATTAATTTCTACAACAAATGGACATTACTGTTGGATTTCAGAACTGATTCTGTGCAGTTTTCATGGACGCCTCTGGCTAGCTGAAGGCTGCCATCGTATAACTGAGCTACCGGGCACGCTACTTGGTTGGTCTGAACTCCCATTTTCCCCCTTCCCCTCAGGAAAATTCACCGAAGTTTGTATCCCTCCTGGCTAACCCCGTAGCTGTCTTAATAACCTGAAGCCTGTCCCCAGGCTACCTGTCTTGGTGCTTTCTCATCCTCTGTCTTGCAAACCCAAAAGTAGTTAATGTGACTTCAGCAGAGGGTCAGGATTACCTGCTGTCGGCTCTCTTCAGTGTTTCTGAGCTGCCTTTGGTCCTAACAGAGGCCTCTAGCAAAAGATGTGCCTGCTCTTTGCATGCTACTTCTGACAGTTCTTCTGTGTCCACCTGGAGTGTTGCTTATCACAGGGAAAGGGGAAAGTGATCAATACAGGGTTCAGATATAGTTACAGACCAAATATTTAATGCAAACCCAGCACTTCACTTAGTTTATCTCAGCATGAATAGAGTTGTGTGGCTGTTTATGGCACAAATGAGCATCGATGTATTATTTAGCTCCTGTTGCCACTTCTTTGAAAACCCTGGTGCATAGTCTCCATAATTTTCAGCACTTTATAATAAACTCTTATCTGAACAATTATTTGAAACTCAAATAACTGAAGGGCAGTTTTTGGAGATCGGTTTCCAGTTCTTTCCATTTATTATCTTTAATTTTTGTAACTCTCTATAAGTACTATAGCTATTATTATTTCCGTCTGTACTCTGATTTCTCCTGCTTTTTTCAAGATTTTCCAGAAAAACACTCTTGCCTCTTCCACATATCTGTAAACTATTTTGTAACCCCAATACTCTGCACATGAACTTTATAATATTTGTATTATATTTCTTAAGAAACCTCATGTCTGCAATTTAACCTTTTTTTTCTATCCTTTCAGACTATTTTGTCCTACAGCGATTGCAAAAGTTAATATTATATAAAACATTATATCTAAGAAATCTGTATTAGGGCAGAAGAGAGCAGGCTGTTTGGGTTCAAGCTTTGGTCTCTGGGTGTTGGGAAAATCATTGCTGCCATCAGCCCCACAACTGTATGATCACATGGGACCCTGTCACACCAACTTCCCTCAGCTACTGGTTCTCAGACCTGATCGCTACTGGAGAACCATAAGGTGCTTCACAAGGCAAGATATTTGCTTGTAGATTATTAAAACAAACAAACAAACAAAACCAGCCCACATTAAAACCAGGGAATAGTTAAGGTTGAAGGGAACTTTGGAAATTGCCTGGTGTAACATCCTGCTCAGGGTGTATATAACTTCAAGGTTAGCTCATGTTACTTCTCATGTTCTTCATATTTCTTGATTATATATACAGTTTATATGCATAGTGTTTTACATATATATATATTGTTTATCACACAGGTCTGTTCCAGAAAGACATAAGAATGCAGCCATACATTTCTAATGTACATGCATATATTGACACACCTATCAAACCATGGTGCATGAAACTATAAAATATAATTTAATATAATATAAATAAATTATTGGTTTACTCAGACTGTGAAAAATGATTACAATAATCCTGGATGTTACTGCTTTGACTAAGACTTTTCAGCTTATTTAGGCAATTTCCCTGCTCATTTCATGGCCTGAGGTCAATGTCCTTTACCTCAAAGGATTTACAAAATGTAGGGAATTGCATTTAATTACTTGTGTGTTATTTTTTCCTAATGCTTTCTGAGATTCATCAGTTAGTAATGATATTTCTCTTGTATTCTGTTTACTAATTTTTTATTTTAACTTTTTTTCAGTTCCAGGTTGACATCTGCCTTGCTGCTAGAACCTGTTGCTTGTAAAACTAGAACACAAGATATCTTGTTTTTCTCTGTTTTTTTTTGGCTTTGGAATGTCTGATCTTCCTCTGCTTTTTTGTCTTAAGGTAAACACTTTTCTGATTTAATTTAATTTCTCTATTATATTTAATTATTCACTTGTCTCAGTTTTAATCCCCTTTTTACAGATAGACTGAAATTTGTGTTCTCCTGAAGTGGTCAGGATGTGGTGTCTCTGCCACAAACATATTCGGAAGGATTCCTAGGAAAAGATAAAATTTGCTCAGGAGTAGGAGAGAAAGAAATGGCAATATATTTGCAGTGATTCTAGATGAGGTATGCTCGCGTCTCTTCATGTACTTCCAGTAGAGAGAATTTCTGTTGATGTTCCAATAGAAAGAGAAAGTGTTGTTCCAAGCATGCCATTCAAAGACAGATGTTTCTCCTTCAGTAAAAGGGGTCTGGTGGCCCTCTGTGACAGCAATGATATAAAAATGCTATTTATTTGATTTTTAATGAAAGCATCAAGTACCTATTTCACATCCACTCAAAAAGAAGAGCTGTCGTACTTTTTCTGTCCTGTGTATTCACAAGGAAATACAACTGCATTGTTCTGAGGTCTGACTCTGCACTTTTGCCTAATCAGAGCAATTTTCCTGCTTGTCATGCATAACATTACTACAGCTCCAAGCAATTAATTGGATAGTTCTGTACTAAGATATCCACAAACTGAAGACTTGTGGAGCATAATAGATGAGCTGTCTGCATCAGAACTGCAGCCCTAAAGATGACAACCTGCAACGTCCAGCAAAATTTCTTTCTTGAATGGCAGTCCTTATTGCTGACATATATTTGATGTATGCTAAGCATATCCATTGCATGTCAGTTTACAGACCTTTAATTCTGCAGACTTTTCAAATTTGTTTTGAAATTCTCAGTACGAGTTTTAGGATAAAGCCTGATAGACTGAGATACTTCACAGCTCTGCTTGAGGATTACAACCTCATTATAAACCTCATTTTGTAAAAAAGTGGAGTCTGGGTGCCTTTGACAAAGTTTTCTTGACTTATCATGAAACATGTTATGCACTGACTGGCTGTCATTCTCAGCTTGAAGGAGCTGATTTTGTTTAAAGCACAACTTAATGGTTTTGGTAGGGAGAGGTAACAGATAGCTCAGAGGTAATGATGAAGAATGTGATATAAAATTATCCAGAGTTTAAGGTTTAATATATCTAATAGCTAACAGTTTCAATGTAAGAAGCTTTTGGCAAAAATCTTTGTCTAAAGATTTCTACAGCTACTGAATAGAAAATGGTCTATCACTGTGGTACCTGCTTGTATACTATTGGCCTTTGAATCGTGGACAGGAATGAAAACATGACAAAAAATAAGAGCAACTGAACCAAGAAAACTCAGTTGGTGTGTAATCTTATTCCAAAGTGCCAAAACCAAGTGTGGGGCATACTTAACCAGGATAAAAAAATTACTAATCCAGATTGGGCACAATTGTTGTTATTTGAATAATCTTTTTTATTAAAACTTCTCCTTTGAAAGCCAGCTAGCCTTATAAAACCTTGATGAAAATACACATTCTGGAGATGAAAAAGAAGTGTCCTGCCTAACTTGGAGATCAGGGAAGGCCAAAATTACAGGTCTGTTCATATGCATTACTTCTTAGTCTTTAATTAAGTTTGATTATGCAGATTAAGATTCTGTACTTCCATTATAATGAGTAGTAACTTTCTCTGTCTTCTCTCATGAGTTACATAAAATGGGTAAAAAGGATGGAATACCTGTAACTTTCCAATGAGTATTATGAGATCTGCTTTCAGATTTAGGTATCCCTGTATGATGGATTGCATTCATGTTCTCCCACTAACATTTTTAGGTCATAATATCACATATTTTTTATCATAAACAATTTCTATGATAACAGTTATAGTTTTCTTAATTAATACTGCCATCTCATAGTATCTTTTAAATTTAGTAGTTATTTCAACTTCAATAGTTAAATAGCCATGAATTTGGATGCCTATACTATGACTTCTTTAATTCTTAGAACTGTGGAGTGTTATACACTTGCTCAGTACCGTGAGCTTTTATCCACATGCTTCGCATAATCGATTCAAATCATGTTCAGGACAGACTACAGCAATTTAAGGAGCAACATGAACTTGGAGTTGTTACCTCACTACTTTATACCCTTTTGTCCAGACTGGTCATGGCTGTTCCAGGATAAATGGGATTGGGCTGTGGCCAAGTAGATGCTGACAGTGTAGAAAAGAATTTAGCTGGACTGCTGAAGTCCTGACCAGAGAACTTAGAGCTTGCCAACATCCTCCTGTAATTTCTGAGTCAGGTAATATCCTTTCCATAACAGACATTTAGGAACAAAAAATCTTTTGAAACTCTTGATTGAGGGCAGCAATTATGACATTAAGTAAAGTTTCTCTCAGCAATTAACAAATTGAGTGGTTTTGGTAGTTCCAGGCTTTACAGTCATGTTTTTAAGAATTATAATGGTGTTTGCTGTCATCCAGGAGGAGCAAAAATGAGAAAGTGTTAAGAAAAATTGTTTTTTCTTTGTTTTGTTAATTAAATGTATCAAACGACAACAACAAAAAAGCTTAAAACTGAAAAAACAACAAAGAACACATAAAATAATAAATGTTGAGGATGAAACCTGTCTTGGAATCAAATAGAAGAAAAGCTGCAAATCTTACGTGCAAGGACATATATTTATTGGGGGAAAGATGTGGGCAATCTGATTATTTGGGGGGATTTTCTGGCATGAACTTTAAGGGAAAAGCTAAAAAGGGAGAAGCTCCACCTTGTCAGGCTTCAGTAGTACAATGATAAGCAGCTTTGTTGCCATTACTGTAAAAGTATGTAGCTAAAGTGCAGTTAATAGTAAAGACAAAGCTTTCCATGTCTGTATTAAATTGAAAAACTAGTGCTTTTTTGAGGGCGTGACCTTCCCCTTGCTGGTGTCACCTAATCTTTTGCCTTTGCACACTGTCATAAACTACATTTTTCTCCTTCTGCTTTGCCCTGGCAGTATTTGTCATCCATAATTTTTTTATACCCCTACTTCACAGGAATAGGGGTTCAGTCAATCTGCTATATTTACTTGTGCACATTGTCCTCGTCCAGTCACTCTCTAGCACCTGACACTTTGCTTTTGCCCTTCCCCTTCCCCGTCTCTCTTTTGTAAAGGACTGAATTGTGTTTTATACCCTAATCCTTTCAAAATGCTGCGTACCTTTCTAAATGACGGCAACCTTCTGACAAGGCAAGAAGATGAGAAAGGTGGAAGCCATATCACAGCCAAACCTGCTATGTTTGCTGTGACAACAGGGGAGGAACACATTGACTTTCTCCATTTAGGTCTGAAAGCACCTCTGCTGTGTTTCTGACAGAGAGGGAGAGAAGGTGGGGACCCGAACTGCTGGTCCTCTTCTGTGCTGCCACTCAGCCAAGCCCTCGTCACTCTCCCTCCCTCCCCTTCCTTCCCCTCTGTCTCTTCTGTCTTTGTAACAGCTGAAGAAAGGGTAAAATAGAGAAGGTTTTTCTGAGGATTATGCAATTCATACCAAAATAGGAGAATTACACTTTCCTGACTGAAAAAGCAGTGAGACTAAGAGAAGCTAATTTGTGTCTATGTGTGTCTCAGACACTGTGTTCCTGGATTCCAGCCTGGATCAGTTGTTATTTTAGTCCTGAATTCACTTTAAAGAAAATGAAGCTTTTTTTTTTTTTTGCCTAGTAAGGTCCTCATTTACATGAACCTGTCAAGTGTTATGACATTTAATGTTAAATAATGCCACTTTCATTATTTTACTATGGGTCTACTGCACTCTGGAAGAACCACTGGTATGAAACATAAATGTTTCTGATGGTACTGTCATAACCAGGGACACGGGAAGAAACTCAGCTAAGAAGCCTGTTACGGGAACCACCAGAAGGGCAGACACTTTGCTGTCTCTGTCACTCCCTTCTTATGGGGCAATACTCCAACCATTTGAACTTGCATTGTAATAATGTTCTCTAACTCAAAATCATACTGTTATCAACAGTGGTAACTACAGAAAATAAAGCTTAAGCTGAAGTGCTCAGCTACTCTATAGATGTTATTGCTAGAGGAGCAGGAGACCAGGTTCAAGACTAAAAGGCAAATCATAATCTCAAGGATTTTATTCAACCTGCAAAGTGACAAAGGGGAAATTTGAGTGTAAGTTTTTGATGCCAGAACTTAAATAATATGAAAAATGAAATATATGAAGTACATGCAAACCTGTATGCTGACAAATTTAGGTACAGTTTTACTACTGTTATCATAAGATTTTTAAAAAGTCTTCTTACACTGTGTTACTTTTTTTCTGCATTGTTGAGTCTGAAACTTTTGGTGCTGAAATACATCAGGAGGTAGCAACATATCATGTTCATTCTGAAAAGTAATGCATATGCAATAGGTTGTGAATTAAAAACCCTGACAGCTTTCTTGTGATGGATAAGTAATTTAATCTGTTTCATCTTACAGAAAGAGATGAGACAGGAGGATTATTGGCAAACTTTTTTTTTCTCTTCTTATTTCTTTATTCACTCTAGTATGTGTACTAAACCATAAGAGAGAGACTGTCCTCATAAAATTCCAGCTCAGGTTTGAAATCCAGGTGTCCTGAATAAGCATAAAATTTTGTGTGCTCCCTTCTAAGGAAAAAGTTCAAAAGACTTAGAGGTTTTGTGTAATTGGGATAAGCAACAAGATTTCATGCTTATCCAAATAGTACCAAACCTCTCAGTCTTTGAACTTTTCCTTAGAAGGGAGCACTAGTTATAGAGATGGGAAGAGGGATTCAAGGAAAAAGAAAGTATAGGGAAAAGAGAAAGGGTAGCTATGTGTGTCTCTGTTTGTCTCTGTGTGAATATGGGAGTGTCTTTTGCAGTGGTAAGGCAGATTTACTTTGAAGGCAGCAGAAAAGAAAAAGATAATGAAAGTATTGCATGTACAGTTCAGTGTTGTGTACAGAATTAAACTTTTAGGTCCAGCCTTTGGAAGGAGCTAAACTTGTATTGCAGCACATGCATATTCTTGGTAAGTTTATCAAAGTGTTCGAAAATCAGTCCATATATATCACAATAGACTGAGATCCAGCTTCAGATTCTGCTATAAAAGTAGATATGAACATTACAAGGTGATAACCTAATTTTCTTCCTTGCATCGAAAACAACAAAGTACTGGTAAAAAGTGCTGGTAAAAATAACTGCAGCTAAGAATCGCTTGGCCTTTAGTGTATTTCTCACAAATGCAGATCATTTCAATGAAATACAGGCTTGATGACTGTTAATCAGAACAGAATTTATAACAACATTGTTATATGCTCATGTTTACAGTGTCTGTAGCAATAATTTCAACACAGGATGTAACAAGAAATAATAAAGTAATAGAGTCAAAATTACTCTTAAAAGGCAAACATATATCAGAATGAACCATTGCTGCTTTTCGCAGCTCTTTATTACTTTGCCAGTCAAACTGGAAGGTCTAATGGAAACTGTATCTTCTATGGGCTGAATGAGAATAATGAATGTAACTCAGAAATCCGAAACTATAATTTAACTGAATACTCATTTAACTGACTTGAAAAGTCTTTTCCCAAGAAGTATTTGTTCACAACTACCCCTATTAATGCCATTCATTAGTGCTATGGTTTAGTACCATCCATTAGGTATTCACTGAGTATCTAATTCTGATTTCCTTTATTTGAATAACAAGGTTTGTATTGAATTCAGTGGCGAAAAACTTGGGTACCTTTAATATTCAAAACAGCTTTATAACATTTTTTTGAGGATATATAAAAGGTGTGCTAGGTGTTGTCAAATATAAATCTATGTCAAACCAGAGAATTCTTAAATTAAAACTCACAAATATAAACTTAAATCTAGAGAAGCTCACAGATTCATATGACATTGTAAATTACCATCATAGGAAAAAGCCTCTGGCTTCAAGCTGCTTTAAAGCATGGATACTCTAAGTTTTTTTGTGTTGCTAGGGTGAAATAATTTAATTGACTATATTTGCCTGTCTTGTACTTAGTGATTTTAAAATGCTAAAGTTTATGAGTTGAAACCTACTGAAATTTAAGAGTTTACTATACATATGTTAGACTAACTGTGCCATTGACTCAGTAAATTAGCCTAGGTAACATAACTTCAGTTGTCTTGAGCATTGCAGGATCAAAGTGTGCCTGAGAAACTCAATTGCAAACAACCTTTGGGAGGCTGTGTTTAGGCTGGTTCTGGTGCTAGATAGTGCAATGTATACTTGCAATTTTCTTCAGTAATGAGTGCATCTGCAGGAGAAATACACTCTTATACATGGATTTTTGAAGGCGTTTAAGGTATTTAGACATCCAAATGTTATTAGAATTCAATCAGGTTTGGATTCGTATCTGCTAAAGGATTTAAGTTTTTTTTTTCTAAATACCTGCAACTTAGGTGGCCATTGTTGGTCAGCCAAAGTATCATTCTTTTTTGCATTCATGATGGTGGGTTATGAAAATCTGAATGAGAAGTCAATCAGAGTATCACGTAAGCTTCATATGAAGTCTCAATTTATGTTCCAACTTCTCAGAAAGAAGCAGGAAAAATTTCATCCTTTTTCTGACTACTTGGCATTGTTATAAGTATTATTACAAATCTTCAAATAATCTAGAAATTGAATATCATGTGACATCTTGCTTTGCTTTCAAAATTTCAGCAATTTCTGAAAGTGAGAGAATTGTTATGAACAATCCCTCCTGGAATCTTGCATTTTTACCCAGTGGGTCTTGTCACAAAATTTATGTCTTTTGTAGTGGACCATGGTGTGAACTTGCTGTAAATTCTCTCTAATTTGGAAGGCTCTCCACCACTAAGGGTGGACTGAGGACTAGAAAGTCCTTGATTCAATTGACTGAGTCAAGTCAGTTGACCAAAAATACTGAAGGGTTCTTCTTCAGTGCACTGATTTGAGGTTTGATTCATTTGCCTAAAAAAGGCCTCTCTTGTCATTGCAGACAAGCTAAGGTATCCCAACCTGCTTTTTGCTGCCATCACAGAAAGATTTAACTTTCCCGTAGGACCTGTGTCATATCTGCCTTACAAACATCCCAAATAGCCCAAACAGCTCTAGATGCCTGTGTTTAGACATCTGATTTGAGACATCTGTCTCCACTGACAGAAGTTTATATGCCCATTCACTAAAGATAGACTGCTACATTTAAACCAACAAAGGAATCACACCCAAAATGTCATGGCAATGAGTGTTTACTTCAGCTGTTTAATGGTTAATGAATGTCTGAAACAGATAATCAACAAAGTCACTGACTTCCAAAATAAGTGACATATTGAATTTATACATGAAAAAATCTTCTAATGTAAATAAAGAAAGGTCTTGGTAAATAAGTCAAAAATGTCAGCCCTGTTGAACCAAGGCTCAGACATCACTGACTCAAATTCTGTACTGCTTCACAACTCACAAAATAACATCAACAAGAATCTGCAAATACTTTATATATATAAAAAAGCTTACCTTTTGGGTTATTCTTTCACTTAAGTGCTGAAATTTTGAGAGTTATTACAGGATTTGGGGTAAAATTAATTCATGGATTTATCTGTTTCTTGAATCCCATTTTTTTCTTAATAAAATTGTTCTTATTTAGATG
The DNA here is from genome assembly GCF_051311805.1 of Agelaius phoeniceus. NCBI lineage: Eukaryota > Metazoa > Chordata > Aves > Passeriformes > Icteridae > Agelaius > Agelaius phoeniceus. The sequence continues at coordinate 91,625,902 of NC_135265.1, read as the reverse complement.
ATCTTGATAGAGGGTCAAAATTCTTGACCACGTGCAGTTGGTCTTGCTTCAATTCACTTAAATAGTGCAACTATACAGTAAATAACTGCACTTAGGAGTGAGAGGGAATCATACCAGGTATTTCACCTTCTCTTTATTGTTCCTCCCAAACTGTACTGGGTGAAGACAAACCTTTCAGCTGAAAGAAGTTAAGTATGTTGCTTCACAATTTTCTTTGTCATACAGTTCAGTGACATTTCTAGTTGCTATATGTTGTTTGATATAGTAAGAGGAACCAGGCAAACCTGAGGCTGTTCTAGATACTGTGGAATAAATGTAATTCCCTATCTAAATAAGGCATGACCTTAGAACAGAAAATAAGATAAATAATGGCAAGAAGGATACCACAGAATACTACCACTTGGTGGTAGTATTTGCGGGTCATTCCATCTCCTCGATGAAAAAGCCTTATTTTCTTTTGTTTTGTTTTTCAGGAATGATTAGCTGAAGGGAAAGAACTAGAGTGATAAAGGAGGCAGGAGGTGGAGTAGGTTAGAAGAGAAGAGGGAAGGGATCTTTTATATAATTTTCCTCCAGGCTACTTGGCAATCTTTGGTTTAGGGTTTTTTTTTTTCAAATTCGTTCTAAAGAGTAAGGTATTTTGCAGGAGTTTTCTTGTTTCATAACAGTATCAGGGAACTTTGAATGTCTCTCTCCGCCATCTTGCCATTGAATCCTCATACTTCCTTGTAGTTGTTTGTGGGAGCATCAAAGAAATGGCTGCAGCAATGCTTTTACTTTTCTCCATAGTGCTTCTGCCAGAAATCATCTGGGTTTCTTCCTATGTTGTTTTGGAATGGAGTGTGCAAGTGGGACAAAAGCTATTAGCTGTAACAGTCCAGTAGTCTATTTTACTAATATTTTACTTAGTGTATCTTAGTCTCCCCTTTTTTTTTCTTCAAAAGCTTGAAGACTCTGTGAGATAGAACCTCTCTGTGTTTCAGTATTGGGCTTCCCTCTTACAAGACAGTGCTTGCATGGAGCGCTGCTGTGAGACATCTGCTGTGGTACAGATAAGGTGTTAAAACAACATCTCTGTAGGTATTTCCACTCAGCCAGGAGTACTGTACTTTCATGGTTAATTTGCACATCTTCTAAATAAGAATGCCACATCAAATTGCGCTGTCCTGCTGAAAATGTATTCCCATAGGAGTAGCAGCTCCTTGCATTACTTCTAACAATGGACAATTATTTAATTTATTTTCCCACTTTGGTGGGGTTTACAGACAACCATGTCAGTCACAACATATTCAGAAGAAAAAGTCAAAAGGAGGATGATAATGTATAAGAAGGGTAAATTTATAGTCAGAGTAGGTTATTTGTGAGTTTACACAAGTCTAGTCTGCTGAGAAACAGAAATTTGTTTCTTTGTTACTAAGATATGCTGGATACTGCCATACTTTTGTTTCACTTGTATTTCATCCATTTTTCGCTCTGTATGTGTGAGAAAACTTACAGTGACCTGATAAATAAAATAAAGATGCGTTGATCTCCTATAATTGCTTGTCTTCTGTGAATGTTCCAAATCTTCGGTTTGGTTTTTTTCCTTCAGTGAAATTATGCTGAATTGTAATGTGTTTTGCTGAGATGAGGCTGTATTATATGTACTGGCAGAAGGGGTAGTATCTGCCTGTATCAGAATAATATACAAGATGGAAGGTTATGTTCAAATGAACCTACATAACTGTCTAACTGTATTAACATTCTCCTTCAGCCACATTGTGAATTGTTCTAATGAGAAATGCAAACATTATTTTAAATCATATGTAAAATATATTACAAGTTATCATTGTTATCCAGATTAATACTTTCTACTGTATTAAATAAGCTCAGCCATATTCCAGGCAAGTCAATGCTTATATATCCTATGAAATGGACTGAGTCCTTCTCCTCTTGTTCTAAGTGCAGTAGACATAGCAAGAAGCTAAACCATTTTCTAGCTTTTGCAGGTTGGTAGTAGCTCCTAAAGATTTGCAAAACATAAAGGAAGGGACATCTGGGCCTTGAAGTTGCTAGCACCCAGAAAGTCATGGGAGTTTCAGATGAGTAAGTGGTTGTGAAGAGATTTGCAAAGTTTGCAAGAGCTTGCAAGAATTTACACTTTTAATAACCTCTATTTTTTTCTTGTTCATTTGATTATTTTTATTACTTTTCCAATCTCCTGGCTCCCAAGTATGAAACTGATTAGTGACCTGGCCTTACAAGTTTATGCCCTGAAGACAGCATTTCCAGTAACACAGATCTTCTAGTAGTTTCTAGCAAGGCTTACTGATAACTTTATTTTAATTTTAATGAAGTCTAAAGCCACAAATCCAAAATTCTTTGCTTCGGTATTATTTTAGATCTGAATCTCCTTGAGTTTTTTTTTCCTTTGCTGTCATTGGCAGATGAGCTAATATCCCTTCGAAGCAAGCAAAGCACATAATTACTCACATGAAAAGCAAGCTCTTTGGGAGAATTCTCAGCTAAACCCACCCCTTAGAGGAAGATAGGAAGGGACTGGCAATTAGATAAGCTGCACTTCAGACATGAACAAACACATTTATCAGATAATTAGTAGATGCTTTTCTGTGTATTTCTGGCACCAAGATCCAAAAGCAGTGCTAAGGCAGGTAAGCTCATCTGCTGAGAAAAGCCCTGTGGCTGCAACAGACTGCAAACTTGAGAGGGAGAAATGTCCTGTATTGTATTACTTGCATGCTTCAGACACCCAGTGTTCTTTGTTGTGTCTTCAGCCAGTGTCATCTATTCTTCTCCCATAAACTGAAAGGCAAGAACAGTCACATACAAAGAGCAGCCCCCTTCTCTCACAGGGGAGAAAGCTCACCTTAAAAAACCTGAGTGAGGTATTTTGGGCTGAGCGAGGTGAGGCAGCAGAGATGCTGAGCAAAATTATCCAGAAATAAATTCTTCAAATTTCTTCTTGGAAATGGGAACTGGGTGCACAAACAAGAAAGCTCACCAGTTTTATTATGGCAGAAGCTAGTGGATCAGTGAATTTGCTACTGAGCTGGATGGCTCCAGTGTGTAGTGATCTCTGGAGGCCCATAGATTTCTCTCTGGACTACAGGGGGCCTTTAGAAGCAAGTCCTGTAATGCTTGTTTAAGGACAGGGGACAGCTAGTTTGTTCCTAATGATGGGAATGTTCTCACAGAGTAAATAATGCAAGAGATGTTGTGTACTCTTTACCAATAATTAAAAGTATAAATTATACTGCAAAGTCCTTGCAATTTCTGTGTTCATACAGGTACAGAGATTTACATATAGATGTGCATTTATCTATATATAAAGATTATATATGAGAAGTCCTAGTCTCCTATTTTCATAAATTAGAGAATGATCCTTTTTATGATCAAAAATGCTAAAGTATTGCACTAATAAGTGACAGAATGATATGATGTTTTCATTCAATAAATAAAGCAGTCTAGCCTAGTCAATATTATTATGATTAATTTTCTTTTTCAAAATGCTAGTGGTTTGTCAAGGAACTAGTGATATGTCAAGGAACAAGTTTATGAACAACTTTAAATAGCATATGGAAATGTTCTACCCACAGTGAGTTATATGCTTGTAAAAATGTATTAAAAACATTTCTCAATGATCAAAATAATAAACCACAATCTTCTGAAATTTTTAACGTAGTCTCCAGTGTTACTGGCTTTTTACCTCTGAACCTCTCTGGCATATATATGTGTAAACATGCAGATTATACAATATATGGAATACATGATTACCTATTAGCATACAGGTCTAAGGTGTTTTTTGACATATGAAATTAAATGCATTTTTTTCCATAAGTACAGGTACAATACTTTAAAAAATATTCCAATAATAAATTTAATAATTATTTAAAATATTTTTATTCTAATTCAGAATAAACTCTGTGCTTAAAGGGTAAGCATTTCAAAAATTATGGTGATAACTTTTTCCCAACTAGTTCTATGATATACACTCAACATACCTATGTATAGTGTATTGTGATAGATAGGACTATGTCATATATTAATCTGCAAATCTTCATCCAAAATGCTATAGAAAAATATTTATTTATTCAACAAGATTTTCGAGTATCTCAGCATGTCTGATTTTAATCTTCTCTCATATGAAAATTGCCAATCACAGGTTGCACAAAAATGAAGGATGGTTGTAATTTTGGCACTGCTGCCAAGAATAATTTCCTCCAGAAAGCAACTTTCAAAAGTCTTTGTTTCATAAGTTGGGCATTAAATGAAACTTTGTAGTTCTGAAGCATTAGAATCTATTCCATGTGTGCTGTTGTGGTTTCAACAGCTGTATAGGAAACACAATAGAACTATTTTGCTCACAGGGAAGTTAAATTCATTAATGTTTGTGAGACATTCTGAGAGCCACACACAGAACCTGGTATCTAAGTGTGCATGTATGAAAGCAATGACTATTACTCTAGTTGTGTGGCTAATAATATAACATAAAACTGCTTTACTCAGACCAATCAAAGAAATAAGGATTATCTAGAATGTTATGGAAAGTTTAATGGTGTTGGGAGAGACCCATTAACTTATTTTATGTGTTTATAAAGCAGTTTTCGTGCATCATTTCTTTATTCTGAATTTTTATTTTCATTTTGGAAGTGAGATCACAAGAATTTATAAAATACCTACATCTATATCTCTATTCAGAGTGGTGTTTGTTTAATGTAAAGTTAGCTATCTGAAAGCTAGACACCTAAATGCACCAGTCATTTATATTTTCTCTATAATCAGCAGAGAGAAACATGCATCTCCTGAGGGCAGTTCTTCATTGGTATACATCAAAACTAGGTGGGATGATACACCCTCTGGAGATGTCTATCTGCATCCATTAACCCTAGAGGGAGCCTATTTTAGATTAGCTTTATCTATCTAGAAGTTGAAGATCTAAGAGAGCTAAGAACTGCTCCACTAATGAAAGATGCTGCCAACCCCACCAATAATTAAAAATAAAAAAGAGGGAATGAGACCCTAACCCTACTAAAATCAGTGACTCCACAAACTTCAGCAAGCCCAGCACTTCTGCTGCCAGGTTCAAGTCTGTTTATGGGTGTGCAAAATACCCAACTTCAATCTAGTCTTTTTCCCCCTTGTATAAAGGCTGTGATTGTACAAAGGTATTTACCATCACAGCAAGCTTCTGCAGCTGCAACATGCTAATTCTAGGAAGAGCTATAATCTATGTAATGTTTGACTTTCCTAAAGTGAGTGTTTACTTACTGCATTTAATTCTTTGGTTATACAGTTCAAGCAAATTCCTTAATATTTCATGCCTCTGTTCAGGTATTTAAAATACTGATATTATTTCAAATGAAGGCAAGAGTAGAAACAAGAGGTAAATAGGGATTACTTCAGCTATCTTTAGGCAGAGACTGGGCTTGAGTAGAAGATGGCACCTGCTCTGCTGCAGTAAAAAAAATTAATGTTACCACCCTATGAAAAAAAGTATGAAAAAAATTATTTGTTCCTTATCTTAAAGCTGACAAATTTAGTTGTGCCTGGGCTACTGAGGAACTTTGGGCAGGTCCACAGGCCCATGGAAACTGCTTTGCATTCTAAAAATCTATATCTGTGAAGGGTGTTGGTGAGCAGGAGCAGACAGTCTTGACTGACTTATGGATGTCACAGACAATGGTTGGACAAACAGCAGGACTGACTTCTACAGTAGTGGCTTCTCTATCTGATTTCTAGAGAAATATTTATGCCTTTACACATTTAGCCAGCGTAGATCACTTCTTATATTAACAGATATCTCTAAAATGGGAAATATTCTTAAAACACAGTAAATAGCAATGTTGGATGAAACATTAATTAATTAATTAGATAATAATTAGAAGTTTAGAGATTAAATTCAGAGATGTTATTGAGCAGGCAGTGAATACCAACCTCAAGAAAAAATTGCCACAGGAAGAGGTACTCCCACTATTTCCAAAGAAAGAAATTATCCAGTAATGTGCACTGATTTGATAGTTCATTAGCTATGCAATAGGTATCAAGATATGTACAGTTTTGAACACACACAAATGCAGACTTCTTCTATTTCCATGCTATTCTCTCAAACAGAAATAAAAGAACAATAAAAAGCCAGTAATAAGGTCTTAGTTTTGCAGCCTGACCCCACTGTTGGTTCCTGGCTCCTCATTCCCTTTCTTCAGCTGCAGGATGACTCATTAAAAATCTTTGGAAAATGCATCTATTATTCTCTTAAACATCAATTATTCAGTATAAATTTATCAGTCAGTTAGTCAGTCAATGCATCCTTTAATCAGTGTTTTAGAAGTTTCTTGAACCAGCTGCTTTTGTGAGTTTTTGAGTGGAGAGCAATGTGTCAGAGCAACCAGGCAAGCCTTGATGAAACTGTAGGTAGCTACTCATAAAAGGTATTCATGTATTTATGACACAAGCATCTAGTCCTATAACAGCAAGTACTGGTTGCCCTGACAAGTTCTGTGTATCCTAAAGCAAGCTGAAGTTCATAACCACTTTGTATATTTTAGATTTGTACTTCCTAAAGCCATAAAAACTCTTACTGTCTTAATGTGACAAATGCATTAAGAATAAACTTAGTGCCTAAAAGGAAATACAGAGCAGGCATACAGTTATTGCAATTTCTATGGGAACTTTATTATGTAGGAAAAACTCACTTTTTAGTAGTTGCAGCTGCTAGGAAATCTCAGTAGCAGGGGGCTCATATAGTGTTTTTTGAGCTGATTAGCCCCATTTTTTATCATAGTGGATTTTGTCTTGTCTTTAAGCAATACCAATGATAACTCTCAATTTTGCTTGTGGTGTTTACTTTCCATCCTCCTCCTAAACTGGATGCTCTGAGAAATCCAGGGTAGTTGTGAGAGTCCTTTTTTGCTTCTTTTGTGTGGACCTTGCGAGGCTCTTTAACAGCCTGTGCTCCTCAGCCGCAGATTGCACGGGGTCAGGAAGGTCAGGATGATTTGCGAGCTCTTCCTTGTGTGACAAGTTAGTTTTAGCCGCAAATACACTCAAATACAGCATTACGCCTTGATGGCTTTCCAAAGTTGTCCTGCCCCCACACCCTGAAGAAGATGGATTGCTCATGATCTGTGTGTAAGATGCCGCTGCTGTAGTCTGTCTTTAGCTCCAGCTCACATATCTCACCTCTGGGCAGCAGCACTGTGTAATTGATGTTCAGTATGCCTCAAGGGGTTAAAAGATTAATGCACCGCAGAGGTATCCTGTAAGCTGCAGTTTTGAGGAGATAGACTCCAATCCGCAGTATTAGGTTTCATTAGGAGGTTAAAAAAGAAGTTGCACCAGAATGTGTATTAGGCCAGCAACTGTAAATAGTTGAATGGAATCATGCCATACCTTTCTGAAGTACTTTGTTGTTTGGGTGTGTGATTTCACCATAATAACCACTGAGTGGGATCATATTTGATAACATTTTCTTCAATAAGGTGAATGAATAAATATACAATTGATTGTATGAATCAATATACAGCAATTGTTATTATTTTAAGAATTTCAAAACTATTTATGTAATTGAAAGAATTTATAAACCTGACTGAATCCTGAAGCCTTGATTTCCTTGCTTGGGTTATAGTGACTTATAGGAAGACTTATGACTTCAGTAAGAAGTTGCAAATGTCCAGAGCAGAAAAAAATCAGCTCCACGAGCATATATACTTGTATACACACACATATATAAAAATATGTACATATCCTCTTGCCCTCATGTCTATTTTTTCCTCTGGAAATGATTAGCTCTGCGAACATTCTGTCAAGGACACTCATAATAGGCAGATAAAGTGTTATTGCAGTGATTGTATGGAGAGCTGAGTAACATTAAACTTTGAATGTGAATGGATTTTTTCCCAGTAACAAGCTTAGATTTCATATCTGATTCATGCTTAACAATAGCAGTATAAGGCAAAAGAGAAAAAAAACCCTTTTATGTATATTCTGTTTAAATTAAGTGTTCTACTTTTTAAATTAGATGTGTAGAAGTTATTTCACTGAAGCTCGAAATTAGGTTCATTGAAAGTATTTGGCCATTAGCATAAATATCATAGAGGATGATACAAAAAAACCCGTTAAGAAATGGCATGACCTGAATAAGCCATTAATATTAAAGCTGCAGTTTGGCAGATATTTAAACAATAGTGAACATCACCCTTCTGGCCTGTTTCACTGGAGAAGTCTTCAATAGAAAAAGTGGTTTTGGTTTCATCTGAGTCCAGACTCCGTTCTATTTGTATATGTGGTTGTACCCAGTGAAATGTGCTCAGCATTCTCAGGGAGGTTCAAAAGTCTCATTTAAAATAGGTGTCCCTGGCCTCCAGCCCAAAAAATTGAAGCAAAGAGTGTGTCACATGCTGGATTAATTCCAACTGATTAGTTCCCAGATTGTCCAAAAACTCCATCCAACTCTGCTTCTGCTACTGATCTGCAGGCATAGTTCTCATTTATGTCAATGTTTGTTCAGGTTGTAGGCTATTAAATGCTTATACAATCCAAGAATTTGGGGAAAATTTATCAGTTTGAACTGCAACGAGTTCCTGATTCCTTTAACTATTTTCTAAAACCAAACAGAGCTGGTACAAAAATGAGCAATTCTCCTGTGCATGAGAAAAATGAAGATAAAAATTAGCATTTATAAGATACCATGTTTGTAGTGAATCACTGGGGATGCTTTTTTCCCTGTTTTTTCTATGACTGTGGGATGAGAAGACCACATTTCACTGTTCTTGAAATGCCTTGAAAGTCTTGTTTAAAAATTCTTCTCAATGAGTGAATAAAATGCAAGAGCTTAGAGAAATGGAACAAAAACCTTAGGAAAAAAGTAATTTGGTTGAAAACAGAAGCAAAGAACAGAAAATGTGGAAAAGTATGGAGACTGCAGTGTATAAAAGAGACACTTAGAGAAATAAAATCCCCAGCATACTGTGACATATGCAGCACTTACCATATCTATTTTTGCTGAAATTTTCCTAACTGATAGAAGTTTCTATGTATCTAGAATGTATTTATTTTTGTGAATGTGTAAGTTAATCACAGAAATATTCTGGTTTGGAGGTTAGAGAGAGATTTTTTTTTGCCCATATAAGGATGATGGCACACCTCAAGTGGACTCAGCTTTCACATCTGAGCTATGACAAAAGGGTTTTCAAGCCTCCAGATGTCATGAAGTTCACAAGTCTTCAAACATCACATGGTTCGACCCTGTCAAAACCAAGATGTGCTGCTTTGTGGAAATGAGGCAGCAATCATGTAACAAAGTTGCTGGAAACAATGGTGATTACACAGTAAATTAATTAGGCAATTATCAGGAGATGAAGTGCCAGTGGTAATGTGAATCGCATCACCACTACAATGCCAAGGGATGTTGCAATTGGAGTTGACTGGTGTGAGCATTAAAAAGGCACCAGAATGAAAGAGTCTGAGAGGACAAACTGTGGATCTACCACAAAGAGGTTAGAATCACAGCATGAGGACAAAGGGCAAACCTCTGTGAAAGCACAAGTATTTGCCAATCTTGTCACACCATTTGCAAAACATATTTTAAAGGCATCATTTGGTTTGAATGACAGGCTACAAACAACGCAGACAATGCAAAGTCAACCTTGGTATTATTGGTTAGTGCCTGACTTTTACAAATTATTTTATTTATTTATTTTAGTTTAGTTTAGTTTAGTTTGGTTTGGTTTTTTCACTTAAATTTTATTTGCTCTTATTCTAAGAATACATCCTAACTTGCACATACAATTGTACATTCATGTGACATCACCAAAGGGATTAAAAACATAGACCTTAATTGGTTTAAAGAAACTAAATTTTCTTCACAGTTTAGCTTGAATGAGATGTTTGAGAAACCCTTAACAGACCCCTTGTTCATAAGGCCCTAGTGCTGAAACAAATAGATCATAATTCTGTAAGTCCTAGAAGCACACAAAGCTTTCACAAAAAACCTAGAAAACAATAAAAATTCAGTATACAAAGTATCAAGTTCATAGTACAGCCTGAACCCTTTTGCTGCAATTGCCACATGTTTTGCACAAATTCAGCTGTACTTTGGAATGAAATGAGATAATCAGAATTATAGTATCTGCTTCCCTTATCTTTGGTCTATTTAAATTTATATGGCAAATTCTCAAGGGCTGTTTATTCCTATGGGTAGTGCCCAATTTCACCTGGGACCTGTAGGCATGTTTACAAACAAGAAGTAATTACAGTGAAATAAAAATATATTGTTATAAATTTCAAATTTAATCTGTTGGGTATTTTGGGGTGATTTTACAGGAGAGACTTCTGAGAACTGGCAAACATTTCACATCCATCGCTGCAGTACAGGGGGAAGAGAGTTGGTTTTTGAAGAAAGCATCACTCTGGAGGCTCTGGGAATTGGAGGAGCTCTCAGATCTGCAGCTGAGGGCTGAATGAGTGCAGAAGGAGCTGGAAGAGATGAAAGGGAGTTCAACATGGGCAGCAAGACAGCCCAAGGACGGAAAACATCATCGTGTCTTTTAGCAACATCTGGGAATAGTGGGAAATGCTCAAGGAAGTTGGAGAGTATTAGGAAGTTCTAGCTGAGAAGGAAGAGGCACGACAGAATAAAAATTCCCTCTAAGGTGAGGAGAGCATAGCAGGCTGTTTATTCTTAGACCAGAGGTGAATACAGCAGTACTGCTGTTGCTGATCCCTTTGGCATCAAAATGTTACAGTAGCAATGGAGCAAAACTACTTGTCAGGCTAGAAACAAAGCAGAGGACACAACAAGGTCTTTCATTCCTGTCTCTAGAGTCACCACCAAGGAAAACTATTTTGTTAATATTTTATTGTTATTAGTCATAAGTGCAGCAAGGGAGCTATTACAAGTGAAACACTAGAACAGACTGAGCTGACAGTAAGCTGAAACACGCCTAGGGCAACCAACTTCTTTTTTTAGTGTTGTGACTTTCTAGCTTCTGCTTGTGATGCATAATGTGTCAAAAGAATCCCTAAATTCCTTTAATGATTACTAAGGTTACTCAACAAATGATCTGAAAAAAGTGCAATTTTGGGATGACTATTTGAAAATCACTATTTTTTTTTTTTTGTTAAAACACCCATGTTAACCTGTCCTTTCAGATCTGTAAGTCAGCTACTGCCTATACTTTTCTAATTGAGGCTGAGCTTCCAGCAAGAAGGGTGCCTGTATTTGAAAAACTCAGTCCTGTGAGTTTTTCTCTGATTGTCAGTAAATCTCTTTCCCCACCATTACTCATTTTATGTCCTATTACAAGGTGAGTAAACATCAGATTCTGACTCCAAATGAGGAAAGAGTGGTTCTGAGAACTGTCCAGTTTAGGCATTGGTGGAAAGTTGTGTAGGTAACTGTCCTTACTTCATAGAGAAAGGCTGAGAGAGTTGTGGTTGCTCGACCTGGAGAAAAGAAGGCTCAGGAAAGACCTGATTGTGGTCTTTCATTACTTAAAGGGGCTTAGAAGAGAGAAGCAGACAAGCTATGTAGTAAGGCCTGTAGCAAAAGGAGAAGGGGTATTGGTTTTAAACTGAAAATGGTGGATTTAGATTTGACATAATGAAGAGTTTCTTTACTGTGAGGGCAATGGAACACTGGAGCAAGTTGCTTGGAGACATGGATGCCCCATCCGTGTGAATGTTCAAGGCCAGATTGGATGGGGCTTTGAGCAACCTGGTCTTGTGAAAGGTGTCCCTGGCCATGGCAGGAGGGTTGGAACCAGGTGACCTATACAGGTCACTTCCAACCCAGTCTGTTCTACGATTCTGTGATAAGCATTTATGAATTAAACAGGTTTGGGAATGCTAATCTGAGATACATCCTGGTGACTGAAGGCCAGGGATCTGAAGCCAAGAGCAATTAAAAAGTTTTTCCAGGCTTTGTCTGAGTTTGTTGTCAGCTTTAGGCCATGTGTCTACATGAGCTGTAAACTTTCAGTTTTCCTATGCTGTTACTTTAATTTTTAGATCCTTGAGTTGGTTCTAAGTGGAGTTACATGCACTAAAACATTTTTGGAAACAAAGAGCTCCTGCATTTCATCTGATAAAGGACTTCAGAAATCTCTATTTTCCAGTTATGCTGCCTAACCTCATAAAATATAGTCTTTCTCTCCTTACAGAGATTGCCTTGCTAATTTCTCTTGATGATACATAATTTTAAACCAATTACATAAATTCCTTATAAAGACTTATTTAACATTAACTTTATATACTTATCTTTTTTTTGCTGTTGTGAGGAAAGCAAGGGACAGACAACAGCTCCTCCACTCTTCTGGTGTTACTGTACGTATAGGAAGGAGTTGCACTTGCTTTCCAAATAATTTTGGGACGTGTAGCTTGCATACTTCACTGCAGTTACTCCTCTCTTCTGAATGTTGTGCCTTGAAGGGAGGAGCAGGCTAACATTCGGGATATATGACTTTTAAAAATTAATAAGCAGCACAGATGAAGTTTGCTTGATTAGGGTGGTATGTTTTTTTTTTTGGATTTGGAGGAGCTGCTGTTCTCAGTTTAAGCCATCAGTATAAGCTTTTAAGAGAGAATAGATATGCTCCTGTGTTTTCACTGCTGTGAATATTATCACACAGTAGGGCTCTTATGAGGACTAAAAAGGACTTTTCTGTGCAGAGTGAATATTGCTTTCTGCATCTGACAGCACCATGATTGCAGAAAAGATTAAATTGTTCTCCAGAGACTGAAGACATTTGATAAAGCATTTACACACATTACGTCAAATAATGAGGTATTTTCATAAAATGAAATAAGGAAATCATTATTTGTTAATTTAAGAAATGATCAAAAGTAGAAAAATGAAAGGTGTATTAGGCTTATTTTTGTATAATTTTTCAAAGGGAATTAGCAAATAAATTTATGTTGTTGTTTTTCTGATTTAATTTTTATGAAAACCATTTTCAAATTATGAAAAATACAAAGTCTAAATCGCTCATATCTAAGAAGAAACTGCTGATGAAAATTTCTTCCAAGTGAGCTAGTTTTCACTCATTTGTTCTGGTCACCCAAAGGTACAGAAAAATTCATAGTTTTAGAAAATACTGAATTTTTATTGACCAGTTGAGTCAGAAAAGGGAGCAGGACAGAAATCTTCAGTGAATGAAGTCATATTGGCGCAGGAATCTTAAATCCATTCCATGTGATTCAGCATGGAAACAGGTATGGGCAGCTGCTTTATTCTCACCAGTGCTCTTGCTGTGTTAGTAGACACTCACAAATGAGTCAACAAATTAGTCAGTGTTTACCATTTAAAAACATATTGCTCATCGCTTCTGTTTTAGGAAAGGTTTGGTTACATTTAATCCATCTAATCTCTTGATTGTACAGAATTATTCTGAGGCACGTTACCTTCCTCCCCACTGAACTCAGACAACATGACACTATCTTGTTTTTCCTCTAATCAGGAGCTAATGGGGACTACACAAACTGCTCCCTTCACTCTACCCCATTCTTCTCCACCTCCCTCTGAGGCAATCAAACTGTGTAATCATTAGAGAGACTAATCGAGACAGCAGGATTAAGATCCAGAAGCTCACTGTAAGCCTCCACTGAATAGTTATCTCTAAATAGGCCAAGAATAGAAGCGTAAGTCAGAAGTTCTCTAAGAAAATCATAGATCTAGTGGGAAAGAAGGACGTAAAGTTAGTTTTTGCTGATTGCATGAGGCTGTGTGGGAGGCTTCAGCTACAGTACAGACAGCAGGTGCATTTCCTTTTTTAAAGGACATACACATGCTCTTTTTAAAAATCTGTCATAATTTATATTTGATAGTTGGTGGCCCTCACCTGTTTCATAGCATTCATTGCTATGTAAGAATTCTTTTTGTATGCGCATACAGGGATGATCTTGAAGTCAGCTTTCATGTATGTGAGTGCTTATTCAGCAGAAGATGTCTCAGAACCTGAAGTGTAAATTGTTATTAGAAATATTCAACAGCTTTGTGACATGTAAGGTGTAATGTATATGGAGCATAACTTGGGAAGAAAAGGAGAATGAGCTCCTAGTTCTCTGTGTGTTTGAGAGTGTATCCATGTAGGACTGCTCCTCTTCATAAAAATAATCTTTAAGCATAAAGAGATGAGCTGTGCAAAAGAACTGAAGAAATAAAAGGAGAAAAAAAAGCATCCACAGAGACTGGGGGGAAATAGCTTTCAGCTGTTCATTGGTAAAGATATTAGAACTAAATAACAGTCTGGATTGTCAGAAAATCCTTATAAGCTAGTTTATTTACTTACTTTTAAGAGAAAACACGTTTATATTTGGCAGCGCTTCTAAAACTAAAAAAAATATGCAGCAATCTTTAAAGGAAGAGAAACTAAAGATATAATGTTGATCTTGATTTTTTATTTTAATAGTCCATATTTTCATGCATATACATTTATATACAAGTAGTTAATGCTCAAGAGGGGGAGGAAAGGCATGGCAGGTATATGTGTCAGTTTGTGTAGAGAATGTGAGTGTAGGTTCCCTGAATGAAAAATTAATTGACTGTGTACTGCAGTTGGTAATGGACAATGCTAAATGTACTGCCCAGCTGCCAATTAGAAAGCAGACTTGTTTGGTTTTCTTTACAGTAATTAAGTGGTGATTTGTTTAAAAAACCTCTCATGGTAAATAAAAAATTTTCTAATTTAGTGATAGGGTCTTTATTTCTTGATAGTGTTAGATATTTTGCTGTGCACATTTGTGTCACAGATAATTTGCCAATGTACTATTTTTTGCCAATATACTCATTTCAATATATCTGTTAAAGAAATAAGAAAAGGAAAGAGTGCCTGGGCTGTTAGGAAAGTACAGAGTTACTATACTAACATGCATAGACACGAGAGAGTATTATAGGCTCTGCTGAGCATTCCTCAGAGGTGTTAATGACTTTAAGCCTGTCAAGAATGTCTCCAGCTTGTACAGCAAAGACAATTCAACAGTTTAATAAAAAGGTGTAACATTTCCTACAGGTGAGCTCAAGTGATCAAAGGCTATAATGGAGCTTTTGTTACTTCATTCAAAGAATGCATTCTGGAGTTTAACCTTTGCTTTTGATATAATGTCATCTTTGAATGCTAACAGCCTTTTCTAGGAAGGATTAAGTTGTTTGAAGTGTTTTTCGGTCTTTATTTAGGACCTGGCTTTGAAAACTAAAGAAAGTGTGGAGTAACGTGCTATAAATTATGGAAAGGCTTCAAACAGTAATATCTAGAAGAATGAAATTCATAAAATAGAAGGTCAGGACTGGACAGTTGAATTTGGCCAACTAGGTTTAAGTTCAACATGGATGTCTGGAGTTTATTCATAAAAGAAGACCCTTTTGGCTCAGAATATTTGTGAAATGTCACCAACAGGTCTGTGTTTGTGGATATGGTACTTGCATTTCCATCCTGGAAGTGGATAAACAATCAGCAGTACATAACAATAGCAAAGCTGAAACTGTATAAGCCCGGTATCTGCTCTAGCTGTCTGAAGGACATTTCTGTTCTTGAGGCGGAGATATAATATTTTCTCCTAAACCCTCACAAGGTTTCACCTGAGCATTTTTGTTATTATTACCAAGCCTCTGACTGGCTGCTGATGGCCTAAGCAAAAACGTATTTGCTTTTGGGCTGGCAAGGATTGGTGACTTTTGCCACCTTGTTTTAGTCCTACTTCAAATGCCTGTTAAGAGTCTATAGTCACACATTTAGCATTCCTGCAGATGCAAAGGTAGAAGCCATACCATCACTGGATCCTTCCGGTGTTCCTAATAAGCACTCCCACCTCCTATTTCCCCTCCTGAAAATACACCCAGCAAGCAGAACACCTAATTTCCATAAGCTGTCATGATACAGGGAATAGCAGAGATACTGAAAAATAATATGAGGCATGACTTTTAAATAAATTCAGATATGATGCTGTCTAAGATTAAGCAAAATATATAGAAAAAATGAACAGAAGTGACAGCAGGAAAGTCATGCTGGTGTTTTATTTCTGAGTAACAAAACCAGATAGACAAGGCTGATTAATTCTAGTAGTTATTACCAATTAATTGATTGTTTTGGCCCTGAAATGCTAATATATCTCCATCCTCTGGCATAAGGCAGTTCAGGTTGTCTTTAGAAGCGTCTGCCTTGACAAAGAAACCAGTAAATTAGTGAGCGTTGCAGAACAGTTTTACGCAAGGATGTAAGCTGTGGGGAAATTCAGAAATTCCACATTTTGAAGCAACAATTTGGGCTTGAGGTAGGCAGTAATATTTCCAAATTACTGGAGCATGTTGTACTTTCAAAGTCTGAAATAGAAGGCCATGGAAATAGGAAGGGAATTGGTGCCTTTCAAAAAAACACCCCCTTGCCTGATGTTTGTTTCTCCACCCCTCCTCCCCACTGTGACTTTCCAACACTACAGAACAGATGTGGGTCCTAGGAAAACAACTTCAAGAGACTTGTTTCAGATTGCCAGAAACAACAGCATTGTGGCATGTTTTAAAGTTTAGGGTGAGGTTCGCTCTCTCAGTTCGTTGCCTTCATGTCAGTTTTTCTACGAAGTTGGCACTGGCACTTCAGTTCAAACTAGTAATGCTGTGGTTGTGCATCAATTCCTGTCCATTGCCACAGCTCCAAAGTGTTTCATAAATAAGCAGTGGAATTTATTTGTGCCTTTGAAGTTTTTGCACACAAATGGAACACAGATATTAGACTTTATTCAGCACTGCAGTCTTGTGAGGGTGTAGGCAGCTGGGTCAGAACAATGCAAAAGCCTGCTGAGGCACTGCCATGGCTGGAAGGTGCAGCACAGAGATGTTATGAGTGAAGGTCACAAGTAAAATGCAATCCTGTTCAGATAACAGAAACCTTCAAAAATGTGGCTTTTCATCTGTGTCCTCATTTCTTACACATCTTCTTTTTCCAGCCCCTTGGGAAAGTCTATCTTTCCTCATGGTAAGGATGATCTTTGAGGAAGGCCTTCAGACTCTGGGCTCCATCAGAAACTGCAGACTAAAAACAAGTGTCAGGAGAACTGGAAGAGAGAAAAGAAAGCAGTCATCTTACTGGTGCTAGAATTACAAGGCTGCTCAGTAACATGCATTTCATCTCTTGGGCTGACACTGAAGACAGAATAGGTGAAGGGATCTAAAAGAATGATTTTGTGCATCCAAGTGTTCTAAGTTTCTTACCCTGTTTTCTCAGAGTGACAACATGAAACCTTCTGCCTTGGCCTGCCTTAAATCAGAACATTTCCATCTGTGTTTTATGAATTATTTTTAATGAATGCCACCAGAAGAAACAATCTAAGAGTAAAATGTGGCTTTATTTCAGGGAGCTGGAAATTTTGACACAATGGACATATTATAAATGAATATAGTCATTATATATACTATTTAAAGCATGTATATGTACCTGTAGAAGAATATAAGTAATTCAGAAATCTGTTTATCTGTTCAATAAACTTTTAGGCAGCAAACTTTGTGGGGATTTTGTGGATATTTATTTTTTCTTTGTAATGCATTTAATTTTTTGTTTCAATTCTGTTATTTCATTCCTCTATCATTTAGATTGAAAATGGCCCTCCTCTGTTTTGATATTGAGTATGAATATTGGACTCACTGACTCAGACAAGACCAGTAGAATTTGTAGAGAGAGGAAAAAGTTATACATTTAAGGAAAATAGTCCCCATTTTAAGTTATGGGCATATGTAGACAGATATATAACACGTGAAATACATTTGTAGTATCTCTGTCCACAGATTCATATACTTTTCATAATAGATGAGAAGCATGAGGAAAAATCCTATCTCTCCTGAAGACAGAGGTTGTAGGACATCACTGTAAAGACTTCTCCAAATCTCTTTTGTCAACATCAGATGGATTATTTGCCAGTGCAGATACACTGAATACAGAAAAACAAGCACAATACATATATAAACACATGCAAAAGGTCATGTGGTCCATGGGAAGGAATCCCACTTCTTCAGTTCTTAAAAAGTCTAAAACACTTTGATTTATAAGGCCTAAGCCAGTGTATTATTGTATACCTTTCAGGATGTTAATTTTTTATGTCCCAAATACATCTTGCACAAAACATGTTGGACAACTTATCCAAAAGTACCCAGTTGAAATTCTTGGTCTTTGAAGAAG
The DNA here is from genome assembly GCF_051311805.1 of Agelaius phoeniceus. Classification (NCBI taxonomy): domain Eukaryota; kingdom Metazoa; phylum Chordata; class Aves; order Passeriformes; family Icteridae; genus Agelaius; species Agelaius phoeniceus. The sequence goes on along the minus strand of NC_135265.1, from coordinate 91,607,744 downwards.
TAAAGTACAGTGTGCTCATTCTAGACACCACTTCATTTCCATTTCCGTAACTATTAGAGAAAATAGACTTGTACAGGATTAGAAATAAATTAACATTTTTGTCGCTGTTAGCAACGATTCCAGTTTTTGGATAGCACATGCTAACGTATGAGTTTGAGGACTGCATATTAAAATTTGTTTGTTTTCTCCTGGTAATACTGACAAATCCATATAAATACTGCTCACATGAAAGAAATTTTGCCTCACAACTTTCAGGAATTATATTGTTTTAAATTGAGACATTATTAACCAGTATATGCAGTGATTCATTTTTATGAGCTCTGGGTGTCTTTCATCATCAATATAATTTTTTCCCCATTTTATTAAGAGTGGTCATTCTTTTTTTTTTATGAGAAGAGGCTGCTGATCCTATGAAACTATTTGAAGGAATAAAACAAAGACATATCTTGAGTGAATGTGTTCTTTATTTTATGTATAAATCCATGCTATAATTTTAGTTATAGAAGCATCCATGAATACTAAGCAGTGTTCACTTCTTTATATCTTTACTCATCAAGAAGTGGTTGATGTTTCTGAAGAGACAATGAAAAATCCTGTCAAATAATTGTAAAAGCTTCTTTGCTGAACCAACTATTTGCTGCTTTTACTACTGCTGATGAAAGAAATGGAAGTGCTTTATATTTAAATGTTTATTTCATATGTATCATGATAATGAATATTTTACTGTAATAGTTGACCTTAAACCATGCCACAGGGATGTTTTTTTCATAAATTCCTACTCAGTGGAAGAGTAAACGGTTTTATATTATGGAAATTCAGATAGCTACGCCTTCTGTAGAAAAGCAAATTAACTGACTGGAATGCCCCAACTTTTACATCAAATTATCATTTTATTGTCCTTTTACCTAGTTCTGCTGGTCACACATTCTTTTTCATTCTATTGTGGAAATAAAATGTAAATAGTAAAATATACTGGGTTACCAGACAAATCTGCATACCTCTAACTGTATATTGCAAAAGGAATGCTTAAAAACTTATTTAGTATCATGCAGTGTCTTATGAAATTCCTAAGGCAGGGTGAGGCTGCTGCCTTTATTAGCAACAAGAACTGTGAGGTTTGTTTTGTACTTATAAACTGAAAAACAATTGTAAAAACATTTTTTCTTTGAATTTGATTCTAAAAAAGCCTAATTACAAAATATACTTGGTTAGGGAAGAGAACTGGTGATAGTTGCCATGTATGTTGTCTTCATAATAAAAAAAAAGCTTAAAATTCAGGTGCAAAGGTGGAAATAGAAAAATATAGAGTTCACTTTTCAAATTTTTAAAGCTATTAGAGGAAATAATTCTCTACACACTTAGGTAGAAAATTTCTGAACAGGTATGTTATTAAATTGTGCAGACTCATCTGAAATATTTTCTTGTTGCTGTAATTCTAGCTTTCTATGGACTTCTCAGCTTGATTCATTTCAATCATGAAAACATGAATGAGAAAACATGAAAAAAACCCTAGACTGATTTTTTCGATTTTTGAAGTCCGTGCTTTCCAGGTAGCTACTTACATGTTTTCCTCTCCTGCTGCAACCTAAGACTATGTCCTTCCATCCTGTTGCTGGCGGCCTGGGAGAAGAGGCCGACCTTCATCTGGCTACAACCTCTTTGCAGGGAGAGGGTGATAGGGTCTCCCCAGTCTCCTTTTCTCCAGGATAAGCACCACCAGCTCCATCAGCTGCTCCTCAAAGGATTAGTGCTCCAGACCCTTGGCCAGTTTTGCCACCCTTCTATGGACCCTTCTCAGCGTGCTTCCTGAATTGAGGAGCCCAGAACTGGACACAGCACTCCAGTGTGGCCCCACCAGTGCTGAGTACAGGGGGAGAATCACTTTCCTGGTCCTGCTGGCCACACTGCTGCTGATAGGATGCCATTGGCCTTCTTGGCCACCTGGGTCAATTATGGTGAAGCATTCCTATATGTCAGGAAAGAGCTGTTCCTCTGCAGGGTAATGGTAGATGCTGTCCTTAACCAAGCAGCCCAGTGATTTATGTGTTAATGAGAAATAGGGTCTCTGATAAGGTTTGTAACATGTTTGGGATCTCCTAGGTTAAAAATCAAATGTTGAAACTCAAAGTTTAAGCAGTGGTTTACAATCAACAAATCTTTTGAGGTGTATGTTTTTGCTCAGTACAAACTTTTTTTCCTAACCTTTCCAAGTGTACCTTTTGAAAAACAATGATTTGAAAGCAGAAACCTATATACTGTTTTATCTCTCAGGGAAATTAAAGAGGGAGGCATTCCTTCAAGTTGGGTCACCCTAAGGAGCTTTTCATCATAGCTTCTCTTTGACAAAATAAGGCAATTCTGGGCAATGTGAGGATAAGGGGAGATGAGACAGACTATAAAGCTTTTCACCTGGAGCAGAGGATTTTTTTCTCCCATAGTTGCGTCAAAACATGTTTTCAGCTTCTGTGATTTTTCCTAATCCTGTATGTTCCTTTCAGCTGTTTCAGCATGCAGGGCATGTTTACAGACAAGATAATGTAGGCAGGATCACTAGCTGGTTATAAGAGTTATTCATAGCTCTGTGCATAAGTGAGGATAAACAGAAGAGTTTATTTTCTTGACAAGATTCACTGTGTTGTAGTTAGATGGAGTAGGTTTAATGTGTTGTCCTAATCCAGGTCTTGCAAACAAGATATTTATTCAGCAAATCCCTTGCAGTGGATTAAAATCTTAACCTTTGGAATCCCTTAGCATGAAGATAAAATCACAAGCAGAGGCAGTCTTGAAAATATTTCTTGGTGGTATATAAATATTTGAAAGGGAGTTTATATATCTTAAAGCAAGATAAAAAATCTTCCAGTATTAAAAATATTGAACATGACAGAAAATATTTATTTGTGGGAAAAAATAACTAGTAAAAATATATATTAATAAGTTGCTCTCATACATGAGTTATTAAGGGAGTCTTTCCAATTGAGATCTACAAAATAATATTCACTTAGGACTTTTAATAGGTCAAGAAGAGCTACTGACAACTCAGGGCAGCACTTTCTTGTATAGACAAATGATTAAACTAACCTTTGATCAAACTCATCTTTGTATACCAAATTCAGAGTCATCTTTGCTTTTACAATGTCTTTAATAACTAGGTTCTCTCCTAATGAAATTTCTTCTTTTCTTTTTTATTTTAGGGAGGTGTTCTATCATTCTGCACAGTAGTAATAACATTATTGATTTATTTTGAAGACCCTTTTTCTATATAAACTTGCCAAAATTATTAGTTTATGAGAATTATTTTGAGATATATTTTAAAAGTTTCAGCTATGTTAAAAAAGGAGCTTTTCTTTCAGAACGAGTGAATATTTTTTTCTGTAAATACCAATCTTAGTTATGCTTCCACAATGAAGATTGAAGATCATGGAGATGAGGTGTAACTATAAGTATTTATTCAGATTTGGAGACAAAAGTTTGAGGTGCTAAGCCACATAGTAGACAGAAGCAAAGTTGACTTTGCCAAAGAAATGTCTTACTATGTATCAAAATGAGACACTATTGTATTTCAAGAAATAACCCGTAATTCCAGAAATATTTAAATATGGCTAAATTTCAAGCAGACCAAGAGAATATGCAACTGAGTTCCCAGTGAAGCCAGTAGTAAAACACCATAGTAACAAACACCGGCCAGTTTTTTTGGTGCATCAGAAAATCCTTCTTTCCAAAGTTAACTAGCCTTGCTTAGATTTTAACCTTGTCCATATTGGTTATAAATAGTTACTTGCTTTCCTCATACAAATTCTAGACCAAGAGTTTTGACCCTTTTCTCTTTTCTGTCTGTAGGTCTCTTATTCTCTCATCCAAGAAGTGAAAAACATCTCGATGTGCAGTCAGCAGTCTGGTACATGATGTAGCAGGGGTACTGTGGGTAGCAAGCCACTGCTTCAGAGGTGGCATGTGAATAATTGCTGTTGAGCTGTTGGAGTTGCCAATCTGGCACGCAGGAAGGTGCCTGCTGCAGAGTGCAGCCATGCTAGGAAAAACCATCATTCCCTTCTGCGTCCTTTCTGTGTGCGGGGCGGGGACATTCCAGTACCCGTTAGGCTTTTTGTTCACCACCACTATCACTCATAAGCAGCTGTCACATGTCGTATTTTCCATCCTTTCAAGCATCAGATGTGGTACTGCTGAATAGCTGCAACGCATTGATTCTGGAGCGCTGGTTGCGCCAGGTTGCTGAGTGACTATTAGCTGTGGCAGGTCGACAGACTTTTTCCCAGTAGTACTCCTAAGGGGGTCCTCAGTAAAAAGGCAGAATGATTTTTGAAGTTTCTTTTTCTATATCTGTCTGCCAAGAGCTTCCAAAAATAACCCCTATTGCTCCTGCTATTAGAGCTGAGGCTGGAGCTACGCACTTGGGGAGCGTTCACCGAGCTCAGCGTGGATCCTGGCATTTCAAAGCCAGTGCTGCTCCATGCGTAATTCAAGCAGAAAAGTACTTACACCCCTTGCCCTGCAGTGGGCCAGGCCAACTGTCCTGATGAATTTACAGGCTTTAATGTTTCACAGCCACTTAACATTAAGCATGACTCCTTCTGACCCCCAGCCCTCCCAGGCTGGAATAACAGGCTGTTCAGTGCCTTACCTAATTGGTAAGGCAAGATAATAATGAGAGTAAAAGAGACACAAAGACAGATCATGCCTAAATGAACACAGGGGAGCTCAACCAGCAGGAAGAAGAATAACTAAGATCTTGTGCCTATTGTTTGCGTAACATCCTGTTTTTATAAATGCAGCTTCTTATCAGCACTTCAATCGCACTTATAAATGCACAGAAAAGGATGAATGCAGATGCTTGTGACACAGTAGGGATGGCTGCACAACACAGGTTGAGCTGCTGCATGTCTTTCCAGAACCAGGAAAAAAAGATCACGTTCTTTTTTTTTTTGCCAAGGTCCTCAGTAGAGGACTGCTGGTTTTTTTTTTCTTTTTAATTACAAAGTAGCAATTTAGCAACACAAAGGAAATAAAAATTCATCTTTGAACATCTAAATTTATTTTAAAACTGACTCTACAGAACCAAGGTCTTTACAACTTTTATAAAAGCAATATTCTAGCCTTTTTTGGATTCTTTAAAAGTGGTTATCAAGATGAATGAGAATAGTGGTGTGTAATTTCAAAAATGTAATTGCTTTTCTCTCTTGCTTTCTCTAAGCATTTTCAAGGTCACCGTAAAAGGGGACAGATAAACCTACAATCTAAGTCTTCTTCTGGTGTTCCATGCCAGTGCATATTACTCCCTGATCAAAAGTCTTATAACTTCTTGAATTGTTCATTTCTACTTTTCCCACCTTCTCAAAAGGAGTATGAAACTCCTACGATTTTGCATATCATGGCATAACGCTAAACCTCTGGTGACCATGCGGCAAAGTAAATGTGCAAATATTTTGAGGGACAACTGCAAATGGATGAACAAAATTTGTTTCCCTGTCATCTGCAGTGTGTATCAATTCTGGTTTGCTTCTTCAGTCTCATGTGTAAAGAATGGGCCTGTTGAGAGAGGCTGCAAAATTTGAGCTCGTGTTCTTTATGTGGTATCTTCAGGCCTGCCCTAGGACATCTTGCCTGCCAGTGAGTTTGTCCTCCCTTCTGCTTGGGCCACATTTGAGCAGCTCCTGTTTTCATTCTCACCCCAAGATTCTTCTCTGGAGGGTGTCAGGTACGGACAACACTGGTGCTGCACTGTTCTTACAGCCATCCACAGACACTTGGAAGGTTTCCTGGGACAGCATCTCCAAATTGGATCCATCTGCCAGGTCATGAGAATGCCAATAGGATGCAGTAAGAAAGGGAATAGGTAGGTGCCATGGTGGGCATTCTTTGTGTGTGTAGAAAATGTGATAAAAACTTCTATAAATACTTAGACAGCTTCATGCCATGTCTTTACTGGAGGCTGTGGAAGCTAGAGAATTTCAAACATCAGCAAAGGAAATCGTGAAACTCTTCACAGGAAGAGAACACACCATCAGTATAAATCTGGCATTTTCAAGATGATCCTCTTAAATCAGTGTTATGATTGTTTCAGGACTAGTTTTCTCAGCCCAAGAGGATTTGTAATATCTTAAAAGGGACATGAAGAACATAATTCTGATATTTTCTTGGCACCTTTATATCAAAAATTAATGCTTACTCTGGTCTGACACTTTGATTTTTGTGATAGAGGCCTGTAGGAAACATAAAAAATTATCTAGGAAAGCAGACTTGATAGAAATAGAGAAGTGGAAACAAAGTCGATTTTTTTATATTAAGTTAATTTTGGGGATTTGCTTCTTTGATTGAAAGAAATTTCACAGTCATATTTTTGCAGCAAAAATTTATGCTCAGTGCTAGAGGCCTTCTATATCAGCTGCCTGATTGACTTTCATCATCATGGGAAGGGTCTGCAAGGAGGAAGAGTCTTGCTATAACTGAACATTACATCTCTTGCTCGGGTGGGAAAGGAAGATTCAGTGACCTATATTTCGTCAGTTCAGGTACCCTAAGCTATGCCTTTGACTCTGTAGAATGTAATGTTCTGTTACCACTTCTTGTATTGGTTACCCTTCTCCTACTTATCTTTTTTTATTCTGGATTTGCATGTGAGTTATAATTTTCAGTGTCATTGTGTCCAACAGAACAAGGCATATGCATTCTCACACAAAAAACCCAATTTTTTATTATTTCCTATGGGACACACATGCACACACATCAAGCCAACAAAAAGTTAAACAGTATTACCTGGAAAGATGCTTCTGTTATTGTGATTAACAAAGATATTCCAAATGGAACTCTATTGGCAAAGATGATGTGGGGGCACGTGCAACTAGTGAGGGTTCTTCTGGAGAATTATTTGTTCCTAATTTAGTATCTCACTCTGATCTGCCAGAAATCTGATTCATTAATCTTTTAGACGTACTGGAAAATCCCATCTATTTTAATAACCACAAGAGAATAGAAATGGTTGAGGGTCCTGTGATTATGATTGATCTTTGTTAGGTAATCTATGGAAGATACTCTATTAAATTATGTTGATCGACAGTATTTGAGTTTGTAACGTTCAGTTAATTTTTTAAGGGTTCTGAAGTCTGGATTGCTGTCGATTAGCATTGTTATAAATGAATATAAATATGTTCCACAAACCGTAGCAAATTGAACTGTGAGATATTTGTCAGTGAAGTTATTCCTAAATCAATTATTCATAAGTAGTTCAAATGATGATCAAGTTTAATGCAGTGCCTACTCAACAGAAGCAGGAGAGCTATTGAGAAAGGCTTTGAAGAGCCAGTTTGCCTTGTTCCATGGTAATCTTAAACTATTTACTGTCCAAATAGCTCTGATTTTCTCTTATGTTTCATTGGGTTTGCTTACATGCCTTATATTTAATTTGCTGGCATAGATTTCAGTTATGGATTTTCCTGTATTTGGCAAGGGAAGCCAAAATAATTCTCTTGCATTGTAACTGTAGCCAAGGAGATCCCTAGCAATGGAAACTGCCAATAATTTTTAGTGTTGATTTCCACTTCCCTGGAAAGCTATTGCTCCTTCCAAACAGAGGAGATTTAGGGATACTTTGAAGACAAAACCTTCATGGCTTGCATTAGGTGTGGAAGTCTGGCAATCAGCTTCAGAAAACTCTCAGCATTTGGTCTCAATCAAGTCTCTATGATCAGTGTTTCAGAAAGCAGCAGTAACCCGTCCCTTCTCTGTCTCATGACAAACACTGTAATGATAAAATTGTGCCAGTGGATCTCTGTGGGTAACTGACAAAATGATCAGTATTTTTGCAATAAAAGAGGAAAGCATCATTGTAGGTATCATCCACTCTATCTCTGGCCATGTAGGAGTGAGAAACTCGGCTGTTTTTTCTAAACTCCTGTTAGTGGTTGAAGGGTATTTTTTAAGAAAAGTAGGGTTTGCAAGGGTGAACGGCGATTGGACTCTTTTCATTCCATGTATTTCAGAACATTTGAAGCTATTTCCAATTCAATGGAATTTCTTTCTTGTCCAGGACTGGACAAAATTCAAATTTCCAATTCCTTTCAATCAGCAGGGCTGAAAAGTAGCTTTTGTCTGAGTTGTTTCCCATGTTAGCTGGTAGTACGTGAACCCTAAATAACGAAGGGATAAGAAGACACTGATATTCTATCTCTTGGATATTTGTCTGCCTTCAAAATCAGATGACATAGTGCACCTTCAAAAGCCAAATTAATCAATTTAATTACGAGTACCTTGAGGGGTTTCATTCTATTAGAAAGAGTCTGCTTACATCATGCTTTTCCAAAATAATCCTATCAGTGCATTTACTCAAGCAGATGAATCTTGAGCTGTCCTCTGGGCTTCAAAAAATATGTAATAACTTGCTGTAATAATATTAACAGAGAAGTGGGGAAAGGTTCAGTTACTAACACTACACAATCCACCTCAAACCTTGTTTTTTTAAAATATTTTTTCAAATCAGAAGCGTAATTTAAGGATAAGACATTGTTAGCTATCCTGCCTTGCTTGGGGCTTTGCTGCAGAGTGACAGGTCTTTCTTCCTCTGTAGACTGAATGCTCTAATTACACCTACTGCAAGTCAGAGCTACACTACTACAGCATCAATGCAAATGTCAGATGTCTTTTCACTTTAAACTGTCTACTCTCTAATAACAGTGTCTTATTTCCAGGAAGAGTTTTTAGGAAATTTCTTTATATTTAGATACCCTTTATTTGTCTCCTTCATCTTTATGTCTCTAATTGTGTTCAATATCATATTTCTTTTCAGAGGCCTGAGCACAGTGCTTTGAAAGTTTATATGTTAATTGCCAAGGTCAAAAGAAAGAGAAAACATGCTCTGATTGTTTAATGACAAGTAATGTGATTTGAAACAGAAGTTTAATGGACTACTCTGTCTCTTAATAAAAAGTACTGTTTCAGGGATATTGAACATCTGCAATTTAATTCAAACTCAGTCAGTATAATACAACAGGTTGAAAAATATTTTTAACACTCTTCCTGTACAATTCAAAAGCTTAGTAAGAGCGCAGTAACTTGGCCTTTGTTCAGGAAAGTCATCTATAATGCCAGTCCTGCATGTGTTTGTGAAGCTTTGCTGCTTGATACATTTTCCTCTGCTCCAAAAAGCCAGTGTCCAAAGCACATGAAGAGATTTCCATGCCATTTCTGAACCTTTGTCAAAGATGACAACTGTCTTTGGTGTATACATAAGAGAATTGAAACTTGGCTTGTTATCATTTCTAACTAAGAACCAGATCCTGCCTCCACTGAAATCAGCTGTCATTCACACACCTCAGTAGAAGCATGGGCTGTATTGCTACACAACATTTTATTGCATTGCATAGTATTGAACAAACTTTAGGCACTGCACTGCATAGAATCACAGTGTCTTTTGCAGAGCAAGCACATTTTTGACCATAGGTGATTTTCCCCTCATTTAATTCCTGCAAAACAAACTAATTAATCCAGTCTCTTGACTTATTTGTATCTGGTTTCCAGTAATAACTATGTTTGACCTGTTTTAAACAGTATATAGATCACCCATAAGGTATTATCTTACAGGTATCAGAGATGAGCACCTAAGTGTGTGCTTGCAACTGGATGTAGCATTTGCTTTTTTAGTAGACATATCATCAATCTTTCCTCATAGGAATGGTACGGTTCAGTTTGAATAAGTGGCATTCAAGCTCCCTTCACAAAAATTTTCCTCTATTCAGAGCAATTAATGTGCATGAAAACCTTTTCTTGTCTATGTGCAGTATAAGTTTGTGTTAGAGGACTGTACCTTGTTCATTTTATGTTCATGGCATCTAAGTCTAATGTCCAGAAAAATAAAAGAGTTTATTTATTGTGCTTATCCTTATTGGTGCTATGGCACAATGCCACACTGCTGTTCCCTGTAACTATCTCACTTCTTTGGCTTTCAATTTTAAGTAATAATGTTTTGAAAAAAAAATTAGGGAATTTTGATTTTTTTTTTAAGAGAAAGGGACCATGCTCTTGGCTTTCAGCCCAAGAAAATGTAAAAGGTACAGTGAATTCTGATATATAAAAAGCATGGTTGGTCTGGTCTTCCTTCCCCCCTATCCAATGCAGTGGATGAGCATTTTCAAATGCTCAAACAGCTGACAACTGCCTATCATTTATGTACAGTAGATTTTACTAATCAGCCAAGATACATCTATCACTGTCTTCTGCTATAGGTGTGCCTTTGGAAAAAGGTTGTTGCAACTTTTTTTTCAAGAAATAAGTAGCACTGTCCTTGATTTCAAAGTTCTTATCTGTTCCTGATGGATGTACCAGTACCTTTCTTCAGGAAAGAGTTCTATTGACATTGGGAAAGAAATGCACTGACCCACTCACAGCTCCCTGCTCTTATAAATTACTGTGTGAAAGTGACTTTCCGGTGGTTATGACATAGCTATGAAATATTTGTATTTTCTAGGATTTAAAGAAGTGCAAATGCATTTTTTTTCTGTATTTCTCTACCTGCAGCCATGTGCTGAGTGTGAAATGTCTGCTTAGCTGCTAATGGAATCCTCAGGGTTATTTATTTCTTTTTTTTTTTTTTCTACTGAAACTGAAGCTCTTTGGACAGTTAGTTGGTAAAAGGGGTATGTACATGTTGTCATTTTTGCAAGTAGCCAATAAATAGTGTAACACCAGTAATAAGCTAAAGGCATGTCAGTCAACACATACAGGGCTGGGGGGGTGTTTTTTGAGTGGGGAAGTTGCTTTTGAACTTTCAATTTATTTTCTTATTGCTGAGGAAGAATTTTCCTTTCCTGAATGCTTCGTAAATGCAAAATATATTTTTATATATGTATTTATAAATATATATATAAAAATTTATTTACTTCTTTGAAACAACAATGCATTGTTTGGGAAATGAAAACCAGTTTATATTTTTATCCTGAAGAAAGTCCGCTTGGGGAAGCTTGACATGTGCTTGTTGTAAGATGTTTCTTGCACATCATAGAAACTACATTCATTTGGTAGCCAAAGTAAAACAATGTTTCAGATTCAATTTGCAGCTTCTCTAGAAAAAACATGAATTTCAGTACCAAATGAGGAGTTCCACATTACAATAATCTTGGCAGCAGCTCAGAACTCATAGTAGCAAAGTTCTTTTTGGCAAAGTGAAACTGGGAGGAAACCAAGAGCTTTTCATTTTGAAAACAAATCTTTATTTACAAAAAGATTGTTTTGTTTTTCAGGTTTTTGTTAATGAATTCCACTGGTTGGAAATTTCTTGAAAGATTATTGTTCATTATCATTCTCAAGTGGTCTTGCATAACTTTAAATAGACAACAGAAAGCCTAATATTTAAAGAGAGGCAAGCTTCTCAGTGATTAGTATTTTTAATTATCTGAAACACAGACAAGAGAAATTTTACCTAATTTTTAATTTATTTCCTAGAAAATATCAATGATCAAAAATAAATACCAGTGATCAAAAAAAAATGACTTGCAGTCATTTGCAGTCAAGAATTGAAAGTTTCATTCTTACATTTTCATTTTTAGAAGTAGGAAATGCCATTATAAGTCAGCTTAAAGTGGGCTTCCATTGCCTGTCACATTCCCCCCAGTAATATTTCATATCTTGAACTGGGATAAGGCCCAAACACAAAATTAAACCCAGGGCTGATCTCACAAATCACTCTTATCTGAACAAGGGAATATTAAGTTCTGGACTTCTGGTCTGAGTCCTTTGTAATCTTCAAAATCAAAGGTAAAGGAAGTCATGTCTTTCCATTTGGTATTGTGATTGTCAAAGCAGATAAGACTCATGCCAGCTGTTCATGGCTCAATTATGATATTTGACTAGAAAGAATTTTCTCAGGAAGAAAAAAATATGAATATTCTCTTCAGCACTTGCGGATGTCAATGTTTAATTGTATTTAAATGCAGATTTTAAATAATATGTAGTGGTGCTAAAGCTGAAGTGAAAATACCTACATTAATATTAACAGTCAGGCCTAGAGTTCAATTTAACAATTAGGATATATACTGGAAGCTTAACAGCAGGTTGGGAGAATTTTTACTTTGTGAGGTTTATGTTTGGGCTTTTTTAAGAAAGAAAACTGCTGTGTGCATATATTTATTATTATCCTATATATTTGTAAACAATATGCAAGCCACAGCTTCATAACAGCAGATAAAGGAGACCTGTAAATGCTGGCATTGCTTTGATGGCAAATCCTTGGATGCTAATGTGGGTTGTAGGTATGAAATATTTCCTGGAGAAAACACCGTGCAGCTCACCAGAGACTTTATATGTGAGTGAGGACTGTGGGAGCCACTGGAAGAGCGTGCCTTTACATTTTAAGTGGACAAGCAGTTTCTGAGAAGAAAGCAGCTGGAAGAGAGATCCATGATCAGTTAACCTAAGCAGCAGCTCCACTGTGCCATTCTGGAATTTTAATTGTACTGTTATGTAATTTTTAAACAGACGCATCATTATGCTAATGTTTGGTAAAATGCACAGCCCTAGGTACCTTAGGTAACCATCAGGGCTTGTCCACTGCTGGAACTGTTACCCTTGGTCTATCTGTCTCATAATGATTAAACATAATGTAAGAAATTTAGTGGTTCAGGCCAAATAATTGCTACAGAAGGTCCTCCCAAGGGCACCCTCTCTCTCTATTTTTGTGTACTGGACACGGTTTTCTCATGATTAAAATTCAGGTGCAGAGTTCTTAATCAGGCACAAATAAACAAGAATTATGCTTGTGCTGGGCTGACAGCGTGGGAGAGCTGGTGGCTTTGCTCTAAGGACAGGCCACTACCACATGCTTCCCCTGGAATTGTGGTCACCACGAGTCTGTGAGTGCCTTTGCACAGCTAGAAAGAGCCTCTCCTTCACTTGGAGAATCACAGAAAATCCTGAATTGGAAGGGACCCACAAGGATCATCCAGCTCCTGGTCCTGCACAGGACCACTCCAAAAACCACACCATGTGCCTGAGAGTGTTGTCCCAATGCTTTTTGAAGGCTTGGGGCATAAGTTGTCCCCTGCAGAGGCTGAAAACTGAAAGTACAGTGTGACAGTGCTGGGCTAGCTGTAATTGCAGCACAAACAGGGGTGATGATGGCATGTGCAGCATCAGAACATGAAGATTCAGACACATTTGCAGGTACAGAGATAAATGGAAACTTGGGACACCATTGTCGTAAGCAGTCTCAAACACATAATTAAACAAGCCCAAGACTTTGAGGGAGAAAGAACAAGGTTTTCTTCCAAATCCCATTTGGACATTTTTCAGCAGCTACTTGAAAGTGTGTGTCTGTGTACCCTGTGCATGTGTGTGTGTGCTGGGGAGGAGCAGCACACACAGAACACACTTAGCTGGCCAGCTGATTTTGAAAGTTCTACTGGAGATTGTCCTGTTCAAACAATTCTTTGGTAAGAGCTTTTCTTCTGAGCCTTCTTCACAAAGAGACCACCAGGTGATGCAGATGAACCCATGCAAGGGAACTATTAAAGTGCAAAAATTACCTCAGTGAGACGTTGCAGAATGAAATGTCCCTTACAGCCTGTAGTGATAATGCTGATGAAAAGTTCCTCCCTCCCTGGCCCCCACCATTTTTTAACTTCCTACTTTTTAACTTTATCTAGATGATTTGTCAAAAAAAGTAGCAGGAGAAATTCAGAGAGGGAGCATATTTATTGAATATGATTAAATTATCTTTTTAAAGAAACCTTTTATTGATCCTATTTCTCTCTGGATGCTTATAGGTGCATTTATATCTATCTATATGCATCTTTGTCTAAATTTTATAAATGAGAGACTACTATTACAGGGCTTTTCATCAAGACAGCTGGGTGTGGAAGTTTTTGTATAATTGTGGAAGAGGCATTTTTGTAAGAAAAACATTTTTTCACAGTCTGAAAACTAAGCACTAAAGGGTATGTTGGCAAGAAGCATACCATAGCCCACAGCAATATGAATGCTATGAGCTTTTCTGTTTAGAAAAGGAGGCTGTACTTAACAAAGGCAAGTGCTAGCTGACTAATATTTATGTTTGTATCTCCAGCAAGTGATATTGAAGTTGTGTGCAGGACAGTGGGATCTCAGCAGAGCAGGCGCCGGATTGCTCCAGGTGGATCCTAAGCAAGTGTTATAATCAAAATGAATCACTGGAAATTCTGTTGGGTGATGAGAGCGAATCCAGTGCAAGCCATCAGCAGAAGGAAGGGGGCTGGAGCAGCAGAGCAGAGCCTGCAGAAGGATTTCAGAGAGGGTGAGCGCATCGGCAGGTGGCAGCATCGCCACAGCATCACCCTGGCAGCCCCGGCTGGCTGACAGCCCCCATCGCTCCCGCCGCAAGTTTTACATATGGAAAGTTCTTTGACCTTTCATAAATTTATTGTCACCCTGGCTGAGTGGCGCTAGGTGCAAATAGTCCGCCCCTCCTTCAGTCTTTGCCTGTGACTGGCTCTGGTAATTAGAGATTTCCAACTCTCCGAGCTGCTCGGCTCATTTGTTCCACTCATTGTTTTTGCTACGTGACACAACCTAAATTCTCCAGCTTGTATTTACATGAGTCGGTTCTCAGCCTCACGCAGAGAGGAACGGGGCTACAGCCCACTAGGGCTGGGAGAGGATGGGGCTGTGCAGGGAGCCTGCGGAGAGGCTCTGAGCTTTGGGCTGCCTGTAACCAGCGGAGTTTGGTGCTCGGAGCCAGCGCTCAAGCACCATTGTTAAAATCGGCAACTCCGTGCGGAATTTCACCAGCAGGCTTTTAGAGGGTTTCCTAACACAATCGGAGGGTTTTGTTTGCGCTGGCACTTCTGGCTGATAAATGCATGCATAAACGTCAGTGTTTGTTAGTGGATATATTTTATCTGCATACTGAGTGAACCCTCCTGACCAGGACATGGTAATCAGCCACCTAGTTCTGATGTCAAGTAGCAGCTCTCAAGGAGTTTCTCTCCTTTTTTTCCTGATTTTTTTTTTTTTTGTCCTTGTCCAGCCCCTGCTTTCCCCCACCTCACGCATGTGAAGTACACTTTGGGTCCTTCTTTTCAGGTTTTGTCAGACTCAGGAATCAAAGGTCAAGCTCCAAATAATGACCCTCCTCCCCAGATTTCAACTGCTCATTTCACAGTGAAGTTAGTTTATCTTCAACTACAATCCAATTAGACTTTCACCCCTGACACACTGGTGAAATGATAGTATTATTTTTTTTCTTTTGATTGTTTTTAATCTAACTGCTGCTGTAAACACAGAATTATCCAGCCCTGATTAAACATTTTCAAGCTGTCTCAACAAGCCAATCATGTGCACATACATTTTCACACACATTTTTCACAGCAAATTAGTAACAATTGCTTATATGGTTAATAGTTCAGAAAATGAAGTTCTGCCTTCAGAGGTGTATTGTACTGCCACAATATACACCCCAAATTGACACTACATAGTTGTGTATGCAGGTTCTACTTAAAATGATGGTAGACTGAAGCACCAGGATTCATTAAATCGAGCAGAGTTTCTCATTAAATGTGTAGATTGACACTCAGAACTGACTGTCATTTGGGGTTTTATTCAGCTGTTTTTCCATACCATCAATGCTTTATTTAGAGTGAAACTTTACCACCTGATGGCTGAGAGGTAGCTGGTTTGTGGGGGAAAAAAAACAAGTAGAAAAATATTTTGCATTATTATTTTTCTGGAAAAGACAACTGGAAGTTTTCAGATTTAAGATCTTGATCTTGTCTTCTCCTTATTTTTTTCCCGGTGTAATTTATACTCTGAACAATGTATGTTATCTGGTTTGCAATGTGCAGAGTATGCATTTACATTTGTTTTCTAAAGGGAACCCAGTTACTTCTCATCTATTTTCTATAACAATCTCCTCTGCAGAGGTGTTAGCAAGTACATTTCATTTTAACTGTGCCCTATAAATCCTTCATGGAAAATTCCAATTAATATGGCTATGTTGCAAGCTGGGCCAAAAAATTAACTGATCTGTTCTTGCTCAGCAATGTGACTTGATGAATACAGGAATGGAACAGACTCAGTATAAAAATATTCTTTCTCCTTAAGGAGCTGAAGTCACCGGGTGCCACTGTTTTGCATCTTAACATAAAAATCTATGAGACTGCACCTTCTGGTATTAACAGATAACACCAGAATGCTCTACCCCATGGCAATTTTCTGAGATGCAAGATAATAGTGCCCTGAGACTCTCAAAAGATTTTTTTCTTTCCATAAACATGGAACCTCCATCACTGAAGAGCAGAACTTGAAGAACACTCTCACCATAAATCAGCCTTCAG
This sequence comes from Agelaius phoeniceus, assembly GCF_051311805.1. Taxonomy (NCBI): domain Eukaryota; kingdom Metazoa; phylum Chordata; class Aves; order Passeriformes; family Icteridae; genus Agelaius; species Agelaius phoeniceus. Next base: position 91,591,434 of record NC_135265.1, on the reverse strand, counting down.
GGAGAATGCTGATTTTGGGAAGAGAAATAATGAAAGTTGGACATTAACAAGCCTGAGAAGTTGGAAGGGATATCCTTCTAAAATGGAGGGAAATCTTCAGGATACACAGTCCATTTGTTAAGGACATAAAAAAATATGAGTTCTGTGCAACACTGAATGAGCACATAACCTTGTAAGAAAAAGTCCTTAGAGGAGAGGGCAGTAAGGCCATGAAGGCCATGAAGGCTCCCCTGTTATATCCTGATGGCCTCCTGGGTGAGCCCAGAAGAGGTTCATACAATGTTTGGTTTCTGTTACATATCCGTACTTCTGACTTGGGACATATTTCACAGATTAGCTGGGGTTGGATGCCATCCAGTCCAACCCATCAGCTCAGTTAGGGTCATGTCCAGTCTGCTTTTGAGTATCTCTAAGAGTAGAGACTATGTAACCTCTCTGGGCAACCTGTGCCAGAGGTCAGTCACCCTCAGAAGCAGAGTCTTCAGTGTTTCTGCTTGTACCTGCTGTCCCTGGGCTTCGCTGAAGAGCCTGAATGCCTCCTCCTTGCACCTGTGCTTCAGGTATTTGTGTACATTGGTGAGATTCCTCTGAGCGTCTCTTCCCCAGCTGAGCAGTTCCAGCTCTTTCAGCCTCTCCTCACAGGAGACATATTCTAGTCCCTGCATCATCTTCATGACCTTTTTCTGGACTCTTTCCAGTAGCTCCGTTTCTCTTGCACTGGGGACGGACCTGGGCACGCACCACTTCAGATGTTACTTCTCCATAAATAACCTCAGCTTCCTCAGCCTGCTGGTACCACTCAGTCACCATCAGCAGACAATTTGCTTCACCAAACTGACAGAGGTGGGCACAGAGCAGCACAAGTGAGGCACTGCTCCTGGTTCTCAGGAAGGATTAGGAGGGCTCCTTTTCCTACCCTTGTGCATCTAATGGCCCTGAGCAATGCAAGGGCTACAAAGGCGATTTGCTCATATTCAGAGGTGCTCAGATTCCATGTGGATGGTAGGAGGGAGAATCCATACACGTCTTCAACATGGAAACTACTTCCACACACCATTTCCACACTACACATATGTGGGCCGGAGCCCTTATTTAGTTTTTAATACAACATTATAGTTTTCTGAATTTTTACATAATGTTCTAAATATTCTGAGAAAATTGTACAATTTGCACAAAATATCCCCAGTCAAGTTCCCAAGTACAGATGCCAAAGTCATGTGTGCTTCTAATGGTGAAAAAGTGTGTTGAAATTGTGGTCAAGTAATTTTTTTCTGGCATTACTCATTACAGTTTTTAAATTGGAGTATTTGCAAAGTCTTTCATCTCCATAATAAGGGGGGGGGAAAGCCTTTTTTCCCCAAATGTTTCACATAAAAAAATTATAAACGAAGTTAAAAAGGAATAAGTGAGAAATATATGAAGCCAATTTCCATAAGAAAATGGCCTTATTTAGTACAATTTTTGTTTAATTTTCCAATTCAGATCACTCAGTTTTCATAAGCCCTCTTAAGCCATGCTTAACTGTGTGTCAAGAAGTCCTACTAATGTTTAAAACTGTTCCATTGATATTGGTAATGTTTTCTCCTACCATGATTTGTACCTGCACAAATCTTGATATAAATGCTACTGATGTGTTTTTGTATCTTTAAGCCAACAAAAATAATAACAAGTTAAAACATAATGCTTCATGAACATAATGTGATGGACAGAGAAAACAACATATATGGATTGTCTTGTGAAAATATAATTTCCAAAAATGGACAATTTGGGTTAATCCTATGAAAAAAACAGCAGAAGGATTTCTTAACACAACACTTACATTAAATAAATATATGACATTAATTACTTCAGGAACAGATTTCAGTGTGTTGCTTTAGATGCCTTTAGATCTTCTCCTACATCCCCAGAGCTGTTTTAATTACCTTGTTTGAGCTTTAGAAAAAATTGACTGAGGTGAACCAAAAGGTGACTTGGTCTGAATAGGTTCAAGCTCAAAGCCTTCATCATATGGGAATGCAGCATAACCAACAGGCTTCATGAGACTGGCTGGCAGGGACCGATTCTCCATTTTCTTGTTGAAACTGGGAAGCAAGAGTAGTCATGAATGAAAAATCCTTTCATTCAGAGAAAGTCAGTGCAAGAGAGTGCATGGCTTTGTTGCATGGGGCCAGAGAACTGTACTGGCAGAACAGTGATCCTTATGTTGAGTGAGTACCCAGGGCACATCTTTTTTTCTGCCTGGGATTGGGTGCATCATGGTTCTCACCATTTCTTGCTGGCTAGTTCAGATTCTTCCTTGCTCAGTTACTGGAATTTTTGAATTCCTTTTTAAGTAATTGATATAATATTTTTCCATATATACAGGATATATAAGCCACTCTTCTAATTTTGAGTACTGGAATGGTCCAATTTTGATTTACTCTGCCGTACTTTTTGCAAAAATACATTTTCAGTGGCTGTGAAGCTCCCTTTTTCTCCCCATAGGAAAATAAATTTAAAAGAATATATTACTGGAAACTTGGAAAGCACTGATATTTAAAAAAGAAAACCTAATCTAGTTCATTCTAGATATAGTCTGTGCTGTGAAATCAAATCTCAGATGGAGTATGAATAGCAGAAATATCACATTTCTATATTGACTGAAAAATTCAGGAGTATCTTTCTAAAATGCTTTCAGATATGTTGATGAGAATCTGTTACAGCATTTTAGGGTAGCAATTAATTAGAGCTAGCTAGAAAATGATTATCATGTCTTCATGTCTGAAAATGACATCTGAAAGATAAATTTGCAAGTATATTACACACACAGTTCTGTTCATCTATGTAAATATTTTCATATCTGCCAGTAGTTAGCCTACACTGGTTACTCTTTTGGAAATCAGCATGTGTCATTAGCATACCAGAGAAGATATGGTACTCCAGGCCTTTCTAATAAGAACCACTTATTATATGAACTTTTAGTACATATCTGTGCACATAATGATCATACATGGTTTGTTTTTGAAGATTCTGTTCTGCATTGGCTTACTGGGAAAAAAAAAGATCTACACAATTTTATTTTAAAAATTATTTTATTGTCCTGTTATCCTGCTTCCTTTTTAAAAGCTGGTTCACTGTGTGCTTTGTGTTTGTTGCTCTTTAGATTACTCAAAGAATGACACTAGGTAGTCATTGCAAAGAGTTAACACTTATTCAGCATTTACTTAATGCTTTACTAACAGTTCTCTGTTTATGTAATTTTGCTGTAAACATAGAATGCAGTGGAGTACTTGAAAGAAGGTGATGGGTCATTGCTCTGTGGAGATGAAACAAGGGTCACCTTCTAACTTCTTCCCTCCCAGAAGGGAAAACATTCCAACCAAATGGACACTCCATCTCAAGAAATTCTAGCGTAGACTATGTTCACCTCCACAGCCCAGAAACACACAGACCTTGTAGGTCACAGAGATCTTTGCTCCTCTATGCCTTTCTGAAAGTTTGGCACTGATTTACCTGATCAGCTTAGTTGTCAGTACGTTTTTTCACCAAGTCCATGTGTGTTTGCTCCTGCTCAGTGCCACCTCTGAAGGTACTGGCTCATGTCCTGGCGACGAACCTGACCGCAGAGGAGGAGATTGCGTCGTGCTGGGTGGTGGTTTATTTCACAACTAACTAAGAGCACCTTGTCTTCAAAACTAGCATGGCTGGTTTATTTTATCCCGAGGAGTTACATCTGCACAGAGGCCTGGTGAAATGCATTTGGTGACTTATGGTATTATCACACTTTCCTTAAGAGTTATTTGGCTAGACAGCATGCACAAAGAAACCAATTTACAGCCTGTTGATATTGCCATATTTGTAAAGTACCCTGGAAGTCTGACTGGCTTTCTAGGCCTTAGTACATCAGCACATCAGCAATCTGCCTCAGGATCTGGCTCCTTAAAGATTATGGTGATGACTACAGCTTTTAAGTAAATGATCCCACACTTACATTTCTAGATGCAAGCTCCAATTTTTTGATAAATCAAAGCACTTCATGCTCTGCTTCCTGGAGGTCGCAGCTGCTTCATTTATGGTTACTGAGATATGTATTTTGTGATTCTCTTTATTTTCCCCTTGTGCCCCAGTGCAGCAGCACAATCAGTGGATGCATTACTTGTAGGCAGTGCCTGCATGTTATGCCAAGGGAGATTCCAGTTTACAGTAATTACATTTTTTATAAATACTGTACTTTTCTAGGTTACCTCTTTTTTATATTTGAAAATATTAAGTTCCTTTGTCATTTCCACATATAGATTTTCTTGGCCTTTGAGAGGAAAAGGGGAAGGATGGCATGGCATGAGTGGTACTTAATGTCATTTCCATTCATGACTCTTCTGTCCTCCCTATTGCCCAGAGAAACTAAAGTCTAACCACAGAATAATGTCCAAGAGGGCAAGATTATACATAAGTTTCCATTTTAATTTTAAAAGGGCAAAATGACTTAGAAAAAACCCCAAATCTTTCCTTGAGCAGGGCAAGAGCATGTTTCCTCAACAGATACAGGCTGTCTGTGAAATGCATAAATACCTATTTCTTATTACTGAAGAATTTATACAAGGTACCTGAATGATTCTCTCCAAGGCATATTTTTTTCTTTCAGGGTTGAAATACTATATGGCTTCTCTGAGGGAAAATTAATCTACAGTTTTCTATAGAGTACCATGGGATAAAATAAACAGTGCTTTAATATCTCTTCTAAAGGACATACTATAAAAATAAAAGTGACACATTTTTTACTTGTTTTGAGTGCACAATTTTTCACACCACAAGTAACTATGTAATTTATTGGAAATTACACATTTACTTTATTCATTAGTACTTGTAAAAAATAATTGAATTACTTCTAGCCTATTCTAGTTTTATGGAAAATGAAGAATGACTTGATTCAAACATTATTAACTAAATTAAGTAATTCTTTATGAGGCATTTATTTCTAGACTGCCAGGACTTTCAGCTGCAAATAAACCCCTTAGACCAGGGTAGAGATTAGTTCAGTGAAAGCACAGAGCTTCCCATTCTCACTTTATAACATTCATCTTATTAGATCCTGCAAGATCTGTAGCTCACAATAACAGACAGAGAACAATAATTAAGGGAAGAAGGCAGACGTATGGAAAGAGCTGGAGAAGGAGAGAGCTTTCCTTTATCTGTAAGAAATGTGTCAGGCCAAAACTAGGAAACAATCAGGTGAAACAAAGTGCTCATCAATTAGAGAAAGTTAAATACATTCTACTAATTTGGTAACAGTTCACTCTGCTGCTTTTCTATGTTTTTACTACTTGGAGATATGCTGTAGCATGAAGGCTACTGGAAAGGATGGCAGTGTACCACAAAGCAGCACACTACCAGCTTTGCCAAAAGGATGGACTGTGATCACACATTTACCCTGAGCAATGCCATCTTCTCTGACACTTTGTGGAAGTTCCACAAAGGGGAAAATGACAAAGAACATCTCCATATCTAAACAAAACAAAACAAAACAACCCCAAAACAAAACAAAACAAAACAAAACAAAAAAAAAGGAGGAAGTAAGGAAGTAAGAAATATAAGGCAGTTACAAAAAATTCCATTATTGGAAAAAATACATGCACTTAGTAATGAAAGAATCTGCTAATATCTGAATGATAACAGAAAGGAATAAACACCCATCAGGGGGTTGTGAGGGGCAAATTATATCAAAACAATTACATGACAGGCAAAGGAAGAAGGTGACAGAATATGCATCTTTTGATAAAGTATTTTGCACGGTGGTCTTAAAATTAAGCTTGGCCAAAGTGGTTTAGTTCAAATTGTTGCTAGTTCAAAACTTATGGGAAACCATACCCGTAAGTTTATTAACAGTACATTTTCAAAATGGAAGAATGCAGTGAATGAGTATCAACAGAGATCTGTCCTGATTTGAGTTTTTCACTAGAGAATTGGGCAAAGGACTTGAAAAGATGCTTAAGGAACCTGCTAGATTGGCTGATGCAGGTGGACATGATTAGAATAGAAAAAAAGAGCTTCTGACAAATTGAAAAGATAAAAATATTGAATCAGCAGAGCAGTATACTTAGATAAGAAAAAATAGCTGCAAGAACAAATGCAAGCTGACTGGGCAGGAGGGCTGAAGCAGAGAAACTTGTGAGGTTTCAATGGGACCCAGGATGAGTCAATCATGCCAATGGTGTCACAAAAAGAAAATCACCACCATTAAGGGCTTTTGAAAACGTACCCTGAAAAATATGTGACCTAGAGCACCAAGCATGACAAAGTTCAAAAAGCATTTGGACAATGCTCTCAGGCAGCTGGTGTGACTCTTGGGGTGGTCCTGTGCAGGGCCAGGAGTAGGATTCTGACAATCCTTGTGGTTCCCTTCCAACTCTGCAATTCTGTGATTATATCCTGCTCAGTGTTGCAATGGCCCAATCTGGCTCACCAAGTTCAGTTTTGTTAATACCATGTTTTTCACAAGTGGAAAATCAAATTAGTAGAAGGATGAAAAAGATCAGTGTCACCCGTTAGAATAGGTTGATTGAAATCATGCTATTTAGCTTAGAGAAAGAGTCATAACTATATTTTTTTAATATCAATGACAGGAATAAAATGTTTTCCTATTCAGCAAAAATGTACTTTTTCTGCATTAAAACAAACAAACAGACAAATAAATCCCTCTCTGAAAGTAACAAGTACATGATTTTGACAGGGAGTTTTGTGGGATCTCCAGCACAGGACTTTTCCAAAATAGTAGGAATATGTCTTTGTTATAAATGAAGAAAATAGAGGTGGTCCTCAGTTGATGGATGATCCTGTAAGTTCCTCCTTTCCTGCTGCCTTTGGCTTTTGCAGGGCCAGATGACCAAGGAAATTGTTGGCTCATGAACTGGTAGATTTCATTGTGACAATCATGATTTCTGAAATCAGAGAACTAGTCACAGAGAAGAAAAAAGCCTGGAGGCCTAATTACAGTTTTTGTAGAGACCTTTTGTACCACACTGATGAAAAGAATCCATAGGAATGTAAAGAACCTATACAATCAGTCTCAGTCCCACCCATAATATCATACACAACTGCAATGCAATAAGTACAGCATTTTGATAAAACATTGATTTTTTAAATTAAGAGTCTTCAGTTGTTTACGGTTTTGAAATAGAATCTGTTTTTCAAAATCAGCCACAATGTACTGAAAAAGAATGAAAAGAAGGAGAAAAATAGCCACAACAGTTATTGGTAGTCATGTGTGATATACAGCAGTCTGAAGAACAGAAAACAGGAATGTTCCAATATTTCTCACTGCAGAGATTAAAATACATTAGGAATCTGCTTGTTTTGTTTTATAGTCTTAATGTACTTGTGCAATGGTCTGCATGCATATGAAAAACTTTCTTTAAAAATGCATTAAAAAATATATTGCAAAAGTCAAAACTTTGCACTAAGACCCAACTAATTTCTCTTGGTTAAGTGAACTTGTTTAGGACATATCTTCAGGTAGTACTTCGACCCATAAAAATCTCTTATGTGGACAAACAAGATTAACAACCTGAGATTTCATGCTATTCAGAGCTGAAAGGCCTTAATCAATTTCTCTCTCATGTACAATCACCGCTGCTACACAGTTGTTTTTGCAGAGTAAAGAGCATAGCTTGGATTCCAGTGTTGAAGGAACTGAATTTTAAATAAAGCTGCTCCTAGCAGAAGATTCCTGGAGGTAATGCCATGGATTCATGGATATTTCTCCTCTCTGTGTTTTTTCTTGCTCTAATTTCAATCTGACATCAAGAGAAGTCCAAGTGAAAAGACTGTTCTGGGTGATTTTGTCAATTGTTAGAGTTCTAAGGGGGAATGAGTTGACCCCAGCACCTCCAAATATTTTGGAGTCACCATGTCCACAGCATGGTGGGGTGGTTTTGTTTGGTACAAGACCTGTATTTCTGTAACTGAGGTGATCCATGGTCCAGAACATAGCCAGACTTTATAACCAATCTCAATGTATATGTAAGTTTTATATTCCTGACATAAATTCAGTGATTAGAATATTTTCTAAGAGAAGGCCATGTTCATCAAATATTTGCTTTCTATAGATAAGAAATAGCTATTAGTCAAGGTAAAAGATGTTGTAGCATATAATTAAAATAAAATACTGGAAGATTTGGAAATTACTGTGGGTAGGAAATGACATATAGGGAAGAAAGTATTTCTTTAGCTTACCAGTTGAGGAGGAGGAAATTAGGATTTTTATTAATAATTGTTGACCCAGAGATTATTTGTACTTTAGTGGGATTTTTTTTTAGCCTTGATCAAATTTTTAATATTGGTAGAGGAAAACTTTGCAAAGAACAGATAGCTAAACAGGTTTTATCAGAAAGGTTGTCCTTAGCCTCATCTGCCCTAAAAATTTGAATCCATAATCTCTGCTCTTCTAGTCACAACAGATACTTAAATTGTCTAAATAATTTACTTAAAATTATGTTGTTCCTTATGACAGTGGGTTTTTTTGAGATTGATTATGCTCACCATTAGTGATTTCAGCATCACTGAGTTTGTATCTGAGCATCCGATCTTCATGGAAATCATGGAAATTCAGCCTACTATCTTCTCCCTGTAGGAAGCACTGAGGCAGATGAAGTTGTACAATGGTTATAGCACTATAAATTTAAAACAGACACTGTCTGTATTTTTTTACCCCACCCATTTGTGCTCCCTCAGGAGATTTCTGCAACTGCATGGAATGGCTGCAATCCTGAAGCTGAGGGCTGCACAGGTAAATTGGTGGAATTGTGTCTACCTTGGGCTTGTTCAGTAACTTTGATGCGCTGTATGAAAGTGTAAGATGGTGAACACAGGTGGGTTTCTGACCCAAGGTGCAACAGATGCCACAGGAAACCAGAAAACACGCTGTCTCTCTCATGTTGTTTCTCTCACATGGCCAAGCGTGCAAGCAACCAAATCAATTCTGCCTGCACATGCTCTTCCTTGTGGGTTTTTCAAGGCCAAAATGACAAACATTACATAATGATCTTGTCTGTAATGTTTCAATGACACAATAAAATTTCCTCTTCAATATAAAGGATAACTTTATGATGAACTCATCAAAGGAAGAAAAAATATTAAATGAAAAATAATTAAGACTGCTATTCTGTGTAAATATGGCATTGACAGTTTTATATATATTCGGTTTGCCAAAGATTGTATTAAATGATAACTAGCTCAGAATTCCCAAACTTCATCAAGCTTTCATCTTTCTTGATATGAAGAAATCCAGAAAGATCTTGTCCCAGCTTTGCAAGTCCATGTTAAATGCTGTAAGTTTGTATAAATTAGAACTGTACAGTCACCCTAAACCCCCACAATATCTTGTCTAAGGCATTAAAATTTTACGTATAATACTCTTTTCATAAGTCTTGGCATTGCTGTTAAATTATTCATTTAGCGTTATATGAATACACATGACAATTTTTAAAAAATGTATCCATGAAGCATCTTTCAATCAGCTGAGATGCCACTCTGCTGGTGATTTTTCTGAATCTTGCCATCTGAATGTTCTGAATAAGTTTTAGTTTATTCAATAAGTTTCACTCTTGTTTCCAAGTGTTTCTTTTATGATTCCTACAGATTCACTTGTATTGCTCTTCTATTTTATTTTTCTCTTGTCTTGATTTCCCTTTCTATCTGCCATGTTCTCTTTTTTGCCATTCTTGCAATCTATCATTTTAGTGTCGAAAATGATATTCCTTATTATCTGATCTTTCCTGGATGTACTTAACTTTGTGACATTCTTCTTCTCTGAGTGACCTTTGTAATATAAATTTTCATTTCTGCCTCCTGAAAAGGTATTCTGACAGTAAAGTCTGGCACACCTTTAATTCTTAAATACAGAAGTCCCACTTCTTGACATTCCCATGTCCCCTTTCCATGCTTACATTTCAGCAATGTGACAATTGGCTTGGATTGCTAAGTTGCATTATACCTTTCCATTTTCCTTTTATGAATTGTCATACACTAGTTCTTTGGTGATCCAGAATGTGAAGAAAGAGTGGGTTTTCAACTGAGAAAGCAATTCAAGAACAATGAAGCAAACAAAACCCAAATTCAATAATAATAAGTATCTTTGTTAATATGTGGTTAAATTGCAAATATCTTTTGGCTATTTCTAGCACAGAAGTCTTTTAGAGTGTATTTTCAGGATTAGTGCCCAAAATCAGAAATAATTTGAAGCACAAAAATGACGTGGGGTAGTTTCAATTTCTAAAACACTCAGAGCATTGTGAATATGGAGAGGAGCAATTAAGGTATCTAAACTACCCAAACTATCTTAACTCTCTACTTACCTCATCACTTTGACAAAATAGAGAAACTTCAGCAAACTCAGAATTCTACTGGTGTACACCCAGCTAGTGATCACAGACTAGTATTAGTCCTCATCTTGATACGGCCCCTCCAGAATTTAGGAGCTTGTTTTATTCTCAGCTTATACTTGCAGGATTTATTGCAACACCCTGTGACTTTTTTGCAGCCTTGAAAGTCCAGGGTTATTGAATTCACTGAAGTTTGAACTAGGAAAAATATGTTCGTAAGAGGAAACTAACATAAAAATCAAGACAGTTTAAAGGAACTTATAAGTACATTTCACTTTATTTAACAATTTCTTTTTTTGAAAGAGCAGAACCTTCAGATTAGATTTTCAGACTATTTCAGAAGTGTGAAAAATTGGTCTGCAAATCCACAATTATGATCCTTGCATCAGTTTGTTGCGTGTCTCCTCAACAGGAAGTTAGCATGAGTGAGGCACAGGTTTATCTGTATTATAAAAGAAAGTGAGTGGGGAAAGAAAAGAAAAATGTAAACAAAAATAAGTTATATTTTTTTATTGTTCTGATCAGAACCTTGTGTAAATCCTAATGGAAATTTCTGTAATTTTCTTTGAAATACCAGAAATATTACAAGAATGACAACAAAATTATATAAAGATACGTTTTCAGAAAACAGTTTTTGTGTCTAATGCACCGTGTTCACAGTGTCCTGGACTTTAAAAAGCGCACAGAACTGAGCCAATGAACATTAAGCATCTTGATGATTTCTCTAGGTTGGCACAAAAAATCCAAAATATCAAGTCAGAGATACTGATAATGTGTGTGTGTGTGTGTGTGTGTGTGTGTGTGTGTATTTTCTATCCCTGTCCACTTCAAATTCATCTGGTGTTTTCCCATGGACATCAGCTGACCACAAAGTAATGTATTCCTGGAAACACTTCCAACAGGTTATAAATGAAGAACTGAAGCTCTGTAGAAATTTGTTCACTCCTTGACACCCTATTTCAGTCATATCATTATTTATTTGTGACCTATCATCAAGCTGAAATTTATAGCACTTATTTATTCAAGTGTTATTTACCTGAATTATCTACTGAACATGTCATAGAAGGTGTTACATTTCTTAAATAAATCCATGATTGAATTTAATTGATTTAATAATTAGTTTCAATAACAATTTTCTAATCCCTGAGAAAGCACATAAAAATATTTAATAAGAAGGTTATGAAATTTTTAGGTAATACAGAAAAAAAAAAAGATGTCTATTTTAACTAAAAAAAACCCCAAACAAAACAAAAACCCTGACCCCAAAAATTTGCTTCCAAGAAAACTAAATTTAAAGGAAAAGGCATATTTTTAGTCAAAACAGCACAGTCTGGTAAACTGAAATGATACTAATTGCAGGCACTACATTTTTCTCTAGTAGGATTCTTAGCAAATTAGGTATCAAACCAAAACAAAATTTTCAGTAATAAATATAGTAAAAATGTAATGCTCTTATACTGAAATGTTTGGTTCTTCATAATGTCTCTAAATCTAAACAAACTCCTTTTTAACAAAAAAGAATAATTCCTTCCAATTCAGAAACTGCTTAGGAAAAAAAAGCCATAACTGGATAGCAAAGGAAATTACTTTAGGCAAACATAATAGCTCTTTCTGGCCTTTAAGTTTAAAAATCTATTAAAAACCACTCCTAATCCCAATCATAACCCTACTCTTTTGCAAATCTACAGCAAAACATGCCTTTACAGCTTCCCCAGAAGTCAGAAAATATTGTCTTGGCATTCAAGGAAAGTATATAAGAGCAGGAAAGAACACCCTGTCAGCAGAACTTTAGTTTTATAATCTCAGAAGATAAGAACATCAAATTACCATGCTAGGTCAGGCTACATGATCATGTAACTCAGTATTGTAACTTTACTGGTGGCTGCTATAGGGCATGTAAGTTCTCTGTATAAACTTTGACCTTCTGCTCACTTCATAGATTACATATCAAGCCTGGAAAAAACCCAAACAGTTTCTTGTTTTGTTATTAATTTTTTTCCCATGCTTTAAAAATGGTATTTCCATTTTTTATGTGCCTTACTGTGTGGGGTTTTTTTCTGTAATTTGTCTAAGTTTTTGCTTTTTAAGACATTTTCAGTTGGCTATGAATAAGGAGGATAATTCCCCTTTTTTTCAGATTTGCTATTACTTTCTTTACCTTTTCTGTTCAGCTGTACAGTTTCCAATGAAACACATGAGAAATATATTTTGGTAGTAGTAGTGATTCACTGTTAATTTGAATAGCTAATACATGATCTTTAAAAATTTTTCTGTCACTTGTAGGCATTTTAACCCTTTTTTTCCAGTTTCTTTTAATTTGTCTAAAATTAGCTGCCTTCTCTATGGAAGGGTGAATTTTCTTCTGGTGCCCTTAGCTGCACCAGAATTTCTTCCAGGTAAGTGTACATAAACAAATTTAACACTCTGCTAAGCTAATATTGTCATTTTTAAGTACCCCTAGAATAAACAGCTCAAGAAATCCCCAATTTAACTGTCAACACAAAAGTTCTAACAACATTGTGGTTTGTAGATTACCACTAAGCTTTGTGTAATACATTAATAGCAGACTACCTCATTACCCATTTTGTTTGGACTCAGCATAAGTCATAAATAGCAAGTAAAAATGATCAAACCCCAGAATCTTTACTTATTTGCTGAAATCCTTTCCTTTGAGATTATTCTACTTAGATGTCAGAATGAAGGCTAAGGAACTCTATCATGGACAGTAGTAAAAGATTCCCTAAAGTGGAAATAGGTGGTTAGGTCTTGCCTCTTCTCCTTTGCTCCAAAAGACATTGGAAGGATGGACACAAAGAAAAGATTTTTGTGATTCATTCGGAATTCCCTGAGGAGCTATGATCTCAGGTACAATGTAATCTGAATACCAGAAATTCCCCCAAAATAATAATTGTTTCACTGAACACCATGTTAATACGTCATCAGACAGATGAAAAAATAGGGTCTTTCCCACTTTTGGGCCTTCCAGTATACTCTCAACATTTTCAATTAAAGCTTGGGAAATTTGCAATTTCTCAGTGCTTTTGGGTCAAGATACAGGAAAGAACATGAGTCTGCTACATTGTGACTTAGAAAGAGGTAGAAGTTAATTGGTTCTGTGAGTTCAACTTTCAGATGCCTTTGTCTCACCTGAAGGAAGGAAATCAGAGTGAGGAACTAGTGATGGTTGACACAAAACATGACTGAGAACCCCTTGTAGCTGACAGCTTCTCGTGCAGAGCAGGGCTGGATCTGCTCAGGCTCCTGGTACATTCCTTCCCAGCTTCTCAGTCCAGGCAATTTTGTTCTGTTTCATCACATTGGCGATTAACTTTTGTGGAAAATTTAATAGCGATGGCTTATGCAAATCATGTGCTCTACAAGTAAAACAAATAAAAATGAGGAAATGTACACATTGTACCTTTGAAAGGTTGCGAGCAGTGGCGCAGAAGACTTGGGTTACAATAACATCTGAAATGAGCCTGGGAGTGAGAACATAGCAAGGCCTGTTTCAAAGGAGAGCCAGTTCACTAAACACCAGAGTGATTTAATGCACCATCAATTATTTCCTGCTTGTCACTTAAACAGGCTGCACATATGCATGGCAGGTCATGAGTGCAAAGAGGAGGTAGAAAACATGATTTATTGGCTGGGGCAAACACCTGCGAATTAAGCAGCTCAGAAATTAGCCACAAGTAGCATATTAGTGCAGCTAATCAGGCACGGTTCAGTATTTCAGTTTCTTGATTTGCCCATAAATAAGGCTGTATGTGGCTGCCCTGGGGCGTTCTGGTGATTAACAGCCCTGACCTACAGTAAAGTGTGCAATCCAAACAATTTAGTGGGATCTGCAGGTGTACATTGTAAGCTTGTTGCCTATAAGGCTGCTACATTCAGTACACAGAAAGATTCTGGTATCTGTATGTCTTGTTCATACATTTAATCTCACCATTTAATGATCAATTTTCTTTTCATTCATTTACCAGGGCCTGTTAACATTAACGAGTTTTAAACTGTGAGGCACTGATGCACAACTGTGAAACCCAGTTGTCTTCTCTGTCTTATTCAGATGCCAGAGAACAAGATCACCACTCTCTACTGCACATTTTCATACCTGACACCACAGTTGCTGACTTCCATTGCAGCTGAAATGACAAGCTGCTACTCATTATTTCGTGACCTGTGTTTAGCTGGCCTACCTGTTGATTGCTGATGGTCTGAAGAAGCCTGTACACAGCCAAGAGCAAACTGCTGTTCTTGTTTTGCAAAATGCTGTAACAAAGACAGAAATGCCTCATCACTAAATGCTTGATCACTTTAAGCTTGGATGAGGTTTGGAGGTCTCTTGGAACACTAGATGTGAACTCATACAAAGCTCAGCCATAGCCATATCAGCTTTAACTGTAAGAAAATTACACTTATGGGAAAGAAAGGAAGACGTCCTCCCAAAAAGCTAGATACTTGATAAATAACCCTCATTACCCAAAGTACTCGCAGTAGCCTGCTAATTCCTCACCTCCAAAAGAATGCATGGGGACATGGACAAGGAAGGTGAAGGACTCGTGAGAAATTTATGTTATCCTCACCTGTGAAGGAATGACATTGCAAATCTAGAGCTGTCCACATTCTCATATAAAAAGTGCTGGAACATTTTAGGAAGGAAGCACAGTGTGATAAAAGATACAGGATTGAGGAAAGGCAAGGTGACCATTGCTATTCACATTTTTCTCCTGTTGTATGAATAACGTGGTAGGACTTCTTGGACCACAAGGCAGCAATTATTTTTACACAAATACTTTATTATTTTAGCACTGAGAGCCTTGAATTATTTGAGCAAAAAAGTATTAAACATAAAAATTAAGCGCACTGATAGACAGAGTCCACAACTGTGTTTCATAAGGCAAAACTTTACTCACAAGGGATACATAATTTCCTGTTTCATATTAAACATTAAATTTAATTAATGCATTTTTTCTTACAAGTTCAGTTTATTTTTTCATCACACCACGCTGTACCAGTGATTGCTGGGATACATGACTCAGTGTGATACTGAACCTGACCTGGAATGTCTTTGCCTAGGTTTCTAAACTGGAAACACCAAGGCCCAGTTCTGGCCAGTTGCTGTTCATAACCCTCATCACAGAATGCCCTGATCGGCTCCTCTAGACAAGCACAGACATCATGTCCCAGTCTTCTCACTGGAAGCTACCTCATGCCTTGCATAGGATAGATTGAAGCACCTGTCAAGGTTGTTTTTTCTTGATGTAAAGGGTTTTTTTCTTATTGGGACTCAGTTACAAAATCTGCTAAAGCTTCCTTCAGAATTCATATAACTTTATGTTGGAACAGAGATAGTTATGTTCAGTGAAGGGAAGCTGAGAGTGCGCAACATGTGCAGAGGAGGGTGGGATGAATGTGGCTTTGAATGTGAGGTATTGGAAGACTGGAAGACTTTGGGCAACAAAGCACGATGTCTTATCCCTGTACCTGCCCACCCAAGTTTTCAGCCAGGCCTGGGTGCTGCCTGAGTAAGCATTGCTTAACTGATATTGCTCAATCCCAGGAAATATCCAGCACTTCTGAAGTGTTGCCTGTCAAAGAAGCAGTGCAAGTGAGTCATTAAATTGATGGCATAGGCACACTTCGTGCATTTCTCTGGGCTTTTTTTGTTGGGTTGGTTGGTTTTTTGGGATTTTTATGTTTAGTTGTAGCAGAAATAAAATGGGACAAAATGGTTTTCCTGGCTGACATGAAAGATAGCTTGTTTTAGAATAGTTTCGAAAAAAGTGCTCTTTCCTAGTGCATGTTGTCTCCCTCATACCAGTGTATTATAAACTCCTCATGTATTCAGTAAAAGAGGTAAAGAATCGAAAATATAAGAGAACAGAAATGTAATGGAGAACTTTATGATATTTTTGTATGTTACCATGACATTTAGATGAGTTACAAGGTATGTGTGCTAGAAAACAATCAAGAGTCTTGAAAGAATTGATAACAGAATAAAAAATGTCAAAAATATGATGTATAATCCAGAATAAATATGGCAGTGTAGGAGCAGAATGAGATCTATTAAGATTATTTTGATGCATCACAGAATTTCAGGCTATGTCTTTGGCAAAGTTAAAGTAAGATTTGAAGGTGTATTTATGATTTAGAAAAGTGTACGGTATCATCACATCACCAACGTGTCAGAGTTTTTGTTATAAAACAGCCTTTGTGTTTTGGTAAAGGAGATGCTAAATTTCAAGTACAGGAAACTCAAAATGTACAGGCTACATAAAACCAAGCAGATTCAAAAAATGGTTAAAAAACTGCCAGATTTATTGGGAGAACTCTGAAATGATATCTAGATGATTCCCCTAGCAGCCCTTGAGATGTCAGAGATGATAATACAGTAACAACATTTGGGAAGTATTTCTAGTTTTACACTTAGCCTTTTGGCAGGAATTTATTAAGACAGAATAAGCCTGTGACTTTTCAATTCCAAGTACAATTTGTTTCTCTAATATATCTGCAGGAGTAATGTGTGATGGAATTTTTCCTTTGCTGGGCCCACTACTTGTGGGTGATGATGTGCTATAATAGGTTCTCACAAGCCATATCTCAACAAGATAAAACACAACACATGTACATCTGTGGCCCAGTGTCAATGCCTTAAATGTACATCAGAAATGCATTAAATCTTCTGATTGCTATTTTGTTTGTACAGCTTGTTGGTTCAGACTTTCCTCTGTAATGTAACCTGCTGATTGCCTTGAATTATTGGCATATCCTTGGTAGAACAAGCACACCTTGTCCTGAAATTCAACAGTACAGATGTGGCTTGAATCCTTTCTTTTATTAGAAGAAACAGAAGAAATATTCTTCAAGTTATTCCAATATGCTTCCTGAAAGCACTTATTTCAGAATCAACTGGGTCGAGCAGAGCTTTGGACCAAAAGTAAAAGCATGTGATATCACATCAGAAATTCATCCACACAGTTGTTTGTGTGCATCTGTGCCTGGGCCTATAAATAATGACAAAACCATGTAGAAAATAAAGTATTATGGACAGCTGTGGAAAATGGTGAATCAGAAGAGCCCCTTTTAGTTTTGGACACTCTTTCTGGGCTGGATTCTCAGCTGGTTTAAAGCTGTACATCTCACATCAGCTTGCTTGTTCATATGTCAAACTTTTCTTTTTAGAGAAATCAAATATTTTAGAAGTAATCTTGAGCTAAACTGTAGTGGAAGACACAGTGTCTGATACAAATGAGACGAGTATATAAAGAGTAATATTAATTAACACCATTCAGATTCAATCTCCTTTGTTCCTGTAGCATGATTTCTGAGCAAAGACAGCCTGCTGAAAGCATATCCCTGGGCACAAAGATACAGACACGCATCCTTGGGGTTTCAGTTTATGTTAAACCACCTCATAAGGTGTCCAGTGTGGGATGGTTACTGCTTTTGTGGATGAATTCTCATTTTTTTCCCATTTGGTCACCAGCTTTGGTTATTAAGTGCTGGGTCTCTGTGCCTGCATTGGTACTGCGAGGCTGATAACTACTCCATGAACTGCACACTTTGAGACCTTTGGACTGACCAGGTTGGAGACATTAATCCAGGGGGTCTTTTCTCATTGCCATCCCAGTGTCTTCTTTCCAAAGGAGAATTATGGTAGAGTTACACAGGGAATGATAGATGTGTTTTCCTGGGAAAATACAAATCTGGTGGCCTTCTATGATGTGCTTATGATGTCGGTGGTTAAGGGAAGACTGACTGATGTCATCTACCTGGACTTGAGCAAAGCATTTGACAGTGCCCCACACAACCTTTTATCTAAACCCTAGATGTGGATTTGATGGATGAACAGCTTGGAGAATTAAGAATTGGCTGCATGGTCACACTTGCAGTTTTGCAAGGCAATGGCTTCAGGTCCAAGTGAAGACCAGTGACAAGTCACTTTCCTCAGGGGTCATTTTGGGGAGCAGTATGGTTTAACATCTTTGTCAGTGACATGGATAGTGGTCTTCAGTGCACCCTCAGCAATTTTGTCCATGTCACCAAGCTGTGTGGAGCAGTTGACACAGTGGAAAGAAGGGATGCCACCCAGAGGGATCTTGACGGCTTGAAAGGTGGGTTCAAACTTCATGAAGTTCAGTGAAGCCAAGAGCAAGGTCCTGCACCTGGGCCAGGGCAATCCCAAGCACAGATACAGGCTGGGTGAGAACATCCCTGGGGAGAAGGACCTGAGGGTGTTGGTACTCAACATGACCTGGCAGTGTGTGCTTGTAGCTCAGAAAGCTGACCATAACCTGAGCTGCACTAAAACCAGCATGGCAAGCGGGGCAAGGGAGGTGACTCTCCCTCTCTGCTCTCCTCTCTTGAGATCCCACCTGGAGCACTGCATTAAGTTCTGGTGCTCCAGGACAGGAACCTGCCAGAGCAACACCAGGGGAGGGCCAGGAAGATGATCAGAGCTGGAGCACCTCTCCTATGAAGACAGGCTGAGAGAGTTGGTGCTGTTCAGCCTGGAGAAGAGAAGGCTCTGGAGAGGCCGTACAACACCCTTGCAGTACCTAAAGGGGGCCTAAAAGACAGCTAGAGAGAGAGTTCTTACAAGGGCATGGAGTGATAAGGGGTAGTGGCAGGTTTGGAGTAGATAATAGGAAGAAATTCTTTATTCAGACAGTAACGAGGCACTGGAACAGGTTGCCCAGAGAAATTGTGGATGCTCCATCCCAGGAAGTGTTCAAGGCCAGGTTGGACAGTGCTTTGAGCAACCTGGTCCAGTGGAAGGTGTACCTGTCCATGGCAGGGGAATTGTAATCAGATGGTCTTAAAATCCCTTCCAACCCAAACAATTCCATGAAGCTACAGTGCAAATTTTATTAAAATTTCAATTTCTTTTTGGCTTCAAAAGTAGAGTTTCATTCTTTTCCATACAAATATATAATGTGATTTCAGTAGAATAAATTCATTTCCACAATCCATTCAACACCTGATTAATTCATATTATTGAGGCAACAGAGATATGATTAACTTATTTATGTCTTACAGTTCATAAACTCTGTTACAGATAACAATGTGAGTCACTGCTGATTCTTTATGCAATAGAAAAGCTTTAGAAACATCAGTAGAGACCTGCTTTTTCATTAAATAGGGTTGTAATCTAATTTATTTGTAAAAATCAGCATATTTCTTGAAACTGGCATCCTACATCAAATAAAATGGAGCTTGACAGCAGCTTTTTAGTCTTCCTAGCAGAACTGAAAAACAGCTATGGGAAGCTTATTGTGCTGGCCCCATTTTTAGATAATGTCCTAGAAACTTTTCTACATATTTCCAAGTGGGTGAATTGTATGACTCAGTGAACTCTTCTGAGCATTCTAAACCAGTACTTCATTACAGTGAAAAAAACACACAAGGAAAATGTCTTTTATCCAAAAGATGCTTTGTAAATACATCCGTGCCCTAAAATTACAAAGCACTCGTATTGGAAACTGTAATGACAAAATACAGGGTCAGTGCTTGGTTACTCTCACAGTAAAAAAAAGTTCTTTCTCATTATCAGATGGCACTTCCTGTGTTTTGGTGTGAGTCCATTGCTTCTGGTCTTGTACTGAGTGCCATTGAAAAGAGCCTGGCTCTGTCTTATTTGCTTCCTTCCCTCAGGGTTTTGCACAATTTGATGAGTTCTACCCCGTAATCTTTTCTTCTTCTCTTCTACACCATGGACCCATGGCTGACTCATAGGACCAACTGTTGACCCATAGAGTCCTTCTCTCCACAGACCCCCAGGTCCTTCTCTGCCACTGGCAGGACTGAGGGGAGCACTGGCTCCTTCAGTGTGACACATTCTCAGTGGCACATCACCGCAACAGCTAAGGATGTGCATGCTATGAGATATTTTGCTGGCCTTCTCCTTTGTGCTCTGTTTTACTGAACTAGATGATATTTCAAACTATTAATATTTGCATAAAAGTCTTGGCATTTCTCATAGCCTGAATGTCTTGGGAGAATAATTTGTTTGGGAAAAGAGAAAGTCTTCTAAGTGGGTTAAATTTAATCAGAAAACAAGTGAGCAGACAGCTGGAGAATATGGTCAGTGGTTTTGAACACAGAGACTTGTAACTAGTAACTGTCTCCTAAAGAGAATGCAGATTCTCTCTCCTAGAGACACTACTGAACATCATCTCCAGCATACCTGGCGTTCTGAAATGGCATCTCTCCTTTGGGAGGCAGTAGAAAGACTCTGAAACCCATTACTTAGATGTAATGAAGAAATTATTTTGGTCAATTTGTGTCACTTCTGTGAAACCATTTAAGGCAAAGAATAAAAAAGCTCAGTGTTTTTCAAGTCAAATATATGATGAAAAGAAACTGAAATATAGGAACATTGAAATAAGGTGAATGCACTGATTAGAATAAAATGTATAATTAACGTTTCATCCATAAAAGGGGATAATAAATTAAAATATTTGCTAAAGTTAGAAATAAACACAGGCAGGTATATAGCTATAAGTTGTACAGCAACACAGTAGTTTGTATTTTTGTAAATTTAGAGCAAGTCAGTCTCAGTAGAGTGAATGCCAGAGATTTTTATTAATTAATTTATTAATTGGATAGAATATGTAATCAGTACAAATTTATTATTGAGAGGGTGACGGCTTATCCTAAACTATAATAGCCTAATGTTGATTGGTCGAAGAGTTGGGTTATTCACAACAAATAATAATTGTTATAATTTTTCTCCCACTTTGGTTTGTAAAGAATTCACAAACTGTATCTGACATCTAAAATATATTAATTTACCAGAACTATTTTACCTTAACAGATTTCAGAGTTATTTCTGAACACAACACTCAAATTGTATATTTTATGTATAGCACTGTGTTCTTCAGAATACCAAAGCATAATATAGTTTTCACTTATAGAGAAGAACAGAGCTAATGGAGTAGTAAACAGGAAATTTTTCTCTTCTGTGAAGAAGATGTTCCTGAACAGTCATATGTTTCAGGATTGCTGTTTTGGACGTAGGCTGCTATACCTATAGTACACTTCAGCTTTTGTTCTCTTTGGATCTGGCCTTGAGGTGGCAATGTCTCTGGGACAGGCATTTTTCTGTGTGTTGGTTTCGTGATTCATGATTTGTGGTGTGGATTTGTGGAGACTACTGCAAAACTGGTCATAGATAAAAAGCTTCAGTAGCCATTGTGTTCAGCTTTGAGATGTAATCTTCACAAAAATGTGTGGTTTGTATAACCCCCACAAAATATGCCTCACTTACCTTTTCAGTTGATTATGCCTAAATGCAACAAGATGCAGATGATTAGAGCTCTCTCTTTTGCACAATCCTTGTGAGGACTGTGTGCTTCTGCCTGTAGTAATACTCAGTTCCTGGCTGAACTTTTTATCTAAGTGACCAGTTTCCTTTTAATAATCTTATTTTCTCACAACAACAATAAAAACCTCTCTCTTTCATAGACCTTTATATTTATATGTCAAGAAAAGTCCTCATGATGAAAAGTCAGTTGAAACAAAATTAAGTGTACATATAATGCTAATAATTTAATTCCATTGCCTTCCATTATTATTCTTTTGACTGAATTATGAGATCCTACTTGCAAATCTCAAAGTGCTCTGTGAATTACAAACACTCTCTCTTAGCAAAATTCCTATAACCAGACCCTATATTACCACACAACAAAAACTTTGACTACAACTGAAAGTGGATGTGCCATTTAATGGTAATAAAACATAATAGTGATAACATAGCTATCCTTAAATCAAAGAAATTCAGACCTAAGTGGCTCTCAAGAGAAATCCAAAAGTATTAGAGTACCAACCACTCCAAAGACTTTGCTTTTGATCTCTGATGATGCCTTGCAGTGGGTGAAATCTTATGATTTCAAAGCACTAGCCCTGGCGATCCAAATTCTATTAAAAAGTTGTATAGTCATTAGATTCCTTCTGTCTCCTTTTAGTTCTTGTTGACTGGGAAAGAGATTTGTATCAATTCTGATTCTAATAGAGGCTCTTTCTGTAGGGTCAAAGCATTTTTTCAAGTGCAAGGACCTTAAATGAAGGACATAACCAAACCCAGTAAGGTAATAGAGGTGGACACTGACGTTTGTCTGTTTCACATGTATAAATTTTCAGACAGCCTTGATCTCAAAAAGCTTGTGGGTTTAGTGTCAGCACCTTAAAAGAAAGAAACAAGTAATACCAGGATTGTATGCTTGGTTTGCTTCTAAAATAGGTGCTTCTACAGTGAGCTTGGATGGGTGCATCACAAAGGCGTGCAATAACCTCCCCTCCTGCCTCATGCCCCCTGGGATGGACATGGAGCTGTGCTGAGAAGGACTGCAGTTGGCCAGCCTGCAAGATCTCCGTGGGAACTTCTGCTGCAGCCCTGTATGCATTCCAAATAGAGCAATTTAGTTTAAGAGCATCTGCTTTTCCCTGTTGCAAGATACTGCTAATCAGCTAATTGACATTGTTTTGCCTCTCTAATGGCAGGGGCTCCTGAATAAAAACATTAGTGCTGCCATGATGGATCAGATGAAAGAGTCCATCTTATTCTGGTTTCCTTTCTTCATTTTTGACTAGCAGCAGATGCCTAGGGAAACAGTGATAATTCCCTCTGTGCACCCTTGTAGCTGTGAGCAGCATGTGGACATGATGAGTCAAGGACAACGCCTTTTTTGATTTTTTCCTGTGAACATATCCAGGAATTTCTGCTTCTGCTTCTTGCATTCATTAAGTGGTATAATATCACTCCTTTAAATGCACAGTATCACTCCTTTGATTCACCCAGGTTTCTTCTGATTTTATATCACTTTCTCATATATCTATTTAGATTTATTTTTCTTCCATATGGTAATTATTATCTCTTTAACTGTTCTTTGTAGAGAAAATGTGCCACAGATCCTCCTCACTCCCTCTACCAGTGTTGTTTTACTCTCTATGGGACCAGAATGTCACCTGAAATAATGTTTTGTTTTCTCCTAAATAATGGTTAACATTTGTCCCAGTCATTTTCACATACCTAGACATTCCAACTTGAGAACCTTGAGCAAGTTAGCAATGACAGCTTAATCTGGACACTGCAGAAGCTAATGCAGATTCCTACCAATAATTCTGCAATATTGAACTACCTCTCCAGAATGACAATTTATCCTTCTTTTTGTTCCATACTATACAAATATTTGTGTTGCACCTTAAAATTTTAATTTCTTTTAGAGCCTACCACAAGAGATCTGGCAGATAACTCTGTAAAAATCAAAATATAGTATTTCAACCAGATCACCCTCACCTTCAGTCCTACAGAGATCACTAATAAACTGCAAGCACATTGCTTCTCAAGGAGTACTGGGTTATTTATTCCCCATTGATTCACAATTCCTTGGACCTACAGTTTCTATAGATTATTAACACATTCTACATGTTTACTCAGGTTTAGTGCCATATATGATGATCCCGAGTTCCCCAGATAGATCTCTCCACTGGAGCCATTTAAAAAATCTGGTGTCCTGTTCTGGCAGACAGTTTTTAGAAATTGGTATTATATATCACAAACACTGACAAAACTAACATTAGCTAAATATAGATATATAAATTGAAATTTGGAATCGCTGGTCTTGAATTTCCAGCAACTTTATTTCATGCTATTCTATCAAGTGCACTGAATCTTGTTTTTACTTCTAGAAAATTTTTTTTTCTTTTTCTAAAATGTAACATTCTTACAAAAAATAATGGATTCAACCAAATTCATCTGTGGAAATTCTTTTACAGGTTAGAAAGAGTAAAATAAATGCTGTTTTAATAGAAGATCTCACAGAAATTTTATGTCACTGTATTAAAGTAAAAGAAAATATTTAGAAAAATAATCATGACTCCATAATATTCTCTTTTTTTTCTCAGATTTTTTCGGTATGGTTTTCTGCTGGACGATGTTGGGTAAACAGGATGTAAAGATATTTTATTTCTGTGAAGTATTTGACTTTTTTTTTTTAATGTTAGTTTATATTGCTTTTGTTGAAAAATTAGAGTGTTTTCTAACAGAAATGAATGTGACATACTTAACACTGGGGTAAATTAGGCCATAAGCCAGACACTGTGTGGATGTGAGGAAGAAGAAATGAGTGACCCAGCCTTAGTGATCCAAACTCCCAGAAGTGTAGTGCCATCTCAGCACATGGAACACCTAGAAATGACGTTAGTGTGTTGTGCTGATGCTTCCTCACTATCTGGCCCCTTCCTTGAAAACAGTAGGGCTTACTGGGGCCATCTGGGCACTTGTGTCACAGAGACAGAACAGACCTGCCAAGTACCTGCAACAATTTTATGGCAAATATAAAATAGCTCTCTAGAAGCTGGCTTCTATCAGTGAAGATTGGGGTTAATTAAGAAGTTTGCATCTTGGGAAATGTGAAAGTTGTTTCAGTTGAAGCTCAAAGGCTTCCCCAGACCACATAGTCAAACCCAAGGCAAGATGACTGAAGAACTGAAAAGATTTGCTTTAATCTTATTAACCCAATCTTGCAGCCCAGCTAAAGCTACTTTAAACTCCTTTTACATTCCTGAAAGAAGACAAAGTAAATAAGTATATCCATGAAAAAGAAGCCATGCTGGCTTAAGAATGAACAACAGGAGCCTGTGGATCAAGAATCCTCCCAGCTTCACTCAGTTCTTCCACTTTCGGTTTGGAACAAAGAGAGTCTTTGTTGGGATGATGCATATTAATAGTCTGTGACAAGTTATAAATATATTGTGGTTGAATGGATCTTTTTTTACAATAGATTCTTGCAGTGTTTCTCTATCAGAATTATATGCGTGGATTTTAAACAACCTGAATACATTTTTGGGATTATATCTCTGAAGGTTGATATGATAGGCAATAATGCATATTTAAGATGATATGATGTAAAGTCATTTGGCAAGTCTGTGACCCAGTAAGGGAGAAAAGAAAGTATTTTCAGTAAAATAATAATAAAAAAAACCCAACTAATTTTTTATCATGAAAGAGATTTGAGAAGTTAAAAAATGTCAATTTCACTCAATTTTCACTACCTTTTGTGGCTTGAATTTAAGGAAGGAAGAATAACTCATAGTATCCTGATTTAATATTCTGTGTTTTCAAAATATAATGTCAGTGAAAAAAGGATAGTATTGTCATATTTCCTTGACAGTTAACCCACAGTTATATCTTTCTGTAGGGACAATAAACTTTGCTTCACAATACTCTCTTAGTTCCCCTTTGGAGGAAGCATATTAATGTTTGAAAAGAACACTATATAACTTTTATTAATTCCTCATAATTAACAGTGGATATTTCTAGTGAGACTAATTTGAATAATTTGAAAAAGCTTACATTCTTAAAATGCTCTAGAATCTCAGGGAATGACTGCAGTGATCAATGTTATGATGATTTAATTTCTTTCCAAGGGAAAAATGTGTGCCTGCAATTTGAATTTTATGACATCCAGAAACCAGAAGACTTTGCATATGAAAACCAGTGAAAAAACACCAAATTAAAACTACTGGTTTTGAATATCTTCCAGTGATATAATTTCTTGCAAATATGAAAAAAAAGAAAAATACAAAGGCTCTTTAAACTCCTAAATGGTAGAATTTAAGACTGTCTTCTGAATAAGAAAAAATAATATTTCATAATTAATAAGATGGTGACTAGTACTCTATCAGAAACCTGGTTTTGAGTTCTCTCAAAATATGCCTCTGGCTGAATACTGAATGTATTAAATGTATATTAAAATGCAGGTTATTTGAATACAGCCATGATGCCATGTGATCTGGATGCCTCTGAATAAACAGCCTATTTTCACCATTCTCTTTAATCAACCAATCCCTGTGTCATGGGTAAATCTGAACAGCTTTTCTTATGAGTGATAGAATTAATGAATACACTGACCAGACTTACTCACTGGAAATCATCCCACCAATTTCTTTTTTAATGTGTTTGGTTTTGAGTTATGCCAAATGGTTATTTTTTTAATTCACACAATAAATATTCTTTTGATTTTGGATATTTTCCTTTTTTTTTTTTTTAATAGTGCTGATATCCAAACCATAGTTCAAACATCTGACAAAAAGAGAAGTATGTAACTCAATCAACTTTTATTTTTATGACCAAGTAAGCAGAGAATTTCTGAGCACATTCTAAAAATAATTTAACTCATTTTTGGTCAGTTTTTTCTTAAGGATTGGAGATAGCAACCTAAAAGCAGTATTACTTAAAAGAATTATATCTATAATAATATGCATAACCAGCATCTATTAAAGGCTTTAATTTTAGTAGCAACACTGCAACTCTACTGTGGAGCACTTTAAGGTCAATGAAGGCCAACAATACTTTTTATATCAATATATAGATTTATGGTTTGGAAGTACAATGTCCATAATCACTTCAGTAAATACTAATGTAATGGTTGCCTATTTAAAAAAAAAAAAAAAACCAACCAAACAAAAACCCCAAGAAAGCTATTTTGTTAGTTACTTACCTTTGTTGAAAGTGGAGGGGTAAAGGAATGGTGGTTTATTTTACTAATCTTGGTTTAAGCATTTCAGCATGAAATCCAAATTGACTAAGTTTCATGTAAGGGAAGCATGAACCAATTTGTGAACAAAA
This sequence comes from Agelaius phoeniceus, assembly GCF_051311805.1. Taxonomy (NCBI): domain Eukaryota; kingdom Metazoa; phylum Chordata; class Aves; order Passeriformes; family Icteridae; genus Agelaius; species Agelaius phoeniceus. The sequence goes on along the minus strand of NC_135265.1, from coordinate 91,564,449 downwards.
TATGATTTTGATCAAAAATGAAGATCCTGAGTAAATGAAAAAAAACCCCAAAGTGACGGTTTAAGGGCTGCTCCCTTAAGTACATGAACAGTTCCTACTCAGTAAATGTTCAAGATTAACAGGGGAAGGGCCACTTTGATATGATGCCTTGTTTTAAAATACTCCAAAACCCAGTTTACATACAAAAATCTAACTGAGACAGAAGACCAGTCTATTAGCTAAATAACCTGGTTTTAACTTGATATTTGATTAATTTTCAAAAATTGTAAAAGCTCAGTTAAAATAGGAAAAATTTCCTTGCTCTAGATCAACATGTTTTAGTAACTCTGACATTCTATATTTTCTGTTGGCAACTATGCTGACAGATTTCATATAGATTTGGTTTAAAATGTGTTTGGATGGATACAAAACTTGCCTTACAAACTTAGTCACTTTTGAGGGAAATGTGGCAGTGTTTTGAAGGCTGGTGAAAACCATTTTTTGTTGATTTTCTTTCTGAGCATAATGAATACATAAAAGAAAAATGGTGATATTTTTACAATGTTTTTGTTTCAGCATGGAAAATGAAGAGGTTGTAAATTGCTTTTCAATTGTTCACTTCCATGGGAAGTGCAGTCTGAAATTACTTTAACAATTTTGGATCCTTTTGCCTCTTATAAAAACATATTCATTTTCTGAGTGATTTTTTGGAGGGCGTGTGTTTAGGGTTTGTTTTGGCTTTTTCTTAATGCCTAGGACTGTCACTTCTCCTGGATCTTTGTTATGACCTACGGGGCATGTGGTTCCTTTGACATGAAGTTTATTTTTCTAAACCCACAGCTTGATATTCTAGCACTTAATTTCAGAATGCAGCTTAAATCACAGAAACCATAATATGTCAAATGATCCTACACTTGCAGGGGAAAACAGTAAGTAATGAAAAAGCTATGATTGCTTTTCTGTCCCTCCAAATGACAGTTATCACCTCAGTGACCTGCTCCGGGCGGACCCATCTAAACATGACACACTAAGGGATAACGTCATCTAACAGGGTAGTTATAAAAATCAATACAAAACCCATTTTGAAGATACTCTGTGTAAGAATCCTGGTGTAACGTTTATTTATTGAATAGGCCTGAGGAAAAAAACCAACAACTTTTCTGATAGATATGCTTTACCTCCCAAGCAAAGGAATTCTGTAGGTAAGCAATAATTGCATTTTTCAATCTATTATTTAGTCTTGCCAAAGCTCAGCCTAGAATCTAATATGTGGATGATTGCTATAACTCAATTATGAACCCTAAGCAGAGCTCTAATGCATCTGTAATGCAAAAGGAGCATAACAAGACAATTGACTGTACTTCTTTTAGTTGTGGAGTAGCTGTCTGTGTTTGTGCAGGGATGAACAGAAACAGGGAGGGAGACTGCAATATTGCATTTTTCACTGAAGGATTAGGAATGTTCTGTACTTATCTTCACTCATGAATATCGAAGGTATGGTTACATCATTGAAACAACTGCAGGCTCACAACTGACTGAAAATAGGTTTCTATTGTTTGCTTTCTCAAATGACAATAATACTGAAGCCTGGAGCAATTTTATCCAGTCATATCCCATATACAAGGCATGCAATTTGATTTGCTAAAAAGTCCATTAAAAAAAGCTAGTATTTATTTTCCTTATCTTTATCAAAATATTTTCAAATCTGTGTGAGCTTTATTACTCTCAGGAAGTAAATAATAAGTATAGGATGCATCTTCAGTTCTGATTTCTTACAAAAAGATGTAGTATAGTTTGATAGCTTAAAAATAATTTTTTTTTCTGGATATTAATGTGAAAGCATGTTTATATGCAGGAAAACATAAGATTTAACATATATTGGGATTTTTTAATGTTGGGTCCTATTGTCACCATTTTGCTTTGTAGTATTATATAGGACTTTATTTACCTGCACACTTAACATAATTATGGAGATTCCACATTCATATTGAGAGGTGTTTGATCACTGAAATTTTCTCACTGAAATCATCTTACAGACTTTGAAACAGAAATGTAAGGATGAAAGACAGGGTGAAAGAAACAATCTAACAATTTCTTAGGCCACTCAGAAAATTTAATGACAATCTGGGCTTTCTGGTATACAGAGGTTGCACTTCCGAAGTCAGAAACATTCTGTCAGCTGTCCGCACACCTAAAATATCAATAAAATTCAGGAACAAATGGCCTCTGATAGTGGAATCTGAATGGGGATGCTCAGAAATGTTAGCTATTTTTCCTTCTGAAGCATTGATCTGCTAAAGAACTGATCTGACACTCTTTATATCCCTCCCAAAGCCAAACAGTTTTGAAACAAAAAATTTGCTTTGCTGGATCATCTCTACTTTCCACTCTTTCCTGCAGATCAGCTGCCATATTGCACACAAAACAAACCTTGGCATCTGAAATAAAATTTACTGAAGCAGACTCTCCTGTGAAACAGAGCCAGTATTCTCTTCCTGAGTAAACTGTACCTTAATTCCATACTGTGTTTCCTCCAAAGACATGAACTACTAGGATAATTTGAGTGCCTTGAGCCTTTGTATTCAATTCAGTCTGGGAAAGTCTGAAAAAAAAAGCTCTCAGAAAACAGCACCTATCCAAAGTATATCCAAGTACAGAAGAAAAGATCTGCAACAGTCTGCATATATGCCATATGAGTGGCATGCAGAAAGATACAACTTTGATTCTTTCTAGTGTACTTTATGAATTGGCACAACAGACTCTTTTGAATCTAATTAAAAACATAGAAAAAAACCCCTTAGTACTGTTTTACTGTTCATCTGGTACATATTCAAGTTATGTCATGGAAAAACAGAGCCCTGATGAAATTGGCAAGGTAAATCTAATATCGGGACATGTGAATATGCATCTCATTAACAGGTGCTAATGAGAGGCAGGAGAACACTTTTTCTGAGAACACTTTTAACACCTGACTTTTGTTTTTAAAAAATTAAAATTGGGAGAACAGAAAAAATCTATTTTCAATGATCATTGACTAGGAACCATCAGCTAGAAGTGTCCTTTGGCTTAATGGCTGCTTTGTGGAGCTCTGTTGCTTATGTTGCTGAGATACAGATGTTGATATACATTTTTTATTCTTTAGAAGTAATGATTGCTTGCTTTCATGTTTGAGGCCTTTGTTCAAAGCAGTGTATAACAGCCAGGAAAAACTTGAGCATAAGTCAGGGTGGGGGAAGGCCTCAGGACACTGACAACATAGGTGGGAAGTGATCTGTTTAGCTTGCTTGAAATTGCCATGGTTGCTGTCCTAAAGGTAGACACCTGGAAACATCATAGGATGGGACATTGATGGGACTATTGCTTTCCTTTGTTATAGTTAAATATCCCAATTGGAACAGGGAGGGCACATCTGGTGTTAAAGATGCCTTTAATTAGTGCATAAAGTTTCTCTTCAAGCAATTAAAACTAGAATTTTCGTTTCAGAAAGTCTTCATATTAATAAAACTTTTATGTATAAAGGACTATGGCAGTGTGCTTGCTGAAATGTCTTAAACCACAAATATCCAGATGGAAATTATGTTTGGAAAAGCTGTTTACAGGCTGTACCAAATTATGAGGTCAAGAGAAAAGTCATTATTGTGAGAGCCCAGTTAAGGAAAAATCGATCATAGACCCTTCTAAAGGTGTCTCAAAGTCCCTCGAAGGAGCAGGGCTCTACATCTGTTAATCAATCAGCCCAGGAAGTAAAAGACCCAGACCCTGTGTGACTGCTTGCCCAGAGAGGACTAAGAAAAAAATTTAGCAGCCATTTTTCTGATGTGGCAGTGTGTCCTTTGAAAAAAATTGCTTTATATGAATAAACCAGGGCAGCCTATAAGATGTTGCTTTAGCCAAGGAAAGTTGCTTTAGAGAAACCCCTCCGCACTGCTGTGAAAGAGAAGATGCTTGTCATGTGGGAATCCAGCTTGAGCAACTTGCATTCCTCTCTCACTATGGCTGTAAACTAAAGTCCTGACTAAAATTCCAAGATATGCATTGATGACTGGAGGCTGCTTCACAGATCCACATTCATCCTTCAGGTTAACTCACCAGAAGTAAAGTAGTCTAATAACCTTGACTTTGAGGTGGATCTTCTCCAGTGAAGTGACGCTTCAGTTTTGGGGAAGAACAGAGATTTGCAGGAATCAACTTCTGAATTAATTTATGACATTTAATGTTGTAGATCCAACTCCAGAAAACTGGAGTCCTCTTTATTTACCAAGATGGCTTCATTTGTTTCCACAGAGATTTTGAGGGGAACATCTGGGTGAAAAATAGTGAACTCTAAAAAGCATTGACTTTTCCAGAGAACAAATTTCATCAACACTTTACAGAAGAGACTCTCCATTTCTCCAGGTATGCAGTTGGATGCTACAACTGTGAGAATAAGGAGAATAAGGGTTGCTGTGGAGAATAAGGGTTTTAGGGGAACAATTGCAACTGTGCAATTGAAACACCATGACATGGGTATGCCACTAACTCAGAATGTCCAAGAGATCACTTCGCAGTGAACTCCCTTTCTGTTCTTACTAGAATTGAGCTGAACCTTGAATCCTTGGATGTCATACTATGACTCAGTCTCATTACTGAATTGTTGTCTTATTCTGGCATTATATTGTTGCTTTGATCAGAGTGTGAGGGGGATGCAGTATTTGCTGGAGCTCTCACGTTTTTTCAATAAGCTCTTTGATTTCTACAGATGAGTATTAGAGTGTTTGTATCATAAGCCACATCGCAGAAAACAAAGAGAATATAAGAAATTTGAGAAGGCATTTCTAATTTTCATTTCTTTGTAAAGATGGTCTGTGTTAAATTCTTCCTCCTAAGCGGAGCACTTTGTTCTCTGTCCTCTCTCTTCCTCCACATTTTTTCCTTCCTCTCAGTTGCTGTCTGAGCCTTCTCATGTCCATGCACACATACAGTCTGTCTCTCAAGAAAGCAGGATGTGGCTTTTAAGGATCTAGTTAATTTCTTTGCATCAGTGCTAAATATTCAACATATCATACATCTGTCATATTTTGAAAAGTGCTGAAGATAGTTAAAACTATTTTTAAATTCAGAACTACATTGTTTCACAGGACTGGGAAACTTTGTGTGACAGCAGTGAAGCCATTGTAATTTCCTAGGAAATATGTTGAGACATTGGCAAAGCATGTTCTATTAAAAAAAGTGGAGAAATAACCAGAGCATTTATGAGGAGCCCAAGATGTCCTTAACCAGAAGTAGCCAACCAACCAACCAGTAAAATTAAAACTGGTTGTGTTGAGACATGTGAAGGTAGTCTTACTCTACCAATAGGCGTACATGCTGAGATTTTTCCAGTATGATAATGAGCTTTTGGCTCATATTTGTAAACCAGTTAGAGACTATTTTATATTTCAACCCTGTGTTTGCCTTTTTGCCCTTATTAGTTGAAAAGGAGGTGATACTCTACAAATAAGGTATATAGCCTCATTATATTAATCATGTAGTGCTCTCCCTCTGTAGTTTTAGCTGCTGTTTAATGCCAGCATGGACCTTTGCATTTTTGAAAGGTGGAATTTGGTCCAGATCAGCCATGATCAGGTAGGACAGGAGGGGTGTGAGAGGGCTGTGCAGTTGAATGACAGGTCAGTGTCATGTGAACTGAAGCATGCAAATTGTATGAGGCCATGGTAAACATGGGGAAGAGATTCAACTCCCTTTGTTTTCTCTCCTTACCCAAAAAATTTATGCTTGAAAAATGCCAGCCAGACTTTTTAGCTCTATAGGTACTTTGATGCACTTGTGAAATTTTGATATAATCAGAGATACATGCAAAATATTACAGTCTTGTGTGTATTACCAAAGTAGCTGTGCTTGGGTAACATTGTGTCTTCGTGTTACACACCAGGATTTTAGAGTAGCCTTTTCAGAAATCAGAATCAACCAAGTCAGATCAGGTCATAATATTAAGTATACAGTATCTTGAGGGAAACTCAATCAAACCCAACCAAACTTTTTATAAGGCATCACAAATCATCCTGTATTAGCATCACATGGATTATTTATGAAAATGCTGTTGCTTGTCTGACAACCTAGGTGACATTACCTCTGGAGGATGAGCATCACCATGGCAAAACAGACATGTCACCATTAGACATTAGTCTACTGTAACTAATTTATAAGGCTGTCCTGTAATTTGTTTTGATCAGGCAGCCTGAATGTAGTTGAAGGGGATGAAAAGGAGGAGGGAGGGCAGGCAGAGAGGAGAGAGAAAGAAAATCCAATATTATTATTAACTAGAGAATTCAAAAATGTAAAAAATAAAGCAAAAAATGTGTAGCAATTTTTAATTTTTTCATCTCTGTAACTTTTGTCTTTACACACACATAGATCAGAACCTCTAATACAAGTTTTCTCTGTTGGTTGTGGAATTTTTCCCACAATTTTTCTATGATTTCTATGCTTTTAATTTGTTCAAGATACTACAAGATACTATATGATACAGTACCTCCTGCTTGTAGGTCTTTTTTTTTTTTCTTTTTTAAGAAAAGTACAGATATAGTCCAAAATAGACTTTGTAAAATGTCACCAGAGTTAATCATGTTACAGTGAATGTCATCAAATTTGTCTGTCAGGAAGAAAAAGGGAGTGTTTCAAACTAAGGCTTACAAGCCAAGGCAAACATGTAAAATGTTCCAGCTTTGGGCTGTGTCCCTTCTGACTTAGCAAATTCTTCAGTGGAATTTTGCAATTTAAGTAATTTTTTTTCCTGAGGCTAGCTGATAAATAACATTTAATAAGAAATAAAAAATCAATAGGACATGCATGAATATGAAATAGTGAGCATTTCTTCAACTGTAGTTGATAACTGCTAAAAAGAGATGAGAAGATGCCATAATTACATAATAACATCTATATAATTTCATAATAACATCTGTATAATTACATAATGACGTTTATGACCATAAAAGACCTTGAGAGAACTTGTTGTTATAGACTCTACTTGTGCCTGTGTTGGGATACAAAGCATTCTTTTGAGCTGAAGTTTGCAAGACTGTGGCTCCAACTTATAACTCAGTTTTGAAGGAATATATTTTCCCTAGGAAAATGAAGATTGCTGTTCTAAAAGGAAAGGTATCCTGTTCAGAGTTGGGGCAAGGAAGGAGGATATCAATCATTCAGGAAAATACCACCATTTAAAAGGCCTCAGAAAAGGGGTTTAAAGACTTCTAAAGTGTTCCAAAGAAAATTATTCTGCAGTCTGAGAAGATGCTATGTTGACACAGAAAGTGAAAATTTTGGAGCCAAAAGAACTCTCTTTAGCTGTAGTAAAAAGAACCAAAGGGTTAAAACTTCTTTGGTTTTTTTTTTTTTTTTTTTGAGGCAACACCCACCACTTCTTTTCTTCCATTTTCTTTCAGAATATCACAGCTTCAGAGTAATCTATATTGCAGTATTATATCATTATTAATTCAAATAGTTGCAAGTAGAGAGTTAACAGTAAAACATAAATGAGCTTTGCTTTTGTATTTGGAAGTAAGTGTGGTTAGGAATAATAGATGGAAGAAAGGGATCACTCATTTGCAAGATTTATTCCTCTTCTTGTGAGCAGACATATCAACTTCATTAACATCTTTTCTCTAAAAAATCCCATCAAAATTTTCCTCTTCTCTTCCCCCAACTTTACCAGATATTGTGTAAACCTAGAGGAAAAACTTCTTCTGTCAGAATATCTAATTTAAATAGAAAAATGAATAATTATAAAAAATAAATAAATAGGGGAAAGATGGGGAAATAAAGTATCAAGAATAGGGCCTGCTTATACTAATTAGATTTACTTTTCCCCTTGTATTTTGGCTACCCTGATAAACTCAGGAGGAAAGCAAGACAAATACACGGGCATAATGTGTCTGGTGGCAATGTGAGTTTTTTCTCTACAATCATGTGATAATGATTTCTTTTTCTATTTTTACTTTCTAGTGGCTAAGTTTCATGCCATGGTTTCTGGCTCCATGTCTGGCTGTGTGTCAGATCTTTAAAATTTTGGTTGGCACATTTGAAAGCAAAAGAAAGGGGCTTTCAGCCCTTTCAGCAGTTATAAAATGTATTTTTTTTATTTAAGTAGTATTACAAAATGCCATCAACTACTGGGAAAGCATATGTTTCCATCAAAATAACTTAGCATAATTTTATTTGCTTCAGCCAGTTTTTCTGGTAGATTGTTTATAAATTTTTGTAGGTCCAGCTTTTCAATCCCAGCTGCAATATTCTTCAGTCCTCCAAGTGGACAGCTGGTGTCACTGGGAATGATGACTTATTCTCCTATTTTTTTCTCTGATTACCAAGGTATTCAAATAACACAGCAGCACGGTATGTGCTCTTCCTGTCCTTTCAACACCTTAAATTCTGATCTATTTGCAACACAGTTTTTACTGTATATTAGTCAAGTTCTTAAAAAAACCCAAAATCTAAAAATATGTATTCTGGAGTTACCATGTATAGCTCCTCTATAACATTAATTAAATTCTATGGCAATAAGAAATTAATTAATATTGCCATTGAGTCTTGTATAGGCAGTTCCTTTGGAATATCTAATATGAAAAAACTAAAAAATCAAGGCAGGTTTTCTTAGCCTAGTTAATGACAAAATTCAGAAAGTTTTTCTCTAGATTACACACAAAATTACATTGGTCCCAGTTATTGCCCATAGTGATTCTAAAATCCAAGTCTAACATGTGCTATTCAAACAATCCAGTGTTCAGATATCTCTGAATGTATCAAGTTAGGACATAAGCCTGGTAAATATATTTACTCTTTAAAGAATGTTATTGTAGTGGTATTGGCATCACCACTCTAAACTGACCTTTACATTGCACAGCATGCATAGAGGAGCAGTAAAAATATACCCCATGTACACACATTTCTGGTTCTCTAGATTTCTTGCTTTTCCTCATACACTAAATTTTTATGTTACAGCTCATAAAATTTCAGCATAAACCAGAAACATCCTTCAGCAGAGCATTTACCTTTATGTAAATACACCTTTTATGCAAGTTTTCTCATGCAGAATTCTAATTCTGGGCATTGTTTTCCAGCATTCATACATAGCATATATGCATACATGCATACAATATTCTTTTTAATCTTGTACACAAAACTTCAGAAAAGTAAAAGCATGTCTACACTGTACAAAGCAAAAGTAAAGCACAGTAAATTCCCCTCATAACACTCCACTATGCTGTCATGAGGTTGATTTCAGCCAATAGTTGAAACAGTTTCTTAAATTTAGGCTGGGTATTTCAGCAGCCTGAAGTATACATATAATGTTAGAAACCTACTAGTACTTTTACAGCTTATTATTTTTCTTTCCGTAATAGTGCAAGATGCACTACTGCTTTTTGTGCCAATTTTTACAGCAAATTTAATTAAAAAAAAAAAAGCTGCTTTTGCTGCAAAAGTTGGTTTCATTGTATTTAAGTCTGTAGTAAAATTTCTAGTTTATTCAACAACTGGATTGTAAGACAAAAGTGCTGGGGTTCACAGCAAGATTGAAGAATGCAAACAATATATGCAGAAAAGCTTTTCAATTAGTTTTGATAAAACCATTTATCAATGGTGTTACAATTATCTTTTTGAGAAAGACATTATCAGACTCCTGTTTATGAAAGATCTTTTGAACATGAGGTATCATAATGTGAGAAGTGCTATAAACGTTTAGTAGCAATAGAACATGAAAAGTTTGCATTTTTAAGGTACTAGTTTAATAGAAAATCTTCAGAATGGTTCCTTCTGCAAATAGGAGCTACTATGTTTGTCTTTAATTAGAGGCCTTTCCTAACATTCCCAAAATAACATTTCTTGGAAAAAGATGTGTTATCAAAATAATTTCACTAATAAACCCATTTACAAGTATGAACCCAAGGAGAATTTGTGTCTAATAAAAATGCTTGTGGGGAGTTTTTTGTTTTATTTTACTTATGATAAGCCACTACGTTTGGAAGATGAATAACAACATTAATATAGATGCTGGGTTATTTGAAAGCTAAGCTTCTTGTGCTGTTCATTATCAGACCTGGCTAAATCTTTCAGAACATGAGATTCTTGTTTATTTTTCTCTATTTCAATTAGCTGCACAGTGAGATGCAGACTATCTCCTCTTACAGAAGACAGATTTGTGACAAGGAAACTGCAAATAGTGTTTGATTTGGACACCTGTGTCACAAAGTATCCAAGATTTAGCATCCGGCTTAAGGCAGAAATTCTGAAAACTGTTTGTTGTTTGTCCCATTAGAGGAACATGAGCAGTTCCTCTGTCCTGGGAGTAGATACATGAGCAGACATCTCCACTGATGGAACTTTACTACTGTTCCTTTCCCACTGCTGCTTGTGGGACCTCAGAGGGAATAATCTGGGCTGCACTGTTCCTCTGCACCTTTCCCCTAAGCCTCAGTTACTGCGAGAAGCAGCAACCCAGGCCAACAAAGCACAAAACACGTAAATATTCTTTCCAAGAAAAGTTTGTATCAGTAGAAGTGCTGCCATGATTCGATTGCAATCACAAAATGGAGCAATTACCTAATCTCTGCTGGGCAATTACATTTCAGAAAAAAACCCCCACACCTTCACATTTTGAGCATCTCTCTGTTGGAACCCACATCTCTCCTTTCATTCCCTCTTTTGTTCACAGTATCTGAAAAAGCATAGGAACTTGCAGTGCAGAGTGTTTGACTTTCCAGGGAGTTAAAATCTATGTCTAATATTGCATATGCCCCATTTTCTTCAGCTGAGAAATTTAGGTAAAAATATTTCCTGATCCCAAAAGAGTGTTAGATAATAACCAATAAAACAATGTCAGGAAGTCTTTTTTTTTATGAAGTGTTTGAGAAAAATGGTAACAAAATATTATTATTTATTAATCAAATAACAAATTATTTATTCATCAAAGGAAATGAACACAGAGCTCCTGTTACCTACATCATGTCTTAATTCTCTTTTTCATATCCTGGTATTTGTAATTAGGAAAATGAATATTGCTGGTTTGTCTAGGAGCTAGAAATGTGAAATGAAAATGTGCTTCCTTGCAAAAATACAACATAATTATAATGTTCACTATAGAAATTATGCAGGATGAAAACTTGAATTTGGTGCAAACCATCACAGATCTCATATTGATGGCAATATGCAAAATCATATATAAAATTACTTTCAAAATAAACTTTAGTTTTTGTCTACAATAATGCATTTTTACTCCACTTCTATGTGAAACAGATTTTGTGGTGCTAAAAAAACATTTCAGCTCAGAGTGCAATTTTCCCTTTAGTGGTGATTTTAAATTTTGTAGATTGCTTTTACTTGCTTATCTGGCTGTCTTTTTTCATAAAATTTGGAGGAATTTAACCTTTGAGGCCCTAATATATGACCTGCAGTTGACTGAAAGTGGTAAGTTGGTTTGAAATTTAATGTAAGGGGAGGGACAGTTGTTTGCCAGATGTACAAAACAAGAAGACAGTCATACAGGCTCATTTTCTAAGAAATACAATGAAAAATAATGGCTGGTTATTGAGCTAAGTTTTTTGGTTTTTTTCATATCTAGTCTTACTGGTTCCTTCATTTTTTCCAGATATTCATGTTCAGTTTGTTTGACATAAAAGGAAAAAAATAGTATTAGTGTTATAGTATTATCTTGTGAGCTTTTCCTGTTTGCTATGCTACCATAAATGCAGCTGTGAAACAACTTCAGCACACACAAAATGTTCAGGACAACACACCACCTGGTTGATTATTTGTCCTCAGCCATTACTTCCATACCCCAGACCAGTAGTAATGCTGTTGTGATGGTACTGTCAAACTAAGGTTTCTTCAGTGAAACAAGACATTTCTTATACTTTACCTGAAATAAATATGAATCTTGAAGAATAACTTTTCCCAATGAATCTGAAAAGGCCATTTGATTTGGACCAAATACGTTTAGAAAGAAATACATGCACCCAAGATACGTAGGCTTTGGAGGAACCAGTTATGATATCAAACTCAGGTCACCAGATTTGTCCAGTACAGTAAAAAGCAGTCATGCAGTTAAGTATCTCATGCTGAAGAGTTTCCAGAAATTGTCCTTTCTTTGTGACGCATGTAAGTAGAGTTGTACACTCTGATTTACTTTCTTCCCAGCTGATTTCTAAATCTTAAGAAATTGGTGGATAACATACTTTCTTTTCCTTGTCCTTTATTAACAGCAAGGTAAGCCAAAAAACATATCCCCATTTTCCCTTGTACTCATTGAGCAAGGGGGTCCTATACATGTAATAGGCAGTCTGTTTCCTCCTTTTAACCAGACAACAGTAGTGTCCCACCTGTTTGAATTCTTTCCTGATGTGGCACTGAGGGACATGATTTAGTGGTGGATTGTCAGTGCTGGGTTAATGGTTGGACATGATGAGGTTTTTTCCATCCCAAACCATTTTATGATTCTGTGATTGCAAATGCTGGCACTCCTAGACCAAAAGTTATGTATAGAAAAAATTAGATTGCAGTTTCAAAATGAAAACAGAGGACAAGAAGAATGGTAAGTAGAAAATTACAAATTGAGTAAGTGTGTGGAAGGACTGCAAGCTGCAGCCTGAAGATATTGACCCATTCTTAGTTCCCAGATAATTAAAATGCAATAGACAAGAAGTGTTTTCTTTATCTGCTAAAGTCTGATATGCAGGGAGCTGGTCCAATAGACTGACAGAAACAAAATGTTATCTGTCTTCTACATCCCTTTTCTTTTTAGATATCGAGCCAACTTCCAGGAATGAAACCTATATAGTGAAGGCTACTACTTTTATCGAAAGAACAGGCTTCTTCCAAGATAACTAAGGTGGCTTCCTAAATTACAGAGCAGAATGTACACTGGTGTGTTTTGGAAGTCCTCCCTAAGGGCAGATCAATGGACCTAAAGAAGTCTAAGGTAAGACCAACAACTTTTTGAAAAACAGTGAGATCTCTTAATGGTGAGGCAGACAGGGGGTATTAGAGATTGATCTTAATAATTTTTTTATTCATAACTGAATTATAAACTTGTTAACTATGCATATGAGGAAAGCATTTGGTTATTTTTATTAATTCTTACTACTATCTGATTCCTATTATTTAACCTGCTACTTTTGGGAACTGGGATCTTCACATTGCAGCAGTTTCATTTCACCAATATCTTTTAGACCATTTGGAATCTGACGAGATAATATTCCACAGATTACCTTATGGTTATCACAGAATCATTGAATTGTTATGTTTGGAAGGGATCCCTGGAGATCATCTAGTCCAACCCGCCTGCTGAGGTAGGGTCACCTAGAGCAGGTGACATAGGAACACCCTTAGGTGTGTTTGGAATGTCTCCAGAGAGGAAGACACTCCAAACACACCTCCACGACCTCCCTTGGCAGCCTGTTCCAGTGCTCTGCCATCCTCAACATAAAGAAGTTCTTCCTCACATTGAGGAACTTCTTGTGTTTTAGTTTATGGCTTCTGTTCCTCATCCTGTTGCTGGGCACCACCGAAAGGAGTCTGGCACCAACCCCTCGACACCCACCTTTGAGATATTTAAATGCATTCATCAGATCCCCTCCCAGTCTTCTCTTCTCTAGACCGAACAGGTCCAGCTCCCTCAGTCTCTCCTCATAAGAGATGCTCCAGACCCCTCATCATCTTTGTGGCCTCTGCTGGACCCTCTCCAGGAGCTTCTTGTCTTTTTTGTGCTGAGGAGCCCAGAACTAGATGCAGCACTCCAGGTGTGGCCTCACCAGGACTGAGTAGAGATATATGATCATCCTTTTTCTTGTAAAGGACTCCAATAGCTCTGGGAAGCAAGACTACAGACCTGAGTTTGTTTAACTCTACAGCATGTGTCAGATCACATGGATAAGAAACTTTTGCATTTGGGTTTTTTTGTTTGTTTGTTTGGGGGTTTTTTTTTGTTTTTTTTTGGGTTTGTTTTGTTTTGTTTTGTTTTTTTGGTTCCACATTCTTCCAGAAGTTCAGCATTAACAAGATCCTCTGACAAGTCCTGCATAGAAAAGGAGGTATTTTGGAGAATCCTTCTTATTCTTCTCCACATGGAAAGCAGATGGAAAACATGTGCTGAGTTTTCCTACTATAACTTTATCTTCTTTGAACATTCCTTCTATATTTGGTTACTTACCGGCCCTACAGGTACTTTGGCAACTTTCCTGTTCCTGATGTGTTTAATATAGGGTTTATTAATTTTATGTCTTTTAGACATTTTCCCTCAAGCTCTTTCTTCTCTTCCGTTGTGCTTTTAATTTTCATCTATTGTGTTCAGTATACCATCTTAAGTCTTCACAGAAGTCTGCCATACCACTAAAAGGATTCACATGAGTTTCAGTTCTACAAGGACAGCTGCTCTGAATAAATACCTTTGCTGCTACTGTGGAAAGGAAGCTGATGAAAACTGCTGCAGGAAAAGTACAGACTCTCCTCCACTAACACCCATGGTAAGAAAGAATTATGGATAAGAAACAGGTATTTGCGTGGCTGAGGACCAATGACTGATTAATCAGCATCCTTATATTGTGGAAAAGCTGGATGGAGTTGGTCATCAGGGTACAAGAACTCTTGCTGTGTGAACCAGAACCAGCTTACCTACATTTTGGACACTTGACATCTCTGTAGCTGTGACACATTCATGGTGTGGAGGGTAAGAAGACAAATCAAAAGGACAGATCCAACACAGTCTCACGTTTAATCAATGATTTAGTTAACATTTTGACTTTAAATGTTTCATTCACTATTTTGAAATCTTAGCATTGCACTGGTCTAAGAACTACAGCAGGAAGTATCTCCTGCTTGATTTTTTCAAGGGCTTGCTGCTGACATGTACTTATTAGACAGAACAATGATCTGATCCCAGAAACTATTTAAATATCATTTGGTTGTTTTGTTTTTTGTTTGCTGTTTGTTTGGTTTCTTCCTTAATTATAGGTTTATTCATTAATTACTTTGTCTTTCTGTATATGTAGTACACTTTTTAATTCTAGTCATTGTGCAGTGCCAAATTAATAATTTTGTGTAGGTTTGACAATTATTTTATCATTATTTATAGTATTTAATTATATTTTTATTATTTTTATTATTTTAAATATAATTAAAATAAAATATACCATAATATTTTTTTTCTTGATGCAAAAACCTTATGACCAGACCTTGGAAAAACACAAGGGGGAGCACGAGGCAGGGCAGAAAATTTTTTCATTGCCATATATTGTTGTGAGACAATGAAATCTGAATATTGCCTATCCTGATCCCCACTGGGATGCCTGAGTCCACAGAATGATCCTAATTGAATTTTCCCTGCCTAAATGGAGTATGCCCTGTTGTGAACCTGCTTTGAGCATGATGACAGGATGGGACGTCTCAGAGCATCACTTCTGTGAGACCCAGGGCCTTCCTTCTATTACCTCTATTATCTAAACAAATAACCTTGGACAAATCAATTTACATTAATCCAGCCTCATGGTTTAAACCTCTCTCCTTTCCTTTAAAATGTCTCAATCAAGCTTCAAGTGAAATTTCTTGAACACTTATCTCTTAAAATGTGCCTGTGTATTACAAGAGAAATCTGTAACTTTTATTAAAAATATAGAGATGTTTAAAAGGGTAAATTAATGCATGGGTCATAGCAAGTTTTTTTCTGCTTTATAACACTGAGCACAGAGTTCCTTAGGAGCAAACACTTGTGTTTTTATTTTTGCTAAAACAAGTTTGTTAGTGAGATTAATCTTGGATTTTTACTGTTTTCTTCTTTCATTAAGTACATGAAGGACTTAGTATTTCAGCACTTTGCTGTATAAAATTAAAAATCTTCACTCACAGTGAGCTTCAGTCATGTTCACTGCAGTAAACACACAGGGTTATTGCTCTATGATACTTCCTATGAAAATACACTTGAAATAGATAGCAGTATGAACAATGGTTCTTCCAATTTATGGGAAAATTTTTTGAAACTCAATGAATTTTGTTACTCCAGTAACTCATATGATTACTCATACCAAGTCTTGCTCTTTTTTAGTTGATGAAGGATTTTATCTATAAATTAATCAACTGTAGCTTTCTCGTATTTTGAAAATTACAGATCAGTACATGATTATTTTCACACATTCTGAGGTAATCCATAATCTGTTTGTGTAAGAATTCTTGTTGCTTATAGAAGTTATAAGTGCTTTATGCTTAAGAATAGCCATATTGTTCAGTTAAGCTCTTGTGTATAGTATATTTTAGCTGTTTTTCTTCTGATTTCGTATTCAGTGACTAGACTAGGCACTGACAAGGGACACTAGGAGCCTTCTCTTATCCAGGCTGAACAGTTAAAAGTCACTCAGCCTTTGCTCATGGGAGGAGTTGTTTCAGTCCTCTGACCATTTTTGTTGCTGTGCTCTGGACACACATGGTTGTTTTAGACTTTTTGAGTTAAAGCAAAGAAATTGTTGGCCTTATCTGTGTTGAAGATGCAACAGAAGTTCAAAGATTTTCTAAAATGTGAAAAATTGAATCTGTTATTGCATTGTTTCTATTCTTACAGCACTTTTTTATTGGTCCTGCAAGAGGAAGTATTCTTCAGGTAAAACCAAGGGACTCATGGTTGGAAATTTCTTATTAGCTTCAAGTTTTTCTGTTCTCCCTAGGAAGTTTAGCTCTCTTTACATTTTCTCAGAGTGGCACTAGGATGTTCTTCAGTGACCCTTCTTCCCTATCCTCAAGCACTGATTCTGGATTGCATGGGGCAATCAACATCCTCTTCAGCAACCCTTCTTCCCTTGATGCCTTAAGTTTTAGCTTTGATATTTTTTAGATTCTGTGCTGCCTAGGTGTGTAGCTCTGAGCTTCATATTAAGTGTTGGTAAGCTCTCTTCACAGAGTAGATGAACAAAACAATTCCTTTTCTAGCTTGGGACCAAGGACAACCGATACAAGTTTCACACTCAAGAGCACAAACAAGGTGGATTGTAGAGAAAAACAAGAAGGATGGGACTTCATAACCTGAAGGTGTAATTGGACAATTGACCCCAATGTGCAAATGGACCAAAACTTATAAAAGTGTGAGACCTCATGACCGGTTTGTGACCATTTTGGGTTCATTTTGGGTAGCCCTGGCCAGACTCTTGTACTGCCCAAGGTGTATCTATTAAGACCTTTAAATAAATACCTGTTTTATTCTTTAACTCTGTCTAGCCTCTGTTTTAGGTCAGCCTTCACAAGGCTTCACCCTATCCTCAAGCACTGATTCTGGATTGCATGGGGCAACCAGCATCCCAGGTACATTTTTCCTGTGTTCTGGTACAAGGATAAACCTTGAAAACCCCACTGAAATCCTGGAACTATCCCAGTAGTTAGAGAGAATGCATGGGGTGAGAAACATCCCAGCTGGGTGAGCTGTGATTACCTCCTCACCAGGCCTGGCGGTGTCACGGCTCAATAGCTCCCTGTAGATCTTGCTCCAGGAGCTCTGCACGGCCTTTCAGGCTGCAGTGCAGGCCTTAGACAAAAATATTATCAAAAAACCCTCAGCTGATTCCTTTGTGCTGCACTCTAGTCTCTAAAGGGAAAGTTTTATCACTTCCCTCACATTTTGATTGCATCCATTCTACAGCTGGTAGCAAGATGTCCAAACCAGTGACATGGATTGACAAGCCTTTCAAAAGATTGCAGGGACTGGGTTGTATCTCTTGATGTGGGAGAGGAAAAAGGAGAGTAAATGAGAAGAAAAAGTAAAAGGTTTCTTCCCATGCACTTTTCTCCCCAACAAAGCAAAAAGGTGAAGATTGTATAACCTCTCTAGCCTGCTGCCTGTTTATGCAGTAAATCTATACCGGTAGGAGATTTATTAATTTAATGGTGGTCTTGCATATAAGAATGATATGGGCAGTCTCAGAACATAATTATTAATCTAATAAAGGGATTTATTGGAAATGTCTACTAACCATATTTTGTAGTTTAGATTTTTTCCCCCTTAATATTGACAATTTTCCCTTTCTATTTAAAAAAGACAACTCTGTAGACACAAACAACAAAAAAACTCCCCTCTTTAGCTGGATGACATAATTTGGCAATCAGCAAATTAGAACAGCATGTCGCTTCTGATGAAAAAATATTAAACATGTGTCTCATAACTCTGCTGCTGAGCTTTAGTTAAACACATAACCTTTATTTGAACTTATCTCATTAATCGTGGGGAAAAAAATGTAGCTATTTCACATATGGGGCTATGGAAAAAGATAGCATGGTCATTTACCACTGTGGAGCGCTCACTCCCCAAAGAAGAAAGATAATTTCTGCAGGGAGAGTTGACAAGATACAGGTTAAGTACCCATATTGGCTTTCCCCTGGAAAGTTAGTACTTTTGAAAAGTACTAATGAAAATTAGTACTTTTTTTCCCTTGAAAATTATTAAAGGCTCTTCTTATTAGAGGCTGTTAAAAGCTGTTAACAATAGCTCAAATTTTGCAGGATTTATTCTCTTCAATGTGGCATTAACATGCTATGATGGACCCCCAAATTATCTTCTTTTCATTTGCAGTCACTCTCTCATTTTTCTTGTGCTTATATTTGCAGCCTCCAGCTTCACACAGACAGCTAACTAGTTTCTCAGGTTTTTACCCAGTTAGGTATTCCATTACTTCATTGTTTTCTTGCCCTAAGTTTTGCAGCATCTACCAGCCACTGTTTATCTGACTTTTACCAACATTTTGTTCCTGAGTGTTAGAGGCTGGCTCATTGCTGGATGCTGTGACCTTATAGAAAGCAATGCCCTGTGAGTTTAAAAAATGACCCTATGCTACTGAAACACTCTATACAAACCCTCCCCTGAGGGACCAGCACGGTACAGTGTTACACTGAAATGTTGCCATTTCCTTCTGCAAAAAAATACAGTTCCAGGATTCTCCTAACAAACCAAATCCCCAGCTCAGTCCACTCTGACATATGTGGAGATTAAATTTCATCCTCCTAATGATGTGGGAATTTGGGAAATTAGCATTCAAAGCTTTTTTTTCTGAGAGGAGTGGTGTGCCTGTCAATTTCAAATGATGACATGTGTGATAAGACTGTGATCTTACTGAGTTTTCTTAGGAAACCAAAGCAAGTGTATTTGGGATATATACACTTAATGCTAATCATCCTCTCAGG
Organism: Agelaius phoeniceus; assembly: GCF_051311805.1. NCBI lineage: Eukaryota > Metazoa > Chordata > Aves > Passeriformes > Icteridae > Agelaius > Agelaius phoeniceus. The sequence goes on along the minus strand of NC_135265.1, from coordinate 91,545,288 downwards.
GAGCAACTCACAGGCTGCCCTCCATCTGTGAGGGCTGTGTATTTGGGCTGTAGGTAAAACATGAGACAGCAAATGTGATTACTAGACAGTGCTGGGTGTTACTTCCTTCATTTTGGGGTGTTTTTTCTGTTAAATAAGAATACTGCTAGTGCAAATTTCTCAAAAAAATTTAGTACTTTGAACACCAAGCTCTTTAAGTGAAAATACAATCACAGCTTGATTGAGGATATGGAAAAGGCCCTTAAGGCCATGGAATCCAGCTGTTAGCCTAACAATGGTGGGTCCATAAGTGCCACATCTACATGTTTAAATGCCTTCTGGGATGGTATGCCCTTCACTGGACATACCATTCTTATGCTTGATAACACTTCCAGTGACTTTTTTTTCCTAGTATCCAATCTAAACATCCCCTGGGGCAATTTGAGGCCATTTCCTCCTATCCTGTCTCTACTACTCGAAAGTAGTAGTAGAGCTTTTGGCTATGTATCTCCTTTTTTTCATTTCTTAAAATAATTGTATGTTAGCACCAAATGAGGCCTGTGCACCGCCATTGACTGTAATGATAGGAGCAAAGATCTGACTATGAATCATCAGATAAATACTTTGGGACCCCCAAGATTTAGGGTCTTCTGCAGGAATTGTAGATTCAATTGCAAAGAGTGTCTGGAAAGTGAGGATTCAATGCCTAAGTGTGTCTCATTCCAGATAAATGATCAAATTTACAAGGTCATGTAGTCAACAGCTTTCCTTTGATCTCAGTGAATGTAGAAATACTGATGTAACATGTCAGAGTCCCAGTGAGGCAGGGAATACTATCTACAGTAGTCTCCTGGGATGGAAATTCAAGTCTGTCCTCTAAAATGCAGAGAATGAACTTTGAAGTCAGGGACTCCACCATTTCTAGTGATTGATTGCAATATGAGTTTTCAGCAGCTCTAGGACTCTGCTTTCTCTTGCTGTTGGCAGAAGGGTTTAGTACAAATCCCCCTAATAAAAAAAAAAAAACCCAAAAAATCCCCAAAAAAACCAAAAACCAAATTTTGGAAGTAGCTGCCCTTTTCTCTGGTTTTCAAGACAAGAATCTTACATCATCATGCATGACCATAACACTCTTGCATGTTATTACTAGGACCTAGGAGGCAATTCCCAGTTTCTAGACAACACCTCCTTGCTTATCTTCTTCCCTCACTTCCCCCTTTCTTGCCAGCCAAAAGGAAATCAGGGAGTAATGTGCTACTGCAGAATATTTAAGCTAAGATATGAGTTAGGCAGGTTTGAGACAGATGCTGCTTTCACAGACTGCCTGGGAAGGTGCATATCCATAAAGAACCCAAAGACCTTCTTCTGAGAACCACCCATGTTTCAGGGATCAGTTATAGTCTCTGATTTGTTTTCAATACGTTGCTACACATTAATACCAAATGCAAAATAATAGTAAATATAGCAACACAACAGGATGTGCTTCTCCTGCCTCATAAACATGATCAGGTTCCTACTCTGCCACATCCTGCATATTCACTGAGTGCCAGGCACAAAAAGCTTTTTGAGCTAGTAAGGCTAAACCACTGAGAGCTGCCAGAGGACTTTCAATGCATCAATGACTTCCCAGAGACCTCTGAAAAATCACTGTGAGCCCAGTGATGCTCAATGTGCACATCCCAGCAACTTCTGCAGGTGGCTGTACTTAAATCTGTTCAAGCTGTCTAAATAAAATCAGGGATGTGGGTAGAGCACCACTGTGTTACCTGCAGATTTTTCAAGTTAGATCAAACTGGGAAAGACTGGTGGTGCAAGGTTCTTATCAGCATGGGCAGAGGTTCCAGGGTGCAGCAGAAGTGTGCTGAAATAGCCTGTCCTCTGACTGGCCTTGCCATCATTCTCCATTTGTCACCTGTAGAATTTGGCTGCCATAGCTATTTTGACAGAGCTGCTCAAACTCACCTCACAGCTGCCTGGAGTAATGACAGAAACTGTATTTATGCAAACCAACACATTTATAGCTTTTTGAATGCCAAATTCCACCTTTATTCCCCTTTTTGCCATGTGAGGAATCAAAAAGAACAGCAATACCTTATTGAAGTCTTTAATATAATACAAATTGAATTTTATCTAGAAGATATCAAAGATATCAATGGGATGGGGACAATTCTTTTCTTGCAATTGAAATGATTCAGACAAGTGAAAAGGACATAGTGATATTTTGAGATTTCTAAGAAATTTGAATATATGGAATATTAAAAGGCCACGTGCAAATAAGTGTAAGGCTTTATAGCTAATTTCAGAAGTCCTAGATAGTTTTCCAAACTTGTGAAAATTATTTAAAATCATTCATCAAAATCTCTTGCAATAAATAGCACCACATGTGTGATGATGCAGAGAGTCACCTGAAAGTTGAAAATTACTGCCCAAACACACCCATTGGCTCATCCTTTGAGTTCCTTCCAGTCCTCTTGTGGATTTAGAAAGACAATTCAGATAAGACAGGTCCGATATATTACTTTGGTTTATTCCAGTTTCACCCATTACAACAACTGGAATCACAGGGTAAATTGTGGTGATGAAGTTAAAGGAGCTGCGTCTCGCTTCCACTCTCTGAGATGTTCCATCTAGTGCAGGAAGTCCTTGAAAGGGAGGAATTAATTAGGGACCTTTCTGCAGGAGTCTAGAATGCATATTTCCTGTGAAGTGTAAATTCTTCAGAAAGAAAATTCCACACTTGGAGAAATATTTGTTTTATTCTTTACGCTTCTGCTTGAAGTGACCTTTTGATATTTTTTCCTCTTAGGGAATAGCGTTTGGGTAATCTTTCAACAAATTATACTAAACCACTGCAGGTTATAAAAAACATGCACTAGATGACCATTGATTTTTCTGTTAGTGATCTTAAGAAGAGAGAAATTAATTAGCAAACAGTGGGATTTGTCTGCTCTACACCTCCTGCCCACTCAGCTTTGAAAATGCCTATCAGGTGAAATTGTTAATTAGCCAAAAGACAGGAAAAGCACTGCACGAATATGTAGGACCACGTTTCTTGTCAGAAATACTTCCTTTTGGATACAAAATGTGGCTTATAGAAGTTATTTCAACATTTAAAGCTTTTGTGCTAGTCAAGTGGCACAAATAGTCTAAAAGGAAATGCAAAAAGAATAATAATGTAGGAGCTAGCATAGTTCAAACCCTGAAAATGGTTGACTATTTAATGAGTTTCTCTTGGGCTTCCAAAATAAAAAGACCATGACTTATGTAGTAACTGGCTCTCTGGGTTGAGTTTTGTTTCTGTGTTAGAATGTTGTACACAAGCAGTTGAAGAATGTACACTTCATTCTCCCTTTTAACCTGGTGAAAGCTGATGCTGTGTGTCCTGAGCCAGGGCTCCACAAGAAACCTTTTGTCTGTGAGATGAAGAGGCAGTCTTCCTCCAAATGCAAGTTGTGGGGGCTTCCACACACCCCAGTTTAGTGAACTTCAGTAAGGGAAAGTGAGAGGGAACTGCAATGAAGTGTGTACAGGGCATCAGCAATAAAAGAAGATGATAAAAAGAGGTAAGAATGACAACTTCACTATCTTTTTCTCTTCTGTCAAAAGAATGCTGAAAATGCTTTGTAGATCTGGCCACAGAGGTAAATTAGGAGAGGCAATACTTAATTGGTGAATCATGGAACAACAGAGTTGAACAGTTCAGCATGATAAAAATTAGATATTTTGAAGAAAGGCTATATTCTTTGAAGATGCTGAGAATATAAATTTTGAAAGAATTTTCTCTCTGTCTTTGTGCCAATTAGATGGCAGATGAATCATGACTTTAAAATACCTCTGTTGTGGGCAGAAGTAACAACAGCATACCCTGTTTTAGTCAGGATCCAGCTGAAAAGCTACAATTCTCATTCACACTGAATGGTACCTGTTCACCAGAATGAACTAATTTGAACCAGACTTTCCCCATGGGATAGCTGTAGTAAAAATAGGAAAAAGTAAAAATACAAAGAAAGTTCATTTGTGCTAGTTAAAAAAAAAAAAGTAGTAAGTTTAAAACAGTGAAATAAATTAGGATTTATATTTAGTTAACAATGAGTTATCACAAACCATTCCCATATATTTCCTGATGGTTTACCATTACATAACCTGCTCTATATTTATAATGTACATCTGGCATACTGTACTTCTATTCAGATCACTTTAATTAAACCAGCCTCCAAGCTCCCATATAAAACAATGGAAGTTCTGAAATGCAGGAAAACAGCAGTATGAATTCATGAATAGCCCTGTATGTGAAGGCAGGCAATCTGCAGATTAGTGTGGTGGTTTCCTGTTGTTAACACCATAAACTTGCTGAACTCTGTTAGCTAAATTCTTCTAACTTCAGCCCAGTCACTGCAGCTACTGCAGAAAAGATGAACCAGATGAGAAAAGGAAAAGATAATTAGCTTTTTTAGATTGGAAATTAAAAATAAAAGAAAGAAAAATAAAAATCTAGCTTTGTGGGCTTGAAAAGAACTGCAGTGCTTCGGAACTCTCTTACTAAAATTGCAGTACCTGTCTTCCCTCTCAAAGACAAATATTTCTTAAACCAAGTAATCAGTAATGGATAGGTAGGAGACACCAATGTTGAAACCATTTCTAAAAAATGCTTTAAGATACAGACTTAATTTTTAGTAAAAGTCCTGTTTTCTCCAGTCTCAGAGAAACTGAGAAGCTCAGAGTAGGCAAGCTCTTCTCATAAGGACCTCAATTATTTAAAAATATATTTAAGTATTTATATGTATTTATTTAAGTATATATATATATATTTAAGTATTTTTATATATCAAGTATTTAAAATAGATGATACTGCAGTGTTTGTGTGCAGAGGGTTGTTTCTAGTCTCCAAAAATCTTGATATCCTAAAAAGCTGTTTAAATCCTCAAGCAATAAAGAGATTACTTTTAAAAATTACAGAATTGATATAATTCATTATTTTTAGACCTTGCTGTGGGCCTCTAACAAATTCTCAGTATGGATAAGGATACTTAAAGGCAATTAAGTCTTCTGAATAAGGGTTCAATTTTCTTAACTATTTTTAATGAATGCTGCAAAATATGTGACCAGTCAGAAGAGCATTAAGATAGCAACTGCTAAAATATATATATATATATCTTTATATGAAAACAGATTATTAGCATATTCTATGGTAAGTCTAATAGAACAATATTCTTTTAACAGCTCATGGTATCATAGGATAATTCAGACTGGAAGGAACCTTCTGAGGATCCTAATCCAACCTTGTGCTCAAAGCAGGATAGACCATGAAATTCATACTTCCTCCAGCTAGATATCTGCAACTAATAAACCAAAAACCTGCTGAAACCTTCCTACAGACCTCAGATACAATTTAGCTTAGTGGTTTTAAAATGTTGGTCAAGCTCCTTTTGACAGCAATTATTCAATTCAGCTGAAAGTGGAATTAATTGGTAAAGGTTGTGTTACCTAATTAGTGAACACAATGTGTTCCTTAAGCCATCAAACGAGTTTAGTATGAATGCAGACTCTATGAACTACTTGATATGTAACAGATCCAGACTGTAACATCTGTTTACAGTACATTCTCTGTCAAATGCTTTGCCAAATGGTGCAGGGTTCATTTTTACCTCTCTTTGCACTTTTTCGTCCTGTCCTTCCCTTCTGGGAAAATGCCCTAAATACAAGGCCATAGACATTAAAGTTTTGGTTTCTGATCTCTTAAACAGAAAGGGCTAATTTCACCAAATAAATTATTTGTAGCACTTAATACGACCAGTGTAAATAGCTCCATAAGCCACAGGGAAAGAAAGTTTCTCTTTTTTCTTGCTGCTTCTGTTCTTCAGGGAGAGATTGAAATTTTAGACATTTTGAAGATTATCCAAAACGACATTAGTCCAGTCACAATTGTAGCAAAATCCTCCTGTGTTATACAAATTAATTTGCTGTGAAAACCTGCATAAAGAGATTCTGAATAAACAGAGGACTACTGAAATATTACTTTGCATTGTACAAATAAAATTTTTAATTAAGATTTAGGATGGGGAGCTTCTATTTCTGCTTCTGCAGTCCTTCTCTGAAGAGCATTGATATCTCTTTTGTTTAAAGACTCACGAGTTAGAGCACTATTTCATTGTAAATCACAGGATGTAAGAATTAATGACATTAATTCCAAAGGGAAATAATTTTAAGGTAATGATTTAATCTTCATGTAAGAAAAGAGTCTGTATGGCTGTGTGGAGATGTAAAGTACAGGGGAAGAGATGGAAGGGAGGAATGGAAGAAAAAGCAAGAGGACAAGAATTAGGATGCTATCCCTACATATAAGCACACAAGGCAACACGGATGGAGAGACAGACAGACATCCAAATGCCTTACCTCTGCAGTGGCCAGCTGAGCAGTGGCTGAAATAGGAGGGAAATATTGTGTTCTGCTGTCAGTCAGAGACCTACAGGATTGCTCTTTGTGGTGCTCTCTTCCCCAAACTGCTTTTGCAGACTCATCCGTGATGGCAAGGGCATTGTACTTCCTATGGTTACCTCATGAAGAGAACAGCTGCAACTGCAGCAAAGAAATTGTGGCTATGCACAGCAAAATGTGAATTTTCTATGACATTACTTGGCTTGTGATTCACAAGTCTAGCTTATGCTGGAAATCATGAGCTTCTGTATTTCCCAGGGAAAAAACTGACACGTCAACATCCAACAGGATACCATGATGGTCATTTTAATTTGCTTTGAAATTCAAGTTCTAACATTGGCTACTGCTCTAATATTAATGTTCAAAAGCACCTCAAGATCAGGATGAAAAATGTTGATGTGTGAGTCAAAATGGTACACACAGCTCTCAGTGCTGCCTGGTCATCCTGCCAGCTATTCCTCAACCAGAGAAAAGAGATGCCTTCATATCCTTTCTATACACAAACTTCGAAACTGCATCAGAGAAGACATGACTGTGTTACTAAAGTGAATTCATGACTCCATGTCATGACTCTAATCAATGGAGTTTATCAGTGATATGTCCTCCAGGAATGGGATAAAAAGGTCCACTTGAGAGAACAGCATCCATAACACTATGAGTCCAGGAAGTCACCATTGATAAACTGAAACAAGAAGAGAATGCAGAAGATGAAAAACAAAGTCCAGGTCTGCAAAAATAAGTGACTCTGCCATCTGCAGTAAAGAATATTAGGGGAGTTCTTTAGATGAACAAACAGTAAAGCTCATCTGCAGATACTACAGTGCACTTCAGAGTCCAGGGGAAGTGGGCATAAGAATAGCTGGATGAATGGACTGAGACAGAAAATGTCAGTGACCAATTATTAGCCAGTAACAGAGAAAAGCAGAAAAGAGACACTTGCAGTGCTGCAGCCTTTCAAACAATGCACCACAAATCCTGCTGGTTTTTCCAGGTTTTAGTCTTTATGTTTTCACAGGGAAAAATTATCAAGAAAAACATGGAAAGGATCATGTGTAAGTTATGGCCATGTCGGGAATGGAAATTTCCCTTGTGGACATATCAGTTGACTTAAAATAACTGGAGATCAGGTGTCCAAATTCCTTAAGATGTTTGAACATTTTAGTCACTTCATTAATCAGCTAGGAGGGGATAGGATGTACTTTCTTCCATGCAAAGAACCATAGAACCAAAGATTGCTTTGATTGACACAAACCTTAGATTTTAGATGCTGAGAAAGGTTTCTTTGTTTCATTGCTTATTTGATGAAAATTTTTTATTGATGAATATTGGAGCTTTAGAGGAAAGAAAAGAATGTAAAGTGCCACATTGTGTTTCAACATTTGTAAAAGAAATTATCTTGATTTTTGAGGTAATTCTTCATTTCAATATTTCCTGAACATAATGCATAAAAAAGAAATTAAGTAATTTTGCAAATACAGATGAGCTAAAAAGACATGACATTTTCATGGATTGATAGTTTCATAAGGTTTTTGAGGACTGAAAGACCGGTAAAGCATAATGCACTGTGTGGATCTTCTAACTTGTCTTGCCTCCACTCACAAGCACAGAATGGGACAAATATCTGAGATATTTTAATCTGAGATTTGCCTTTGACTTCAGAAGAAAGAAATATAGATGTTTCCCAGGGAACTAAGATTTCACAGTAGAAACTAGCTAATTAGCTAATTTCAAGTTGTCAGCAGAGTACTAAAGTGTGAGTAGTATCTCAGGGATGTTTTGCTACATAATTTGATTTCCTCTAAAATTGTCAATCAGTAGCAGTGACTATAAAGATTTTTATTTTATTTTGCATGAAGAAGACTTTGCTACAGGAGAAACCTTATTTCTTAGAACTATATTTGGATTAGGTCTTCTGTGATCATGCTGAACTGCATGAAATTCATCAAATACTTTAGCACATGAGGAATTGTTTCAGCAGTCAGGAGATGCTGCATGAAAATCAAGCAAAAGGGATCAGTTGAACACAGCTGTAAATGGGAGCAAATATATTTAAGGCAACTCTTTTGTTGCAATATGTTCCTCCTTATTTTAATTATTTTTTATTGTTTTACCAAGTACCTTTTTCTACATTGAGTAATTGTTAAAAACTTGAAAATGATGCAATCATCATTGTATATCCTAAGACTGTGCTATTGAAAAGCCCCACAGCCAATTATATCTTCTGCAATAAGTACATTTGGTATTAGATTGCTTGGTTATTTGTGCATTACTCACTCACATTCCCAAATATGTTAAAAATCCAAACTGAGGTTGGCCACAAATTACCTAATTTGAGACAATTAATTCATTGAGCTTTTAGGATATGTTCACAGTTTTTCTTCTGTCTCTATTTTAACATTTTGAGTCACTAAAGCTCCATGTTGAAAAGGTCTAATACCTGTGGTTTACAGTCATCTGTTACCCATTCATTAGAGGGGCTTCTCTGAACCACTCCTTATCCTGCCCAAAAATGAGGTTTGAGAAATAACCCACATATAAAACAATTGCAGTCAACAAAACAACCAACCCCATTGTTCTCTGTAGGGATTTACTCCAAAAAGTACAACTGGAATTATTTAGAAAACTGAATTACTGCAAGATGGAGTCAGAAGCATACAGGCAATACTTTGAAAAATCATCTTGTTCTGCTTGCCTTTAAAAATAATTTTCCATTAAAAACATCAGTGAGAAAATATTAGTAAAAAATTGAATATAGCAACATTTTAGTGGAAGAATGAGAGTTTATTGCTTAACTTCTGTGGTCTATTGTAATCCTGCAATGTTTACTTGGGATTTTGCATGAATGTAAATCTTTCCATTTGGACACAGTGACGTGTAACTTCACAGCCAAGGCATTTTTGCTACCTTGCTTGTATCAAAATTTTATAGATAATTTGTGACACTCAAGCTGAGTGGGTATGATGACCAGCTCTTTAAGCCATAGGTCCTAAAGTGAGTTATGCAGCATTTCTCAGGTTACTTCAACATAGAAAAAGATGACATTCCTGATGCTGTTAACAACATTTCAAAAAATTTAGTCCATGCTCTGCATGTCAGCCCATCAGAACCTGCCTTCACACAAGATCACCATGAGCATGAAGACACAATGGCCATTTTTTGAAGGAGATAGCTATGTCTAAAAATCCATTTCAGAGAGTCAGTATGAGCTGCTATTATCCACAAGATAAAAAAAGGGGCAAAACTTTTATTATTTTTCAAGGCACCAGAATTTTCCCCAGAATCTAGTTTCAATTATGACATTGGTTTACACATAGTTGCCAGTAACAATTAGAGAGTCATGACAGGTCAGTATTTATCACATAGCAATATCTGAGAGGTTTTTTCCTCTCTAGTCTAATTCTAGTAAGCCAGAAAGATAACAGTTATCACAAGATCAGATTAGCAAAGTCATTTAGATTACAGTTTTCAAACTTGAGAGACCAAAATCAAGCACTAAATGCATATTTAGCAACCAAATTAGCCACAGGGTGCTTTTAAGCCTGTATCAGTGATAGATACCAGTCAAAGCTAATGATTTAGCTGCCTAAAACAGATGGGAATTGCTAGCTAGCCCAATAATGCACAGTATGGCTGTTTGGAAAATTAAATACTGGGGAATTAGTGCTTGTCTTTAAAGAGGTGATGATGCAAAAAACCCCCTCTAGACCAATGCTCATATCAGTTATCAACTCTCCTGAATCTGAAGGTAAAGGATTGTCTGGAGTATATTTCAGTAATTTGACTTAAGCATGGCAGGTAAAGCAATTATAAAATTCTGGGAATGAGAAAGTGAAAACACCCACTCTGAGCACATGACAAAAGCAACTTGCTATTATTGAATCTGCCTTTTAAAAAAGTTAAATTTCTTTTTATTCTGAATGTATTTAATTAACACTGGTGTCTATGGCACACATGAAGTAATTAATTTTCATCTGTAATTTCATTGTGAATTTCACGATATGAAATTATTTCATGTGACAACAATCTGTGCTGGAATGACAGAAGTGTATCCCAGAGGGGGGTGCTTATTCTCTTATTTAGAAACCCTCATGTGCAGGAAAGCTATGATGCATAAAAAAATTAAAAGTGCACATGGATGTGCAACATGATGAGAGGAACTGATAAACCTACAAGGATGACTCTCTTTCCTTCCAAGTCTTTTTTTCTTCACTTTTGCTTGTAAAGCTGTATAACTAAACAAAACAAATTGTCACGTGTTCCTTTCAGTATTACTAATCTCATAAGAGAATTTTATGATGGCAACTACACATTAAATTAGAAAAATAAAGATATGTTCCATTACTTTTTAGTCGTAAAGTCTAAAAATTTTACCTGTGTGATAAGCATCTTCTCACAGTAAATGAAGAAGATTGTTACTCCAATATTGCATTTCCTTTCCCTAGTAAAGTTCGAACAAAAAGGAATCAGGCATTTAAAGTAGTCTCCTCATTCAGAGTCTTTCAATATAAAATCTTGATCAAACACTCTTAGATAAAAGGTCAGTTTCCTAATACATGAAATTTCAAACTCAATGTGCCATAACACTTGAGAATGGAAGACTTTACTATACTATAGGCAATAACAAATACTAATGACAAAAATCAATAAGGTACAAAAATACCTATTCTAAATCAAACAGGAAAAACATTTTAAGTCACAGATGCCCATAATGCAATATATAACATTAAATATATATTATATATATAATAAATAATGCTGATAGACTTTAAATAGGTCTGACTTAGAAATATGACCAGTGAAGATCCCCAAAAAATATTTGAGTACAAGTGTACAATTAGTCACCTACTGAATTAAAAAACCCAGGCTTGCAAAAGACATAGTGCATAGATACAAACAAATGAGGCTGATGAAAAATAGTAAAATGATATAATTTCTGTTATTTGGAATCAATTATCTAAACAGAAAGAGCACAACCACATAAGGTAATTTCCTGTTCCTCGAATGACTATTACTTGGGATATCAAGTACCAGAAAAGAGGAAGACTTCAACTCTGGGATTAGTTCAGAAAATTATGTACTCATATCATGCAGCAAATAATAGAGACCTCAGCACAGCTAAACTGACATCCAGAGTAGAATGATACTGTAGAGAATTATTAACATGGGACAAGCTGTACAAAGGAGAGTTTAGAAAAGAAAAAGAGGATTACAGAACAATTTATATAAATACATACCCTAGTAAATATATGTATGTAGAACTAGATCTATATTTACAAATATGCGTATATTTATATGTCCATACAATTGCACACAGAAAAATTGGTATGCAAGAATAGAATTTAGATAAACAAGAAATGGATTAATATGAAATACGATAGCTTTGAGTTGCGAAAAGTAAGACAAGAAGGAAAGGAGAAAGGCCCACTAGGAGCTAGAGGATAAAATAGGACACATTTTTAACTCTTGGACAGAAAGACATCATCAGGAAGATTTGTGAATTTCTTGCTTTATCATGGAGATGAGGAAATGTTTAAGGCAAACACTGAATTTATAAGCTAGCAAATTATACCTTTTCATCTACAGAATGTTGTGACAAATAGTTTCAAAGATGAAGTATCCCAAACCAAATCTATTCTAACACTATAAAATGACAGCATAAGCTCCACATACAGCAGAAAGATTTAGAAGACCATCAATTTCTGATTTTCTAATGAGTTTCAGGGAGAAATTGAGGGAACACTGCAATGACCATGGTAGTACAGGGGAAGGAGGTCAACTATGGGACTGAAAAGAGTCATTTGATTAACCCAGAAGCTGAAGGCATACAGAAGGAATAGGTCAGAGAATAACACTGGTTTTAAATAAAATTAAAAATTCATCCTGAAATGTCTCGGGATTTACTTAAGGAATCCAAAATATCTCTTTTAGGGTTGTTGCATTCATTTTTGTGAAATTACAAGGACATATGTGGTATGGAAAATAGGAAAAGGAGACACGGTACATAACTTAAAAATAGTGGGGGTAGCAGGGGGTGGGGGGTGGGGGCAGGAAATGTAGAGAGTTATGGACTGTTCAACTAAAAAACCCCATACTGGAATAACAAATGAAACTGTTAACCTGCAAGAAACCAAGGAGATGAGTAGCAGTCAGCACGGGTTCCTTAACTAAGAATTGGGTCAACCACATGTCACGTTATTCTATGAAAAAGAAGTATAATAAGGACAGAGTAGAAGAAAACATCAGATGTATCTTAACTTTAGACTTAGTTAAAATCTTAACTAGGATAAATATGCTTGTGATATAAACATATCTCATTATATGCTTATAAGAAAACAGTCTTTTATTAAATATATTTTAGGATAGTGTAAAACCAATAGGAAAATCTTTGAAAAGTAGTATTTTTTACTGGGAAGCACCGACTATGATTCTGCATATAACAGTCAAGATTTGGCACTATTTTTTTATTGTTAATGACCTGGATAATGGAAAGGGAGTAGTAATTAAATCTGTAGGTGATGTTTAGATGGAAAGCACCACATTATACTGATGGATGGGATTTAATTTCAAAAGGATCTTGACAGATTGAAAGCATAGTGTGAAGAAAATCAAAATGCAGTTCAAGAGGCACAAACGAAACAGTGCAGATAGACAGACCTAATCAGCCAAACAAATTCAGGATCTAGAAAAACTGGTTGAGCAACCGGCCAATAGACAGGGATTTAAAGGTATTAGTGGATCACAAGTGGAACACAAGTCAATAATGTCATGCTGTTGAGGAAAAGATAAGCACTATCCTGGGAAGATTAAAAGGAGCAAAAGCGAACAAACATAGGGTGTAGCTTTCTGCTCTGCTCAGTATTTGTAAGAGTTCAGGAGGAGCCCTGTGTGGGCATTTTTGACAGAAGTGTGGGAGACTCTGCAGGAGAAAAAAGAGAACAGTTGGAGATCTCAAAAGCAGATCTTGTGCAGACAGGCTGAGAATTCTGCTCTTTAATGTGTGTCATGCACAGAATAGAACAGGAAGGGTGTTTGACTCATGCTGGCCTTAAAAGACAGCTGGAAGAAAAACAGAAGTGCGTTTTCTCTAAGGCCACAGTAAACAGGAATAAAAATATTCTATTTACCAAGCATTTTTAGTTAGATATCACACCTCCGGACTGTTACATGTTGAAATAAGTTGCCAAGGCATGTGTGGGATCTTCACCACTCTTCTCCATGCCAGATTCATTAATTGCTTCAACAAAAGTCTGTTGGTAATGGTATGCTTAAGCTTATCGGGGGAGTGACAAAAGACCAAAAGGATCCTTGAAAAATCCAGTGTCCAAAGTCTTAGTGACTCCTTGCATGTTGTGACCTTTTCAAAAATGTAATGCAAAGTATTTGGCATGAGAATCGAAGAAACACAACGATGGAGTGGTGGGATAGGAAAGCTTGCTTCACTGACTAATACTCCCTCACACCAATAAATAGGTTTCTTAAACATCAACTTAGAAAAAAAAAAAAAGAAAATTTTCTAGAAACCATCCTTTCATTCACCATTGTTTGCATTGAATCTTTGCTGCTACTTCAGTTGCATTTTTGCTGAAGGTAAAACCGATAATAATGATCTACTTACACGGCCTGTTCTCTGCATATCTGTCATATTAAAGTCCATGCTGTTTGTTTATCAAGCAGTCATCTATAATTCTCTATTAATTTAATTATACTAAAAGATCTTAAAAGCCTTGGGCTAAGTAACATGTCAATTACAAATGAGTTTAACTTGGAATAAATATAAACTTAATACTTGTAATTTATTGCTTTAAATATAAACAAAGCCCTTACTATGACACAATCTATTATTAATTGCTCCAGTGCCCTAAGTCCAATTAAGCAAATCCACTTACATTTTCTTCAGAGGAAGTCAATGTTCATTTCTCATAGGAAGTGCAAGGAGCCTACCTTTCCACTTCTTTTAAACCACCTAATGCAACAAAGCACTTCTGTGTTTAATGAAGTGTATCATGTCAGGGGTGAGGGGAATGCTGGTGGCATGGGGGGTAGAGCCACGTGTGAGGGCTCATATTTACTCAAACAAAGTAACTTCCAATCTAATAGCTGGTCATGCACATTTTTTTCTTTAGATATAAGTAATGATTGCATGTTTTCTAGTTGAAGATTCTATATTGTCTTTCTCTAGCACACTTTCAGTAAAAAGGACAAGCTGTTTGGAGTTACACTATGTATGTGTGTATGTGTGTATATGTGTATATGTGTATTATATATCTTCAACTGAAAGGTATCTTAAACTTTTTTAATATTAGTTACACTTGCATGTATTGAAGTAGCTAAACTATTTTTTTTATGTGTGTGTGAAAACGTGTACATATAAAAATGTCAGCTGCTGTGCTGAGACCTGGTACTTCATGCCTGGGGTAAAATTTTATTGCCTAGTTATAAAAGAGAGGGTTTATAGTGGAAACCCTGACACAACATTAACTATGGCTATGCTATCAAAGGAGTGCAGCATTTAAGAATTTAGGAACTATTCCGTTTGCATGAGTATAGGCAGTCATATGTCTGTCTGTGTCTAAAACTTAATATTGACTTACACATGTCATTTACATTTATTTTTAACACTTTGAGGGGAAAACCCGAAACTGGTTCTGACAGAAGTATCTTCATATGTGTATCTGTCCTGTTTGTTGTCTATAAACAATAAAATCATTTTAAAAACTGGATAAAAAAATCACTACTAGAGTGTGCATAGCTTAGAATTGGATCAGCAATGCATTTTCCCCCTGTTTTTTCAAGCTAGGGAGCCAAGTAATGCACAGTGAGTTGCAAGAACATACACTCAAATAAGTTGCAGATTTGGGTCCAGAGTGTAAATCTTCTGAGTTCCAATCCTATACTTCATATACCTGGCCTCTTTAATGATATTAATGAAAAACTGAATTCCCTGTGGTTCTTGCCTGTTTAGTTGCCTCAAATGGAATGGATCTGACAATCATTGTTGAATCCATCACTCATAAAATTATGATTCAACCTAAGGGTTGAATCTATAAACCTGCACAGGGTTTGCAAAATTTCTGATAGGACTTGCAGGTAGTTCACTGACTCTTCCAAAAATAAAGGTTGCATAGTAGGGGTGGAGATCATCACTAGGGTTGCCTGTAGCAAGAAAACAATAAAATATGGAAAAAATATTTAGGCTAGGTGCTATTTCAAAGGACCTCAAGGAAACTTGGTGCTCTAACATCATTCAGTCTTGAAGTAAAAGTGTTACTTAGCAAATAACTTCTGTTTTTCTATTGTGTGATAATCATACCAAGAAAAAGTCAAAACCAATTCCCATCCAATTTCCAAAAACCATGTTTCAGATCTCATGATTTTGGAGCCTAAGAGGATAGCAGAAGTGCAAATATAAGATATTACTACTTTTTCAATCTTACAATATGTGACATGCCAACATACCAATCCACCATAGCCAATATGTTTAACTACTTAATAGATAAGGGTAGCTTTCTTCAAGATATTAAAATTAACATGAATGTTAAAGTGTTGATAACACAGCACTTATTGGAAATGTTATAAATTGAGATTTTTCTCCCTGGGGACAGTATTTTGTGAACAAAGGGAAACAGATACACTAGTCCCATTGATGTTATGTAGTTATATCCATACCATTTAGGTACCTGTGCTCGAAATGTCCTCACATTACTTCAAATATCTTTGAAGTAGTGTGGAATCACAGACTCATTAACAGCTTTAAGAGGAACTACTTGAGGTCATACAGTTCATGCCCTGCTTGGGTGTGATTTGATAAACGTGTAGTGCAGGTGTGATTTCATAAAGGTTGCTCAGGGTCTCCCCATCATGGGATGGGGAGATATCCCCAAGGTCATATCTCATCGTGTCTTGAAAACCCAGAAGGATGGAGACACCACAACCTCTCTGATTAGAATGGTCCAGTATTTGAATCTCCCAACAATAAATAATTTTCTGTATATCTAACCAGAATTTCCCATGTTTTAACTTGTATCTGTGGCCTCTGGACTGTTGTGGTGAACATCTGAGAACTTTCCGGCTCTTATTTGCATGTGCTGATCAATTCCATTGCAAACTGCAATAGTCTCCCTTTAACTTTCTCTTCTCCAGACTGATAAAACCCAGTTTTCTCAGCCCTTTCTAAGATATCACATACTCCATCTGTAAACCATTTTGGTTCCTCCACTACACTAGCTCAAGTAAGTCAGTACTTTTATTGTACTTGTCAGCTTTCTTACAGTGCCCATTACCTTTATTCCAGTTCTTATTAACTTTGCTTGACTGCCATGAGCTTTAAAAGATGGCACAGTGTTCTCACAATAACTTTCAGCACTTGCACACATCCCATCTGATGCCATGGACCTCTGTGACTCAATGATCAGATGTTTCCATTTGTACACCTATGCTTTTCAACTCCTTCAGAAATGTCTTCCTGCTCCATTTTCAATAGTAACATAGACACAGTTGTATTTAGACTTGTTTAATGTCTCCTTCACACAGCCAAAGCACTGTGAAGGCCTTTAGTGTAGAAGAGAATAAAACTTTCAGACTGTAATTAGAGGAGCATTTCTTTTCCTGGCAGGCTGGCTAAGCTGTCCTTACTCCTCACCACTCTTTCCTGCCCCCAGACAAGACCCTTCATTGTGCTGGTACAACTGTTGGAGAAACTGTTTGGTGAAATGGATTTCAGAGCTTAAAACTGGCCAGGTTGCTTGATGAAATTGATTGTAGGGGTTAAAACTAGCCTTTTTTTTCTGCAGGTTAAAATCCGGCTCCTTTATCTTTCTGGTTCCCCACAGAACAGTCCCATGCCAGAAATAAAGACAGGAATAAGCATATGGATAGCTGCAGTATTGAAGAGGAAACAACGAGGCTGATGTTTAAATGCTTTGTTTTACTGCATCTTCAGAACTAGAAACAAGAACTGGCTGATATAAGACAGGAAGAAAAACCCAAACTAACAAAAAGGAATCACACCATCCCATTTCTTACTTTTATTTTAGCATCTTACCATTCTAGCAAACCTAGAAATCTCAGCATAATGATGCCATTTCAAGCAGCAGGATCAATTGGTTTTGTTATGGTGACTGTATATATGCATGTATATGCCCAATAAAACCGGTTTCCACCTACATTACAATTTATGAAACTCTTACAATAAATAGAAAAGTACAATCTTTATTACCCCATTCAAGCCAGGATGCCTTAATGAAATAGCAGGCACAAAGAAATGTGCTAAGCATAGTCTCTTCTGCTAAATATGAGGTGCTCTTGAGCTGAGCTGGTCTCATGACCGAGATGGACTTTAAGAGGAGCAGAGGTAAGACGCAGAGCAGATTGAGCAATAAAATATTCACAGAATATATGCCACAACCACAAATAATTGAATTAAGCAATAACAAGGCAGACACAGGGCATTTCCTGGGGATTAATGACTAGCTTGGAGAGTTGATGGTCCACAGCGGTCATCAATTCCCTGGGAAATGTCCTGTGCCAAGGTCATCGTTGCTATTATAGTCCCCTTTTCTTTCTTCCAGCAAAAAAAAAAAAAGAATCCCACATTTTACCTGTTTTCCCAGTGTCATCACTCCTTTAGATGACTGTGGAACAGATGAGTGTGAATGGCAGATCTGCTGAAGGATTTCTGTGTAATTGGTGTCCAGTGCCACAACCAATCAAAACCCTTTTATCACCATTGAAATTTTAATCAGGCTTTTACAATATTTCAGTTTTTGACTCATCTAACTCTCTTGAATCCCCAAATAATAATTTTATTTTGTTGTGGTCTGCAACTCTGACAAATCTGTGTCTGCATTATAGCTGGGTGAACTGGAGGAAGATAAACATATTTTATTCCTTTAGAAGTTTTCTGGCATAAAGAATCTGCTGAGAGAAAAGGGAGAGAATTTATGCATTCAGCCTGCTCTTTGGCAATAATGTGTGGATTTATAACATAAAGTACTTGCCTCTAACAGGTCAATAATGGAGATAATTAAATCTGTCTTTGCTATTCAATAACAATTATGAATTAAAATTTGTTATGGCATATTTTTCAATACAAGGCCTATCACGACTGAATTCCTCTAAGCCATAATTTTATCCAGACATTTTAAAGATATTGTTCTGTGTCAAGTATGTAAATCTTTAAAATCTATTTTCAGACAGTAAAATAAAAAGTAAAGCACTAAACCCAAAGGTCCAGAAGATAAAGGAGCTTATGAATATCTGCATGCTCTTGGGTCAAATTTATTTTACAGTTATACCAATATTCTTTAACTCACTTATCTCCAGGATTTGTGAATCTTAGTCTATCACTTTTCTTCCCCTTAAACTAACATTTCACATTCAATTAACTTAATCTTGAAATAGAACAGTGTAGAGCAAAAATTTTTTAAATTACTGTTTATGATCCTTTATACGTGTTCCTTTTAAGCACATTCTCTGTTACTGTTGGCATTTTCATAGTTTGTGGTGTGCAGCAAGTAACTCTTTCTTCATTTCAGCATGATGTAGTTAAACTGCTTATTTTCACATGCCTGAAATTTTTTGGCTCAGTATACCCATATTAATTTAACTGGCCAATTAGTTGTTATTAAAATATTTTAAAAGAACATACAACAACATATGCACAACAAATTATTTCTTTCCACAATTTTATTAACATTTTTGTAGGTAGTTTCCAGTTTCTCACCTCCCTTTCCCACCAAAAGAGAGTCTCCAAATTTAGGAAAACAGAGTGCATGTTAGATTCAGGGCTCCACTAAGTTTCCTTACATTCCTTAAAGCTATGTTGAGATCATGGAAAAAAGGGCTGCACTAATGAAATCTTTGAGATCCCTTTCTTGTCTCACTCTAACATTACAAGTTGATGTCACACTTACAACACAATAGATTCAGATTATCTATGTCAAGAGGTTGGTGCTCCAGGAATTTTCAGGAGTGGGTGAAAGATTGCTATCAGATTTAATTGCCCAACAAGGTGAAAGCTAGAAATCAACATATTAAAGGGAATGAATTGTCATGTATTTAATTTCCTTTTTTCTGGTTTAGCTTTAACCATATACCACACGTTGTTCAAAGAAATGATTGTGAAAAGATCAACATAGAGTTGGTCCTTAAACACTGAAGTTTTAGCTGGCAGCTGAGCATTGGTAAGGAGAATATTCTATACTTTTCTTGTAAACCATTTGTGGCAAAAATAGCAGTTTTGTTTTTTGTTTGTAGCTTGTTTAATTCTTAATCTGAGAGAAGGATTCTCAGATAACATATCAATAGAAAAGTAATATAAAATGAAAAGTGCTAAATAATTTAGCCAGACCTTCAAAATTTTCCCTGATCCTTTCTGCAGCAAAAACAATGTCCCTTAAATGCACAACCCCACCAGGTGAATCATTTCCAGTTATACTTGCACTTCTTGGAATTAATCAAAGCTGGGCACAGTGGTAGTTGCAGAGTAAAGCAGTACTATAGTGGAAGGCTGCAACTTACATCTCTGTGTGTGTGTGTGTGTGTGTGTGTGTGTGTGTGTGTGTGTTAGTACATAGGAGTTATTTACCTTGCTAAGTCTTTGTCTAATGACAATATCATATTTAAGGCATGAAATTCACAAAAATTTAAAACAATATATTTTTAAAGATGGAAGAAAAGACCTACAGAAACAAGCAACAAAATATCAGAATCATCTTCAACTATTTGTCCCCATAAGTAGAAAAAATATAAAGCAAAAAATCCCCTGAAAACACAGTCATAAAATGGTATCAACAGTAAATCTATATTGAGGGAAAAGGAGCTACAGTACAGTAGCTAAGAATCTGGCCTAAAGTTTACACATAAAATAAAGATAATAGAAAAATTCCACTGTTTACTTCAGAGGGTTACACATTTCAATTTATTGCCATAGATCAGGTATGGTCAACTTTTAGTCACTGGAAATGAAGAACATCTAATACTCTTGTGTGTATTTAGTATTTTATAACATTTTTTTGTACATACTATAACTATTGAAGTCCACATTTTATTTCTGGAAATATCGCATCTATTGTTTCAGGATATCTTATTTTACCTTTTTGGAACAGTTGACTTACTGCCAACAAACTCAAAGCCAGGGTCCTGCAAAAATTAAAATTTCCCAATGTAAGAACATTTACAGTAATTGCCACTATTACTGTAAAAAATGATGGTGACCATAGATTGAAACAACAAACCATGTTGGTTCAATGCTGGCCCACTGAATGAGATTCCCTTAAATATCGATTCCATAAGTATAGTCCTCTGCTCCCTTGCTGCTATTATAGATAGCTAAAGATCATATTTCTAGACGCCCTTTTATGTCTCCAGGCTCTTCCATTGCAGATGAGAAAAGAAACTCAAAACTGCTCTATAGCATGAGCCAGAGGCAGCAAAAAAATATACAATTGCTTTCCCACAGAAACTGTTACTGTCCAGGGAATTTCTGTGATGACAAATGGAGAGGAGGTGGTATACGCAGTTACAGGCAAGATGTAAGGACATCAGTCAGATATTCCTTCTACCAGGTGTGCCATGAACCAGGAAGTTGAGTGTGGAAGCAGGAACTCATGGATTCACTGGGCGCTGTGTTCTAATGGAAACGGGATGTGGCTGAGTGGTTGCATGATGACCAAGCACTCTTCCTCCTAAAACAGCTCTTTGCTAGTTTTGACCCATACCAACAAGCACAGAGGAGAACTCTTTGGGGATCTCTCCTGTGCTGCTGCTCCCTTCTTCTGCCTGGATCCCTGAGTGGGATCAGCATCAGTTCCTTAACCAGGAACCCAAGAACATAAGGAGACAATATGAGCTATCTACTCCCAACATAGGCTTCATGGTCAATGCACATATTTGGGAATCAGTGGCAGTAGATTTGTCCAAAATACAAAAAAACCCTGACCAGCCAGATGAGTACAAAAAGGCTTAAAAAAACCTCTGTACAAAAAGCACTTTGATTTTAGTGATGGAGTGTAGACACTGCAAACAAAGAATGGAGAGCTGTTTCTAAACAGGTGAATACACTTGTTTGTTAATCATTCAATTACTTCTGGCAATGCCATAAGGTATTTTTATACTGTCCTTGTGTTAAAGAAAACTTTCAGTCTGATGAAACATCACACCTGTGCAAACATGAGGTATGATGCCGTAAGCTTTACTTACAATTACAGTTGTTTTTCTTAAATTGCATGAAGTATAATCCACAATAAGACACTTCATTGTTTGCAATTATGCAAACAGAGATGTATCTCTGAAAAGGCTGATTGCTTAATTACACCTCTTATTATGACTATTCTGGGAAATTTCTAAAAGGAATCTAACAAAGAACCGGATGAAGGTTTCCTCTGTGTTTTTCAGTTAGGATTTGACTGTTCAACTTGTAGATTAATTGAAGTCAAACAGCTCAGCTTCTATTTTCTATTTGTAGTGTAATTTTACTTCAGGCAAATTTGTCTTATGTAGTATTTAATCCAAATAAATAATATTATTCCAAACCGTCTTGCTTCCTATTGCACAAAGTTGTTAAACAATTGTCTTTGAAAACTCCAGTCAATAACTGTGACATTCTTTGAAAACTCCAGTCATTAACTGTGATATGTCTCAATGTTAATATGTTATTGTGAGCAGCTGTAGCAAATTGCCTTTCTTACTCATACACACTAGAGCTAAACCTTAAACAGATTTTTTTTTAAATAACCCTTCCATTAATTTTACTCCTTATGCACAGATAACTTCCAATTTGATGGCTGGAAATTTCAATTCACCAGCTTTATGTATATACGAATTTGGTCTTTGTATCAGAAGCCTGATGAAAATGTCATGGTATATATGTAAAGAAAATGTAGAAACCAAGAATTAATATATCTACTTTTCCATTGTTTTTCAATCAACTCATTGATCCCTGAATAAAAGTAGAAATTATTTTTGAGGGTTTCAAAACTATTTTTCTGATTTCATTTCATAGGGACTTTTATTAGGTGGATTATTTCATTGGAACTAGTCTGAATTCCTGAATTCAATCAAACATCTGATTAGTTTTTTCAGACTAAGGCTAGAGCAGAAATATATTTTATTAGTCCTGGAGAAAAGACTGCTGTGATGAGAGTATTAATGAGTGCTTCTTCTAAATGAATGCCTAAAAAAGGACAAGTAGTCTACTCAAAAGTTCTTAGCCAAATAAAAATGTTCACTCTTTTCCTTCTAGACCTTTACTTTCAAGTACTGGTGAAATATTCAGAAAATATTAATTAAAGTGGTTGTTGCTATTGACTTGGTCCTATTCAGAACCATAGGTATGCAGAAATCATAGTTTAATGAATTAGTTGTCTTGAAGTAGACTCTATGTATCCTAAAGCTGTGTCTTGGGAAGAAATCCTACTTCTGTTTTTCTAAAACTAGAGTTCTCAGATAGTTAAATTTGTCTGGACAAGCCCCCAACCGACATGATCTAATCTTGAACATAGCCCTGTTTGGGGCTGAAGAGTAGCAGGGGTCTCACCCAACGCAAATTATTCCACAACTGTACGAGGAAATTTCATGAACACGAGGAGGACTACAGGTACCAGGGCCCAAACAAGCTATGGCAGGAGGGAAAATGTGGCTTCCTGTTACTGAACAAAATCTTCCTTACACAAAGATGTTTAGGAATGACATAAAATGGAAACCAGCCAAAATGAAGAAGAAAACAATGATATTTGTAACTGCAAATCCACTGATGAACTGGAAAATCCAGGGCACACAACTTCCTCCTAACCCATTGACCCATGGTAATAAAAATATACATTTAAATGCATTTGCTTTTTACATACTCAACATTAGTAGTATCAAAATGGTAAAACCAAGCAAACAAATCTCAAGCCAAATTAACTGCTTCTAAGTTGAACCTGTGCAACCATGGAAGAATAGCACATATCACTCACCAGAAATGGACCCAAAAATATTTTAAAAATGCTTTGTAAAATACACATAACAAAGTAACGCTAACATTATTCACAGACATTCCAGGCTGTTAGGAACATCGCCAATAGCAAGTGAGTACCATAATACAGTGATACATTTTCCTACGGCAAGGCAAATAATTTCCCTGGCAGCTGAAATAAAGTGTTGACTTTTCTTGAAAATTAATTAGCACAGAAACACAAGAGAAAAAATGAAAGGCTTCTTGTTCCTAAAGGTTATTCTGTAAGGAAATAAATCATATGAAGGTATGCAGTGTGCTCTCCTGTACTTTATGATTAAATGCTTATAATATAGACAGTCTCTAAGCCTCAGCTTTTGCTAGGAAGTTCACATCAAAGGTGAATTAAGTCTTTATTATAAATACATGGTAAAATATATAAACCAGAACTGCTTTAAGGTGGGAGATCCTTGGGTTTCAGTAGAAAGACTTTTTTTCTTTTTATCAACTAATTTTACAAATGATGTCCCAAATTTATGCTAAGAACATTTTCATGAAGCTTTTCCTCTCCTCTTGGCAGAAGGCCTTAAAATATGTGTCAAATAAATTAGAACTAATGTCTATGGCTAAAAAGAGAAGCCTGTTAAAGGGCAGTAGTAATCAAGACAAGATAATAATTTATCTGTGATTTTGTGGGTATTAGTCTAATATCCTGTCTATTCACAGCATGTCAAAGATAAGAGCAGTCACCGGTTTACTGTTTTTCTGCCCTCTCCTTCCTCCCTCCCTCTATGCCTCAGGCCTCAGCAGATAAAAGATAAAAAACACATATTAGGCCAATTGCAATAATATTCCACTAAAAGGGATACACTGTTACTATTGTAAATTAATGCTTTAAAGGAAACTAGTAATAGATAATTATCTGTCCCTTAGATAATTATGCACATGAGTAATTCTGTCTCTCTGAAGAGTTTATAGGATTTACTGGAAGTCCCTGGAGGTATCAACAGTCGCATGTGAACCTGCTTACAGGATGTGACGGTAGTTCCAAATGGCAGCCACGATAGTGATTCCTAGAGAAAGTTTCAGGGTGGAACATAATCAAGAGAGATACCTCATGGGGTTTTTTGTAAAATCCTTTGTTCCTATATGTATCAATTTGAACTTTTGGGTTTAAATCTCATACTTGTGCAGGCCACTGCAGGTACTACTGCAAAAAAGGTGTCTCAAATGTGTTGTTGAACTTCTCTCAAGATGCTTACCGGTTCTTAGATATTAAATGCTGTTGATTTTGTCACCTTACTACCTTTGAAGACTCTCCTTCCTGATGGGGAACCATTTCAAACGGTCAAATAAATCACATGATTGTCAATTCTGTAGTTTTTATAGCCATTTTCCTGTCATGTAGTGATACAAAGCAGCCTTGAGAGTTGACTCTAAGAGCTTCCCCATCTTGCAGAAACTTCAGGCTCACTAGTTAGTGAAGGGAAAGTGTTTTTCAGCCTCATATTTTTTTACAATCTGCTTTTTGGCAAGAGTATTCTTCCTTAACTATGTTAGGAATTGAGGCTCAGTTCAGCTCATGATTAAGGCAAAGTAATTTATTAAAAACTAAATTATTTTGTTGTTGTGCACAGTGGCTAACCTTTCACATATGACATATTGTATAGATATTTTATTTCTTTAAAAACGTCTGTTAAAATAAATGATTAGTTCTGTGATCTGTTCTGCAAGGCTTCTTTATAGCAAAGCTCTCCTGGGAACTCTTATGCAAATAAAATCCATCTGGAGATTGAAAGTAATGCAGGTAAAATTATGAACAATATACTTAATTTTTAGGAGGATTTAAAGGGATATAAAAGCACACTTCATTAGAAAATCCAAAGTACCAGCACATGTCCTAGTCACTATTTTGCAGAAGTGCTGCTTCATACAGCATCATCCATCCTCCCCAAATTATTGAAATTTGTGCCAGATGAAATATAGATATGATTTATGTATTTAGTATTTTTCATAGGTTAGTGACTGGTTTGTAGTGGGAAGAAAAACCTGCTAACAATTAGCAAAATTTTCAGTGATGTTAGTAGTTCATTAGATTATGTATTCTAGCAGGAGTCTATTATAGCTATTAGGAAATTATTTTATTTAGTTTCTTTTATTTCAAAATTAAAAATGGCCCATGAGTGGATGTTATCAGGATTTGTAATATAGAAATTAATTAAAGGTTTGTAGCTATTGTTTTCTGTAGCTATGGAAGAGCAAAATAGCATAAAAAGAATGTCTTAGTTGTCTCTACTTTAAAAGTATACGTGTCTTGGAAAATTCAAGTCACAGAGTGTCACACTAGGGCTATTGTGTAAAATCTAGGAACCAGCCCCAGCCTTACTTCCATGAGCCAAAATACGACTCCCAAATCCTGTCATTTAAAATGTGTGAAATCTATAGAGTCTAGTCCTGCTTTACCAACCCCTCACAAGGTAATCCCCAAAGGAGTAAAGGGTGGGGTTTTTTGGTTTTTTTTTTCCCCATCAAAAGAAATGAAAGAAGAAAGAAGGAAAGGAACAAGAAAAGAAAGGAGGAAAACACCTGCTGATTATTTTTTTGTGTGTGTGAGGGGGAGGAATCTGCTATTAAAGTACTCTTTTGGGACACATTTTCACTTTTATATGATGCACTTCATCCATCAACAGCACCAGCAAAAATTTAAAGGCGACAATTTTGAAAAGTTTGATGCATTTCTAAAGGTAAGTGCATAACAAGGGAAAAAATAGCGACTTTCTTTTGTGTTAGGGAGGACTAGCTGAGTTTCCTGGGTTTTATCTGAAGAACGAAAAACTGTAACTGAACAATTTGGACAGTTCTGACAGCATTTCTGAAGCAATCTTTGTTCTTTTGTTTGCTTAGAGTTACAGGAGGAGAAACTTCTGGCATCAAGAAACATCCTTAGCATTATCAGCATTTTATCAGCATGAAAATACATTGTCCAGCCAGTGTTTTAGTTGGAGTTTTGAAAGCAATTCACTTTTGTCTTCATGAGTTAAAAGTTTCTCTTTTTCCAATAAGATGGACATTAATAGTTTCTTGGTTTGTTTAATGTGAGAAAAAGCCATACATTTCAGGTTACAAATAATGCTGCTCAGTACAAAAGAGGTGGGGGATTGTGCCCTTTGGACTTCTGCATGAAGCTGGGGTCTGTGCAGTTTGTTGGAAAGGCAAAATGCATAGCAGGACTGTCAGCAATAAAAACAAGTCAGAGAGGATAAAAGACAAATCCAAGCACTGTTGAAAGTGAGAGGTACATTATTGTCGCGGTTCCTTGCAGAAAATAAGCTGTAGAAGGAAAGACAATTGTAGCCAGCTTTTTCATCAGGAAATGGGGCTTCAGCCATGAGATTCTGTCTTAAAAAGCTCTTAAATTCAAGCAGATCTCTCAAATTTTGGGGTATATAAAATAATCACTGTGTACAAAATAATATCCTTCTGTAAGGAGGCAAAATTTCTTTTTCACTGGGACTGAATTGAGTGGGAAGTCTAAGAGGAAGAATCTTGAAATTTGTCTTCAAAAAGCCCTTTTTAATTAAAGATATTATTGATCCCTAAAATTCTTGAACTCAAAGGTGAACCAAACTAAAGAATAAAATAATTAAATTAAGGTTTTATGTGAGGCCCTTGTACATTTGCTTCACATCATACATCTCTTCTGAGACCATGGAATATCACACAAGATTTCCCTTTCATAGAAGATGTGCCAGCTGGTAATATCATGCTTTCTTGCTTTCTTTTTAATTGCAACTCAGTGTTGTGTTGGCCTGTATGTCACTGCCCATCCTTAATCTTTATTTATAATATACTCTAAACTTTGATTAATCATTTAACATTCTTCCTCATCAAACTACTACTCTGTTTTTTCTTTTGCTTTGGGTTTTTTTGTTTGTTTCTGTTTTGTTTTTCAATCATTGCTGCCTGCAATGCGTATCAGTGATTGCGTTTGTTCTGACAGTTCCTAGGAAGCTGAGCCAGGTGTCATGTTTGTTTTCTGTTTTCTAATGCATTTTCTGTTATATTTCACTGGGTTATGGATTGTTCTGTAAGTATATGTGCATATGCGTCTCTACATATGTATACATATAAATATATGTACATAAGTACATGTGTGTGTATACTTCTGACATGTCTCTATTAAATATCTGAATAGATATTACATATAGAATACAGATGCTTTTTTCTTTCTACTTAATCTTATCCCAGCCTTTTGTATTGAATGTGTTAAGAGCCTGCAGGGAAAGAGAGAACACCAACAAAAAAAGAACCAAAACCAACCAAACAAAAACGCTTTTCAGTGGTTTGTACTACACAAACATTTTGGGAGGTCCTAAATAGAAACAATTTTGCTACATGTAAGGCAGGGTGTCTGCGAATGGACTTTACAATGCCTGCTATAGCATGTGGCACTTTTATCTGTACTTCAGGCCTGCCTTGATTTCTGCTAAAGCCCAGTGCAGTTTCTCCTAAGCTGCCTGTTCTCTAAGTTTAGCAAACAGTCCTGTGTAAAAATGTACTGCAGTCCTTCATCCTGACATTATGGAGGTCTAACCTGACAGGAGGCCAGGAAGCAGCCTTTATCTCAAAACAAATACTTCCATTTGCATTGTAACACTGCAAAGGACCTATGGGAAGAAATTCTCATGGCAAAACCTCCCAGTTTTATCTGCTTACCTACTGTTTACTAGAAACAAAACAACAATTTTGATGTTAATTATAAACAGGAAGTTGGCTGGTTATTTGCCTAATTAGATGTGTAATGGCCTAACTGTAGATTTAGTGTCAGAAGTCAATCTCATATTAGTAGTGACTAAAATGTGTTTCTGTTTTCCTTGTGAACACATTCTAGAGCAGAAAAGTGACCAGCAGACTTGAAACTGACTTACTACGCCTTCTGACATTTCATAGAGAGTCCAAGGAAAAACTGGATATGGTGAATAAATTCTGTTTCCTTCAGAAAAAGTCGTTTCTTCTGTCCAGGTAAAAAGTGTGTTTGCTTAGCAGTGAGAGAAACTTGCACTGCCTATGCTGTGTGCAGGCTGTCAATAAATAAAGAAGTCCAATTTCCAGGGCTGTCAATAAATATATTATGTATGAGGTTTTTCATTATGTTCAGATGCAACTTGAGGTATTGTCTCTGCCTTCTTGGAACTAAAGCTATTTCTCTCAACTAGAATAAGATTCCCTTAACACATATTTGCAAATACATTGTTAATAAGCCAACGAATTGCATTTAAAGACAGCAAACAGGTTATTTTTATTTTCTCTTGATTCCTTCTGGGTACTTTGAGTGAACTGAAAGGTGATCTTAAACTTGTTTTTATGCTGACTTCATATACTGAGAAATGCAACGTTTATAGATAAATACTCTCACTTTTAATGAAAATTATTAGCTATTAACATTTTGCTTGGAGGCATAAGCCACAGCCCAAACTCCTTTCAAATCCATTAAATATGCTTGAGACCCAGCTGTCAATAGGCACCATGAAGTAAATTTAATTTTCAGAGTCAATACAGAGCACAGCTGCATTAAGCATAGGATAATTTTGGCACATTATTAATTTGAATGGCCATGTAAGGCATTGTCTAGACAAGATATAAGCCCAAGTTTTCATAGGCAATCTGTACATAAAATGAAGTATGTCAAGGTTGTAAAGAATACTAATAACACAGGTCTGGCCTATTAACCAATATTGATTGCTCTTACTATGACACAGTCCAGTAACTTTAGAGGTGAAATGGTAAGATGTTCAGCACTGCTGCTTCTTTTTGAAAAGCAACACTGAGAATGGACTTTTTCAGATGAGGCTTGAATGCCTGTGATCTCAAATGTTTACTAGCACATGCATGATTTCTAGTAATCTATTTCTGTAGAGTAGGCCATTTTAAAAATAGGAGATTCATCAGAGACGGCAATTAGTTTTGCTGGTAATATGAAGCATTTTTATTTCAAATGCTGTCAATATTTGATTTTTTCATAATAATTGTGGCTGTGCTCTGCATAAATAATGTCTGTTTTAAAAGGTTAAGTAAATTTATACTTATAGTATTTGTATACTTGTACAGAGTCTGTGTAACATTTCCAAGAAAAATATATAAAAAAGGAAAATTAATCTTTTGAAAATTGCACAACTCTGTAGCAAGATTTTTCCTAATATGAACTACAACATGAACTCTGTTAAATGATGGCTATTTTGGTGCTTTTTTTCAGTGGGTAAACAGACTAAAAGTTCTTCTGAATTGCTGGTGAAGTGAATCTTCTTCACTTTCAGATAATAACAATATTTGGTCTGCATTTTGTGGATGCATTGCACACTGAGCCTGGAGGCTTGGGTTCATTACTGCCAGCCCTGTCTGTCTCCACATTAACAAGTAACAGGGCAGTAGGGGGGGATCTGCGGAGCACAGTAGTCGGTGCTGGGGACCAATACGGCCATTGTTTGTATTTCCAGTGTGTTTTAATTTGGACTAGGTCTGGTGTGGTACCAGTGGACCGAATGCTCTGTTGCAACTGTAATCCTGAATAAGTGCAATCCCAGGGGTGCATCTTAAGAGTTTTGAATCGTCCAGGTTGTCTGTCCCAAGTGAAATAAAGCACAGGAATGGGGAGAACTCAGAGATGAGTATCAGGAGCTGAACTAAACCATTAATGTGGAGAAAGCCTTTGGGTTCTTATTTGAGGCGACTAAAGAACATAGACTAATTCATAGGTCAAGTTAGGTTAGAAGAGATATCAAGAGGTCCTCTAGTCAAACTTTCTAAGCTGGCAATCCAGATCTATGGTAGTAGAGAGGAATAACCACCTTCACAGTGCAGGTTAACACATGATGTGATCTGAAAGATTGCTCATGTGTTTTTTCCCTTAACAACTGATGGAAGACAGGAATAACACAGTTCAGCAACTGAAGTTAACTGGGATAAGTGCTCAGCATTTAATGCATAAAAAATACCTATACCTATCAAATTCTATCACAATAGAATAGTTTACTTTTTCTGAGGCCAATGGTATATTTTATTTTTGAAGTATAAGTATGACTAGCACTACTAGTTTTACCTTAGCTAATGCAATACCAGAGAGTATTTTTCTATGAAATTATGATTTTATCACTGTTTATAATTGCATGCATCATGATTACACATATAAGTATATTTATTTAGGATCAAAAGTACTGCAAAAATCAATCCCAAAAGTTTATTATAAAAGTAGTAAATTATTTCCTTGCACTTCCTTAAAATTTGTGTTTCAAAGAAAGCAAGTGTTCCCTTATTTCTTTATTATATCATATTTAGCTAGTCTTGTCTGGAATTAGGCTGATTATTGAATTACATGCTAATTATTTATGAGATTTTTAGTCTTCTATTTTTCAAAGAACCTTTTATCGAATTCTTATTCTTCCCTCATTGCCAAATGAAAATATTCAGAATTCATGGGACTGAAATAAAACAAAAAAAATTTCTACAGGTAAACCATTTTTTTTTCCAGCTTGTTTATTTTTTTTCTATTGTTGGATGAGGGTAACGGGAAAAAGTCTGACTCCAGGTACATAAACTTTGAAAGGGACAATAAGTACTTCTATATTTGCAACAAAATCATTAGAACTGGCATGACCTAAAAGTTTTGTTCTTCTACAGACAATTTTCCTTAAGGAATCTCATGGCTGGTTGGTGCTCCTTGGGATGTGAAATAAATTCTTGGTCCTACTGAAGCTCATTCAATCAAATGTACTGGCAGTCTGTCAGTGCTAAAATTTCACCTCTTTTACTCCTCCTTTTATCATATAGAATAACTAGTTCACAAAGAAAATAAATATTTTCTTTGTTTCCTGATTCACATTTGCCTTTTGGCTACTAAGTCTGTAGTTATATAATATTTTTTTTTCAGGATAAATATAGTTTCCCTTTTGATTCCTGTATGTATAAATTTTCCCCTCTAGGTTTTTTCCTTAGAATATCTATATGAAGTTAAGTATGATTGCGTTTTTTCTTTCCTAAATAAGTTAAAATTGCATGCTGGATATTACAAGGTAATCAGTATTTTCTGATTTTCAGATTGCAATGTTGGCATATTACAAATATTTTATGATAAAAAGTTTTTACTTACTTATTTTGACTTCTATATTAATAACTAGCTGTTTCTAGTCTGACTGGTTATTGAAAAATCGACTGTTCAGGATGTTTCATTTATTTTTTCACCTTTGTCTCACCTCATCATTTTGTACGAGTAGTTCATGCATGGTATTTATAACTTTCCTACAATCCATTACAGAAAAAAGGATGAAATTACAATTTCCAAAAGTGTCTCCTTTATAATTTTCCAGGTGCAGTTTCATAGTTAAGTGTAGTTGTTGACTTCTACATGCAGGTTATTTCTGCTAAGTGTTTCAAGTTTTCATGTGTTTTGATATATGCTTAGGTCATCATGGTTTCCTTTGGGTCTCACTAATTACACTTAATTCCACTAATTTCACTACTTTCACTTAATTCTAGCTTTGTGAGAAATAAGTCCATGTAGAATTCAACAGGAATACTCAGAATCTACTATCTGTACTTTTCTGCAGAGCCCTTCTCAAAAGAAGAGGGAATCTCCTGCACATTAGGAATCTCCCTCTTTCTTTTCAGTGGTGTGACCTGAAACCTTAGATCTGAATACATGTGAACATCGAAGGAGTGATTTTGATGCAGACCTGGGCATTTTTGAGTAATGACAGGTGCAGTTACCAAGTAGGTTTTTTACACACATGGACACCCTTTTTAAAAAGAAAGTGGAGGATTTGTATCATCGTTACATAGCATAAGGAAGTGTTGCTGGCCAATAGAGAATTAGGTGAGCAGAGAAAGAATCAGAAACAGAAGGTGGCAAATATTTGTTAAATAACTCAGCATCAGGACCTGTCCATATGTAGTGTATGTCTGGAAATATTGAATTCCACAAATCAATTTACAGCAGGGCTTATCAAAAAGATGCAGATGGGATGCACAGCCAAAAGTTATCTTTGAAATATACTGAAATCCTTGAGGTGAATATTCTCCTTGCATTTATTTCTAGCTACCAAATGGTCTTGAAGTCTGAGCTACTGCCTGGAACTTAAAACTACAAAAGAGAAACTTGCTAAAATAAAAATGTATTAGTCTGCTAGCACAATGCTACACTGGTATTGCCACTGAACATAGCCAATAAAATTTGCCATATACCAATAATATGTTGCATTCCAGTATTAAGAAGAGAAATGTCATCTTTTAGCAAGTCAAACTTGTGGATCTTGCAAAGCAAGCTCTATGCTTTCATCAGAGTAGAAATATTTTCTGAGTGATTTATACAAAGACTTCTGAAGTGTTAAGGATGCTTGAAAAGACAGCTTCTAAGTAAAGAAAAACATTCTACTACCATTTTGGAAAGAGCAATTTAAAGTGTCTTCTTACTGCAAAAGAAAAATAACAAAATAATCTCAAAATTGAGCAGAATTGGTAATATATTTTTATCAGTGTGTTATCTCAGGAATGCTCTCTGTGCACAGAGGTTTGGTGTCATGACTGTTTGGTATCTTGCAATGGACATACATTGCTCACATTTGAGACGGAGGAGCAGCAAAAATCTGTAGGCTGACCTTTAAAAAAAATTAGGCTAGTCTTGTGTTTTTGTATTTCTGGATCTGGGGAAAGCTCAGCTGTGCCTTGTACATGAATTTAATCCCTCTCCTTCCATGCTTCAGTTTCTTCTGTCAGATCAATCCTAGATGCATAAACCAGCACGAACAACAGCACACCCCAGGCACCTCTCTCAGGAGGAGAGTAGGAGCAGAGAGCACCCTGTTGAGTGTTGCCTACCCTTTACACCTATTGCTTCTTCAGTTGCAATGGTGCCCCCAGAGTACTTGCAAAATGTTAATTTTCCTTTCATGACACTAAGGCACAAAGCACAGGAGGATGAAGCGAAGAAAAAACAACAAAGAATAAGACATTAGCAATTAGTTCAGGTATTTTTCACTCCCATTAAATATTTCAGAAGGTGACCCATGCTGAGAAATTGTCAGTACTTCACTGCTGCAATTATGGCTCCAGTGGAAATCTTAGTGAAGCTAATGAGTGCTTTCATGTACAGACGGCCTGTTGGATTAGTGTCATTACTCACTGTACAACCTGGGAGAGTGGCTGCAGCCAAGACAGGTGCCCTACCAGGCTATGGACTACACCAGCACGTCACAAAGAACAGGTATAACCCCCACCACAGGTTTCTTACAGTCCAGCTGTAGGCAAAGGACAGGAGAAAGGAAGTGCCTTGGCTCCTTTTAGCTCCACACCAGAGCTCAGAGACAGTGAAATAATCAGCTGAAGGTCATAGAGAAAGTTTGTGGCAGAGCGAAAAAGTGAATGCAGGTGAAATCCAGTAATTTCCCAGGTGAAATCCAGTAATTTCAGCTCCACACTGTTTTTTACTCCCGATCATTCATATGAGCCAACAAAGACCATTTTTTGAGCAATGCTGTACAGGGATTGAGGCTGCCCAGCTGCTATTCTTTCTCAGAGCATATCTCTTTCACCATTGCTTTCTTTAAATGACTGTAAGTTACTGACTATATGCAGGTAGCAATAATGAATGATATAATTAGCTAGATAATTCTGTTTTTCTTCAGTAAAAGCTTAATAGTTTGTATAAGAAAGAACTAGATTCCTTTCAACTGTTGTTGTTCTATGCATATGCTGAAACCACAAAGGACATTGATTATTTTAACTATGCTCAATTTGCCTTTGAAACCAACATTCTAAAAAGCAAAAGAGCTTAAAAAAACATGAAAGTAATCTAATACTGACATAAACATGAAAGATAATAAGATTATTATGAATTGATCTAAATATTACTTAAAATAATTAGAAATTATTTTCCCATGATATACCATTTAAGTTAAGCAGCTTCTTAGTGTTACTTAGAAAAACAAGCACAGCGTTACTTCCCAGAATTTTAGTTGGCTTTGTTTATGACATTCAGTAAAACAATGGGCAAATATGCATTTCTCTTTATTGCTTTATATTTTGCATACAGTTTGTAACCAACTCTAGTTTTGTACCAGTTAATTTTCTAAGGGCAGGATTGTTGCCATTTTAATACTGTATCATTTTATTACTTTAAACCATGAACCAATTGAATAATTTTTTTTCTTTCTTGGCACCATTTCTTCTAGTTAATTTTATGAAAAGCAGTAACATGAAGGAAACAAGTCATGCTAATAACCCTTACAGCCACCAAACAAAAAATGGCATGCATAGAAAAAAATACCAGTTAAATTTCAGTGCCATTTGTCAAATTAGCTGTGGGGGCCAATCTCCAAATTAACTCCATTTGGCTTGCTTTCACTACCTCAGTCCCAAATGATTTATTGGAAATTTGGGTCTTGTAAGAAACATAGCATTTATTTTTCTTCCTAAGGATTATCCAAGTTATCAGAATATAACTATATTTTTGAAAATAGGATTAAAAGCTGGAAGCCCCAGGTTTTCTCTCAAGATTTAAAGATCAACCTGCCTTTATACAGTCTGGCATCTGTTTTCTTTTGTAATCTAAGAAGTACTTTTTCTAATTAAAAGAAAACAAAAAATATCATTTGGATAAAGTATTTTCCATTAATCAGTTAAATATTTTAAACACTTAAGTGAATTTAAAAATTAATCAAAACAGGAAAGATACCTGGGCAGTTTGGTAGAAATTTGAGGACTTCCACTGTGTTTCCTGTTCAGCTCATCAATCTGGATTTATAAAGCTTTCCTTTTCAGGCAAAATCTGAGACAAAAGATAAATTATCTTTTTGTTTTTAAAGACTGCAACTTCTACATATTTATCAAGGTGTGTCATTAGATGTAAATATAGTTTCTCTTTGGCTGTGTTTGGAAATCAGGTAGGAAAGACTTGGAGAGAGATCTCAAGAATTGCTCATGAAGCACCAAGCACAGAAACAGTAACAGTTTAGAAGAGAAAGCTTTCAGACTTGAGTCTGAAAAAAAAAGACCCTGACACATGGCAGCTGTAGGGAGAAAGAACAATTGCTTTCTGGTCCCCCACTTGTCATTTGGCTCATGATATTGGGACCCCTCATGATGGGCATTTGACTTTCCTGGAGCAAGCAAAGGCAAAGGTTCTTAGGCCTTCTGAAGGCTAAGAATAGCCTTATACCAAGATGACTTTCAAGGCAGCAAAATCACAAAGGGAGCTCCATAAAAATGGTCCTTAAAATAATTGCCTTCCAAGGTCTGGCATGGAATAATTGTGGCAAGGAAAACAGAGAAGACAGGACCAGAAGTGTACACTGGAAAGGGAAAAAAATAACACTATATTACCTTGGCTGAATACAGAAAAACTGTCTATTTTTTTGGAGACTGAAATACAAGAGTCAGATTCCCATTCTCCTCTTGTCCTCCTCCCATGCTATCTCACCACTACTTTCCTTTATGTCTTAGGTATCCATATTTCTTATATGTTTGCTTCTTCCAGAGAAATACCCCAGATCCCAGAATTTCATAGAAAGGGCTGTCACAGTCTTGCTAGACCTGAGCTGTAATGCTTGTCTTAGGACATCACAGATTTAAAAAGCAAGGTGTGCTCATCTCACTTACAAGGTGAAGACTTGGTGGTCAGGAGGAGAGCTTCTGTCTCAAACCATGGAGAAGAGCTTTTTACTGCCTAGAAGCACTGTCCTTTCGAATGAATCCCAATTGACACTGAACACAAATCTCCCAGAAAAGTGACTTAATCCATAGGGTAGTGAATAGGTACCTCAATCTCTCCCTCTGGAAGTGCTCTTCCAGTACCTAATTAACATTCATCTCTGCAGGGACTGTGACTGGATTCTCCCACATTCCAGGGGAGTACCCTGACCATTGGACTGTGGGATTTATTTGTAATTTCCCTCTTTCTTCTAGCCCAGTGAATATTTAATTACTTTTATACACAAGCATACAGACAAACACAGAGAATCATACACTCATACATCTATAGAATAGTATCCCTAAGTATACTTTTCACAACATATGCTTTTTTCCTACAATTGGAGAACTGCAAAAAATATAACAGATGCCCTGTGTTCGTTTAAGAAAAACCCAAACAAAACCAACACAAAACCTCTAAAATGGTGAAATGAAAAATTTTTATGTTAGGAAGCAAATTTCTTACCTATTAACATTACTACCCCACAAGTGGCTGAAACACATCTTTGGCCTATTGCAATGACTCCCAGTATGTGTATATTAAAGCTGTGCAAAAATCCTAAACCACAAGTAACTCCCCGGGTTTCAGTTTTCGTTATAAGCTCAACACTCAGTTCAGGTTCACTGAAAGGACATTACAAGCCTGGAAAGTCCATGAATGATGTAATGCAGATCTCTCATATGGCCCACTGTGTTCCAAGACACAGCATATTGACAGATAGCACTTGCTCCTTATTTAGGGGGCACTATCATTGCAGCACTCCAAAGATCCAGAGCTGTTTCATGTATACATCACTAAAAGAAGAAAAAATGCAGGGAAAGATAGGGCGGCAACAAAGTTATTATTTTAAAGGGCTTGAAAATAGGTCAGAGGAAGGA
The DNA here is from genome assembly GCF_051311805.1 of Agelaius phoeniceus. NCBI lineage: Eukaryota > Metazoa > Chordata > Aves > Passeriformes > Icteridae > Agelaius > Agelaius phoeniceus. The sequence continues at coordinate 91,508,327 of NC_135265.1, read as the reverse complement.
TGCTTATGTGGCAAACTCCAGAAAAAGCAAGTTGGGTGAGGTGAGATTTATGGTACCCTGTGAGATTTTAATTCTGCTCCTGTGTGCATCCAGACTGTACTCTGAAAGAAGCAGGAAGTCTCATGAAAAATACCCTGCCACAACATAATTAAGGTCTGTAGCATAATACAGGTTCACAAAGGATGAAATAAAATTTGTTGAGGCATTTTCTGTGTTCTTCCTTCTGAGATGGAGCCTTATGAACCTTTTCATCTAAATTCTTCTACATATGAGTTAAACATGTTTTTTTAAAAAGTAAAAATCAGAAGTTTATTTGAACACTAACCCCCATGGAACTCAGACCTAATTGCTACATTTTGGACGTTAAGAAATTATTTTCAACTACTTAAGCTGAACATAGAATTGCTGTGAACAACCACATAAGGTGATTGCTACCTCCAGGCAACCATGGCCTACACCAGCTTTTAGAAAAATGGGCAATCTAGTTGCTGTCAGAATACAACAGCTGTTCTAGTGGCACACAACCCAAGTTTTCCTGAGGAATCCAAACTTAAAAACCAAAATAATAACTTGCAAGAGTTTGTAACTCAGCTGTTCATAGGTGGACTATTGTGGAAAGTGAAAATCCACTTCTTCAGCCTACAGACTGAGTCAGTTGTGTGTTTTTTTGCTTTTGAGGTTTTATTTGAAGGGGAAAATATTGCTTCACCTCAGACAAACTATTCAGTTATTTGTCACTAACACTGTACATTTCACTGAGTCTTTCTCAGGAATTTTATTCTCTCCATGGAAAAGTCCTCAGCCACACAGGAAATACCCACAAAGTAAGACAAGGACCGAGACAGTGAGAAAGGGGGTTCCTTCACAATTACCACGAAGGGACGGTGGTAGCCCTTTAATGACTATATTTTGCTAGTCCAGCTCACATCCCCATTGCTCAGGCAATATATTGTGTTGACATATTGTGTCATTGGGGTGTCAGATTCTTCAGTTCTTCCTCATTTCTACCTCAGCTCTACCCTGTAGCCACTAAAGAGCTTTCCTGGGTTGGACACACCAACACACACAAAAGGGATTCTTCCCCTTCTGCACATTCTTAATCCAGCTCCTTTCTTTAGTCAGACAACAGAAGAGTAGATTTGTCACTAAAGGAGGTACAGTTTGCCTTCAATCATCTCAGAAGAGACCTACCTTTGAAGCTTCTGTTTCTTTATGCCCTTGGCAGAAAATAGTTGATAAATTTAATCTAAGAAATGAATTCCTGCTTATAACTGTATTTGATAGATCTTATTATTCTGACAATTCAACAGAAACCGCTCCTGCATGGTAGTTATTATTCCCACACAATTCTAATCCATACTATGTAGCTTTTGTACACAGATTAGTATTTTATTATATATAAATTATACATTGTTTGTATAATCTAATTAGGTATTTTGCAAATAAATACAGAGCAGAAATACACTATCTGAACACTAATGTAAAGGTTTGAATACTTAAAGAATGAAACAGTTGCTTACCAGAATTTTCTGTTGCATTAAATTAAACATCCAGCTGGTATCTTTATGTGCATCACATTTTCTTTCTGTAAAATATTTTGTGAAGATGCATGAGATAACATTAGAAGATAGGTGTTTATAATTCAAAAAATGTCCTGCTAATGCTGAAAGTATTGACATTTCTTCCTAAGGTTCTGACAGAAAATACAATACACTGTCTTATGTCAATTGAATAATTAGAGATTATAGTAATTCCTGCAAGGCTTTCATATGTGGCAGATTCTAAGAAAATTTCAAAAGATGAAATTTGCATAAAGGTGCATGTCAGGAAAAACCAGGTGCCTCTTCTCCTACAACAATGACATACTAAAGAGAAAAAAATAAAACTCCTCTGGGGAAAAGTGTTGGCAAGGCCCATGTAAATGTTGGGGAAAGCCTAAATTGTAAGTGGAGAAAGGGCTTGTCAGTATGCTCCACACCATGTAGGGGAAGTGGTATATTCAGACAATAATGGAGCATTTAGCATCTTTGGATTCAAATACGGTAATGAAAGAAAATGATAACCACTCACACTGATTTACAAGATCACTTCTACAATTCTTAAGCAAAAATAGCACCTTTCAAACATCAGTGACTTAACACCACTTCCCCTTTCCTTTTTCCTTTTAATATTGTGTATATATTTTATGTGCATTTTATATACATTTGTCAGGAGAATATTAATGTTCTGCTTTATGATTACTACCACCTTTCTAATCATTGCTTTTTATTATTCTTGTTCAGTACAGCTTAGCCGCCGAGCATGAGCAATGAAATGGGGGGAAAAAGAAAAGCAAATACTGTATTATATCATCATCTGGGGAGCGTGATTGTTTCTGCTGTGTTAATTTACACTAAAATCTATGACCCAGTGAGTCTGATTGATTGCCAAGGGCAGAAATCCAGCCCCTGGCCTAGTTTATTTTGTGAACTGTAGCCTCAGATATCGCTGCAAGCCACAATGATATTGATTTGATATACACTAGATGGGTCTTTATGCTCTTTGGGAAATTTATTGTGCAGAGTCAGAACTCAGACAGATGGGGAGAAGCTGCTCTTTAAATTGAAGAGGGTTATCATGGTTTGACTCCTGGGTCACTCAGGTTACCAAGTGGCCTGAGTGTGGCTGGGTCGAAGCAGGCTCGAGGGATTAGTGCTCATCGGTTTTGAATGTCAAATCTCCTCAGTGGACTTGAGTTATTGCTAATAGGAACTTGCTTGGGCCTATAACATTTGGATGGCCTATAACTTAAACATCATAACCCTTTCTTCGTGTCATGGTCCTTGAAATTATGGCTGAGCATGCCACCTCTGCTCTGGACGTTTAGCAAGAGATGGCTGTGTGTTATAAAGAAACTTGCCTCCAAGGTGGACTGCACCATTAGAGCTCTGGTCTGCAGGAGAGCTGTACCCCCATGCTCCAGGGTCACAGCCATGTCCCCTTCTGTGGCTCACTCACTGTCACCACCCTGGCTTTGCACAGGAGATACAGAATAGTGAAAGCTAGAGCACAGCTCTACTTTTCCCTGAATTCAGTATTTTTCCTTCATGAGGGAAGAAGAGGAGGAGGTCTGGGGAATCTTCAGGTTGTGGGACAAAAACCCTGCCATGGTGGAAAATCACACATTCTTTAGCAATGAGTGAATGCGGAAAACAAAAGGGCTTCTAATTTGGGATAAGGATTTAAGAGATTTTTCTACATAAAACAAGGCCAGGTCTGCTATGATTAGCCTAAGCCTGAACAGCATTTTCACTTAAGCACTGCTAATTGTTAACCAATATTTCATGCTACAGTAATGCTGAAGAGACCAGGAAAAATAATATCCATGAATTTAAAGGAAAACATTATTCTATATTTTATAATATACCCAAACCTTTTAATTACCAAAGCAGAATCTCACTATATTTTAATAGGTATCTCTGACAGAGTTATAAACTGTTCACATCCCACATTTTCAGACTCAGTGTTTGATCCATTTCCTTTGAGATCAAGAAAAGGATTTTCAGTTTCATTCAGAGAGGAAGGGAATTAACCTGAAGGAAGTCCCACGTATCCAAGAGATGGGAGAGGGCTCTGTGCTGCCATTACAGTGAGAAAGCAAAATCTGCTCCCACTTTTACAAGTAGCTACTGGCTTCCTATGTACAAAAATTAAGAGTTCTCCTCTATTTCTCTTCAACTAGTATATGATTCACATAGGACCAAGAGAAAGTCAAGTTTGTTTTTCTTAAGCAGCTGTTTCCTTTTCTTGATCTGATTTGGTGCACCTTGGAATCAATATTTTAAAGGAAAAACCGTTTTCTCCAAATGAAAACTACAACACTTATTTCCAATAAAATAAAAGGGAAAAAAATAAAATTAAAAGCCTTCTGGAAACACACATATATTCTATGCCATTTTGCATACCTATACAAAACAAAGACATCTCATGACAATGGTAAATGGCTTAGCCTAGTCTTTTGGACTTGGCAATACACTGCAGCTCTAGCTGTGTATTACAGATATACTATTACCATTTAAATATAACACTGCCTGGCTTGTATTCTGTTCTGAATTTCCTGGGATTTTATTCTTCATTTGAAGTGAATACTAATTGAGAAAGTTACACATTTATATAGCTCCTGAAGAGTAACACCCACTTCACCTATCTCTCTATTGTAAGTTAATATGTAGCAGATGGTGAGCTGAGATAGTCTGAACGCCTACTTACAGCACCATCACTTTAACCTCTATCTGAAAAAAAAAATCCCATTAGCTTTTCTGCTGTTGGGCTCTTAACCCCCCAAAGTATCCTTAGTTATCATATCATGGGATTTTCTGCAATGCCAAGGAAGAAAATAATTAAAGATACCCTCTTCCATTTAAATGCTTGTTCTAATTTTACTGGGCATATCTTTTCCTCTTAACTTCTCCAATAATTTCAATTTAAATCTTCATTTAGAATGAGATTTTTCTTCCAAGGGGATTTTTTTTATCTTCAGGGACAACTTAGTGCACTGCAGAAGCAAACACAGAAGCCCTTCCATATATTATGATTAATGTGGTGTAAGGAGCTCCCCTTGCTAGAAATGCAGAATCAAAGGAAGCAGAGCCCATAAGTAGAATTTAAATTCAATACACATTGGAATCTTATGGTTCAATTCAAAGTGGCTCTAAAGGAAATAATTAGACACTCACCAAAGCTTTCAGTAAGTAACAACTTTCCCTAAGAAGGGCCTGCTCAAAGTCTTCATTCAAAGTACTCAGTCACTTTTTTCCCCTCCATTTTTTCCAACAGAGAAAGGAGAAGGAGTTTTTGAAGATTTGGGATTCTGAATTAGAAGCTTTACATATAAATCTCCCTTAAAATAAATGGTCTAATTGAATGTTTTCTTCTGATGGGCTGATAGAAGTGCTTTATCTGTTGCAGAATATAAATGTATAGATCATTGTCAGAAATTTGCAAAGTCATTTATAGTGTGTATTTAAGACTATTCCACATGGATTGAAACAAGATATTGCTCACTCCCACAGCATTGTTCACATTCTGTTGTTTGGGGTTTAGAAGTGTAAGAGAAAATGCTCAGTGACTCTGAAACAGTATCTCGGCTGGAAGCCTCACATGGGCAAGATAGCAATGTCCCATAATTTGCGAGCTTGATAGTACATGATTGTCTTAGGCCACTACATTCACGGCATCCAAAATGTTGCCTTAACCCTTGCACATGGATGAAAACTTTACTTATATTAGAGTTTGATTTCTGTTCAAATCTCCTATTACATGAGAGTGTGAATGGAAATTTTCAGTTTCATCATCCACAGCTCTTCTTGACTCTGGTAATTTTAATACACACACATACACCCAAACCCAGGCCCAAATAGATTTAGTCTCTTTTTCCCTTCTCACAAGTATTTACAAAAACAAAATGCTGACTCATACATACATATGCTAAAGACTGTCTCATTCTGACATACAAAGAAGGAGTTGACATTAAAAATATCACAGATGCTTTGTTTGGATGTCCCTTTCCTTTCCAGTGTGAGTGAATGTAAAATGTGTCTGCCCTCATGTCTGATGCCTGAAGACCAGGGATGTTTCAAGCTATTACCACATCAGTGGCATCACCTGTGGCGCAATCAGAAAAATGTCCTCTTTTTGAATATTTTTGAAGTCACTTATGCAGTATGAAAAACTTTTTTCTCTGGATAGATATTTTGCCAATGAAGGGCAAGAGAAATTATCAACTGCAGTCACAGGACACCCAAACCAGCTCTAACCCTTATAAACTACCTGGAGTGATTGCAACTGCCATTCCCAACCAAGCATTGCAAAGGCACAGACGAGAGCAGCTGGCCAGGGAACTGGAGCGGCACAGAGTAGTCATGAGCCTCAGATCGGGAAGGGTGAATTTCAACTCAGCAGGCCCTTTACACAACCAGTGCACAGACCCCCAATTACTTTGGCCTCATACGAGTGCAGGAGATTGAATTTCACCCAGAGAATTAGAAATACAAATAAACATTTTATTAAATAATTAGAGCCCATAATTGTGGATTACCTTTCATTTGTATTAGAGGAAGGCCTGATATGGCCAGACCCCAGAATCTTGTTTGGTGTTTACGTCACATCTGATTTCTAACAGACATTTCAGAATTGTTTATTTTCTTTCATTCTATTTCTTTTTCTATTAAAATTGATTCCAGATATCAGAAAAATAATTAATTTCTCCTCACACTGTATTGAGATAGCAGGCTGAAATAGCAGGTCAAGAACAACTTTAATTTTCTTTAATAAGAAAATACTTTACTTATTTTATTGTTAACTTTTAATACTTTCTCTTTGTAAGTCCGAGAGGTAACCAAAACATTTTTAGCTGTTTCCCCAATTTTATATACTATGGAGAATGTCAGTAATGTCCCTTAACACACGTCCAAGTAACACAATAAAGTCCCCATATTTCGTAACAGCAATGTCAGCAGGAGGCTTAAATATGACTTTGAAATGCTTTCAATCTCTTGTTTTAAATAAGGTAAATAGGCTATGATTTTTAATAACACTTAGCATACTTTTGGCTGATTAAAACTTTATTCCATATTTGAAAAGTCTAATTTGGATCTCAGTTCAAATTTTTAGATGAAGCTTTGCTAAAAGATTTTGAGCTGCCATCTTTTACACAGGGCCGACACTGTGATTTCCCAGGACTCAGTCACTCTTGGAGAGAGCAGAAAGATTCCATTTCTGGGGAAAAACAGCTCCCAGTCAAATTTTTCCAGAATTTCCAGTCTGGATGGAGAGATAGTGAGTTGTCTATTGCTGCAAATGGCACAGGTTTGCGAATTGCAAGCTGAGGAAAGCACTTTAAAAGAACAAAGTCTACTGCAAGGGTTGCTCAGGACCAACATATTCTTCAAGCACTTGGGGATGGTCTTGAAGGCAAGAATCAGATCAAAGAAGTCAACTGAGGCCCCCAGACCTAATGCTGAGCTTTTAAATGGAGAGGCCTTAATAATTTTTTATGAACTTGATTATTTTTCTATTTTCAATTTATACAACAAGGAATGGCTAGAACAATGCCACCTGTAACACTACTGATAACACTTCAAATCCCCACCTAAACTTGAAAATGTAGCCTTTGTGATGAACCATGGTGGCTATTCCATGTGCACCATGAGGTGCATCAATTGGAGTTACCTGACAAGAATGGCAGTGGCTTCACCATTGCTAAAAGTGTGAATGAAGGCATTAGCCAAGTGCATGTAAAATTCAGAAATAATACTAACAGAGTGAGATGAACTTGTATGGTCTTCTATGTAAAATAAGCTTGCCCAAATCACCCTTTCTGGTGTGGTTTTTTTTGTTGTTGCTGTTGTTTGGGTTTTTTTTTTTTTTTTTTTTGCTTATTTGTTTTTTGTGGGGAAAGAAAAGAATAAAATAAAAAGCCAGTCACCAAGCAATATTTTAAAATAACCTACATTAAAGGACATATATGTACTTTCACTACTGAAAAGGTGTTCCCTTTTCACCCTGAATTAACTAAGGTTTAACTTCTAGCCATCTGATCTTATTATAGTTTTGTCTGATAGATCAAAGAGCACTGTGTTATCAAATTTCTCTTTGTCTTGGTGTAGCATCATACTGGGAACTCTTGTTCAGCTGATTATCTCCCATTGACCTTGCCTTCACCCCAAGAATCCTTTTCATCATCCCTACTTTATCCAGTACAGTCCCCCAACCATAAATATGTCCTTCATTCTTTGTGAGTACATGTAGGTTTTTACAACTTGCTACATTAAAATGACTTCATGTTGCCAAGCAAGCCAGATAGTTCTGCAGTAGTGACTTGCCTTCTTTATTATCTCCTGTACCTGCTGCTTTTCTGCCACCTGCAAACTTTTATGGGTTGCTATTTAAAGTTGTCTTCTGTATCATTGATAAAAATAGAATAAAGAGTAGAACTATTTTTTTCAGACCTCATTTAGAAGCACAGGCTAATGACAATTTCTGCTTTTTAAGTCTTACTGGTTAGCTAGTTTTTAATCCATTTAATATATCACATGTTGATTTTGTACTGCTCTCATTTCTTAATCAAAGTGTTGTGTTATAATAAATGGAATGCTTCACTGAAACCTCAGTACTCTGTATCAACTTGATTATCTTTAGCAACCAAATTTCTAATCTTATTAAAAATATATTAAGTTACCTTGATAAGATCTATTTCTGATACACCCATATTGACTGAGACTAGATTTTTTTAACTCTCTTTTGATTCTTTGTACGTTCAGTCTCCTATCAGCCATCCCATCATCTTTTTCCAGTGTTATTATGTCAGCAGGCCTGCAGTTATTGACATCATCCAATTTTCCCTTTTTAAATATCAGTACCTCACTGGCCTTCTTCTAGCCTTCAGAAAAACTCAGTATTTTAAGACCTACTAAAAAGCAACAATAATAATACAAAATGAATGCCGTCAGATTATTTGAAGCAAATATTTAAGGTTACTGATCTCAAAATGCCCAATTTTAAAGACCACTTAACATTTCCTTGCTTTATTATGGAGATGGAATATATGTCATGATCAGGAGATGATTAACACTTCACCCTGTTTCTTCTCACAACACAGCACATTGCTGTATTAATATTTACTCACCTCCCATTACCATCTGATAATTCCCTTTATTCTGAAACTACTAATAGACAAGGTCTTCTGTCTATATCTTAGCTCTTTTGGTCAATGATTTTTTTTTAAATTTTATTCTTTGCTTCTCTCTCAGTTTTAGGCAGTTATTAGTTTATGTTCATTGTTCTCCACTTCTCCTTCCGTTTACCTTAATCTTGTTTCTGCATTACTGTTCAGTTCCCTTTCTTTATAGCTGCTTTCCTTTCCCCACTAAACCAGGCTCTTTATTGAATCCACACAGCCTTTTCTATCAGGTATGGAAGTGGTTTTTGGACATCCAGTAAAAGGTTGTTTAACAGTTCCAAACTGCCATTTACATTCTTCTCTTTGATTCCTCTCTCTGGCTTGATATGTCTTTTAATTATTTTCAGTTATGTGAAATGGTACTTTAAAAGCACCAAGTACATATATTGCATTTTGGATACTGTCCTGACTAGTCTAGCCAGCCTTTCTCTGAGAACATTGGTTTCTCTTCTACTGAGATGGAAGCCATCCAACCCCTGCAGCATGATATCACAGATGGCAAAGCAGTTTTTTAAAAAAGAAAATCTTTTCTGTGTGCGACTTAATTGATTAGCTATTAAAGGTATTACTGTAAATTCATTGCTGTCTGGATTTTTTGCTTTGCATTTCCTTTCTCTTTTGTTACAGGATATGTAACCTCTGACAGAAATATTCTACTCTTTCAGCACTTGCTTTAGCACCATTAGGAGTTGGCAAAGTGGAATGTCCTGTCTAGAACAGTGATCATATCACTTGAAGGACTGGCTTAATCTTATTAATCTTAGAATCACTTTTCATCTCCTGGCTCTCCCAAGACAGAAAAACTCTATTTGTATGCAACATGTCCCATGCATAATGCAATCTCTTAAGGAAAGAACCCCATTCCACGAATCATGTCTGAACTATGTGAATATAATTTGTCAGATGGGTGCTCAGAGGTTTTTCTGTCATTTCCATACTGATAAGATGACTATAACTTTAGTCATGCTGAGTTTACTCTGGGACTCCGTTACTGAGACCTTTCTCTGGGTTAAAATTCTTCAATGTCGGAAGGAAAATCCACAAGAAGATTCCTAAGTGTACCGCAGGAGTCTGAAGCTCCTACACTAGTGGACTAATGTTCAGCCAGCACAGCCAGTGGAGGCCAAGAAGGCAATTCAGCTCACCCTGAAGTACCTCTCTTTTCCTAGTAATGGATAGTATAATACACTAGAAAATTAAACCCCAAGATAGATGAAGATAACGGGGCATTTTTGAAACTCACTGAAAAATGCCAGGAAGACTTGGAACTGTTTCACTATTATCTTGTGGTTAAGCTTACTGCAGAAAGATCTTCCCAGTTCTCTCATGAACTTGCTTTACCTAATGCTTGATTTGACAAAAATTTCAGTGTAGGTCTATGGCTAACAGAACATCATAAAAAAAAAAATCATTGAGATTTTAGTGTCTGAAAGTGCATACATAAAAATGGCTACAACCATGAAGTGAGAAATGACATTTCAGACAACTTTAATAATGCATTGCTCTTGACTTACATTCCTTATCAGTTACTTGGTAGTACGACAAAATATTAGTGTGTTAGGGGATCTTGATTTTAATTTTCATTAGAAAGCAAAATGAACCAAGATAATGTTAATGAAGCCAGTACTGGGTTTCCCACCTGAATGTCAGCATTGTTTCACATCTAAGAATTGATGCACTTATTCTAAGAACTTTTGGAGGAAACAGCAAGATAGGTATGGAACAGATACTGTCTGAAGAATCACTCAAAGTATTTAATGATCCAGGTGATTTTCACTGTTCTAATAAACTCTAAATAATATAATTTCTGGCTCTTCTGAAATGAGACAGTTTAAGCTTGTACAGTATGTAGCTGTTACATTGCATTTGATTTAGGCAAAATAAATATAGTAGGAAAATTTGTGAGGCCAGGTGCAAAGTTTATAATCACAGAAGACATTAAAGAGCCATTTCAGTGCTCTCCTACTTCCTTTAATTTTTATGCCTGAGGAACATATCCATAACAGCCTTATCTTTCTGAGCTTAATACCAGCCTGGAGACTGCACTCCCTGCTGAAAGCAAAGAGATTTATTTCTCTGATTCCTAACTCAATGTTTATTTCTTCCTTCTCTGTACCTCTTAGGTCTTCTTTAACTTGATCATTTTAGATGCCTAGGCTTCTGCAGCATCAGTCAGACTTCTCTACCTACTGCAGTTTCTATGCATCTTTTGTTGCAAAAATTAGAGACTCACAAAGAAACATGTTCAAATTTCAAATATGGCAAAACCCACTTTTGGCCCTTATCAAAACTGGAAAACTTACCAGGCCAGATCAAGTTATTTGTTCATTGATAGCTGCTGAGACCTTCAGACCTCTTTTCCATGTTTACACATGAATCAGCATTTCAGAAATTTTATGTTGATTTACTTTCTCACTCTAAAAAAAGTTTAGGAATTTGGAAATCACAGATATTTTAAATTAAAACAATGCAGACTGAAATATAATGTCATTAGGGCGTGTTATACCTCACATGGCTTTCACCGACTTCTGTTCATTATAACATAATGATCATGAATCTTTTTTGGTAGAGGCTGCTTTCTAACTTTGAAAGTGGGCATAGTTTTTAATAGCTTTGCCAGGGTTTCTGACCCTGGGCCCTAGATTCAGACAGCCTTTCTTCTGTGCACCTACAGTGGTCATTCCTGTTACTGCACAATGAGTTGTATATGATGGAAATCACTACATTTAGCTCACTAATTAATCCCTCTTTTCACTTTCAATCACTTTAGACTCAGTCTGGTTTTTGCATAATATCGTTAAAACCTAAGTCCCATTTAAAAAAAAAAAACAAACACAGAAATCTATGTCTTATTGACATCCAGCATGATTTAGCTTGCTCAGTGTCAGATTTGAAGCTGCATTTGGGCACTTATGTGCCAAGCTAGCCTTTCAGAAATAGCTAAATACTGAACCACACTAATCAAACTGTCAAAACACTACACAAGAGCACTTTCTAGACCCATTCAGTAAAGATTCCTTTCTAGCTTGTTGATTACCTAATGTGCATTGCAATCGTACAGGTATTCCAAAAGTTCAAAACACATGCCTGAGCAAAGGGAAAAACAATAAAAAAGCTATTTGGAAGGAAGACATCTCCAGGTGTCTGCATTCCTCTCCAGGAATACAGAACATCTGCAGAAGTGAGACAGAGTGGGGGGTCACTTCAAGAAAACACTGCACTAAGTGGAAGGATTAATCTTCTTCAAACTTCCTTTGCCTCTGTTCTTACTGATGTAAACTCTCCTGGCCTGTCATTTGCAGGAGGATTAAGTTGATATTCCTGTTTTGAATCACGCTACTGGAAGATGTTTGACCTCCTTCTGTGTAAAAGCTGATGGATCATTTTTAATAAATTTGCTTCCAACTGGGCTACACAATAAGGGTGCAAGGGAATGAAACCTGGGGGTAAGCAGAGAGGGTACTACAGCATATGGAAACTTTGTATAAAACTTATGATGTTAACATGACTTCTTTCACCTAAGGAGAACCTATAAACTTACCTATTTTCTCAGCCTACAAATTCCTTGGTATTTCCCTGGGGACGGCTGAATGGTTCAATTCAAAGGATTTTTTTAATTCTTGTAACTCTAATCTTCATCATTATTTCTAATTCCTCAGTACGAAACTAGAAATATTGATGATCTAATACGTTTTACAGAGCAGCACACAGCCTTCTTTATGGCACTTACATCATTATGTAATATATTATAAAGCAACTTGCATGTTGTAAAACTCATTAAAAAGATATATTTTTTCTCTTAGCTTGAGTTCACGATGGCCAAAATTGAGGTGGAAAGCTATTAAAGTTCCAGAAATCCTAGCAGTACACGTTCCTTTCAAATGTTCTTTTCTGCCCTCTTGCTTGGTGTTTTCTGTCACATTTTCAGTATTTCTGATGTGGGTCTATTGAGAGGTAATTTCTCAGCACGGCAGCTGAAGTAAGACTCCTATGGGATTAGTAACCCAACCTTATAAATTGTTACCTGGTTTCTGTCATTTACGCTGATTTGGTCAGGACAGTTGCTAACTGAATGGAAGTGGTGTAAATCAAAGTGAAAGAAGAATGATACTGAAATATAATATAAAAATATAAATTAAACGTTTGTCATAAATGATTGGATAAATTTTAAAACTTGTCAGTGCTTTATCAACAGTGAGTTACTAGGTACTTTGTCTGGGAAAGCTCCAGGAAAAGGTAGTATGTTGAGCATTTTTAAAATTAATTTAGTGTTTTTAGTCTCTTATTGTTTTCAGCACTTCTCAGGTTCCTCTGTCTGCTACTTTCTTGTATGCTGTCTATGCACATCTCGTGCTGACTTTGTGGGATTTTTTGGCTGCAAAAGTAGACAATTACCAGGGCACATGCTTAGTGCTCTAGTGGCTGGGAAAATTAGGGACTGTCATTACACTGAAATACCAGCAGGAATACAGTTCAGTTCTGTTCCCGTTGAAACTAGTTGATTTCAGAAGAGCTGTGTTTCAGACGCAGACTCTAATTTGTTCTGCTGAAAATGGCCACCCCACCAACAGCATCCTACTTCACTTGTAATTTAAGAATCAGCACAGCCTGTCAAGCCTAGCAGCATGGAGGCATATCCTGCTTTTGCAAGCGTGGAGCAGACATTGCTTAGCTGAGAGTGGCAGCTCCCTGTTCTCTGTGCTGGTCAGGTCAAATTGTAATACCAACTTGCTCATACAGGCAACACCAAAATGTTATTGTTGTGTCTTCAGCTTAAATTGGAGATAAGCAGAAGTTAAAAGACAAGCTGTGTTGCACAATTAATTGACATACTTTCTCAGTAATTTTTTAATGAGGTTACTGAAGAGATCTTGTCTTCCCCTGAGCACGTTAGCACCCTATCATTCACTACCTGAATACTCCAAGTTTCTACAACCTTTGGATAGGAAGCAAAACCGAGGTGAGTCTTTTCACTTGCCCAAGCCTTTGCTGTTGAGATTAATTTCTTACTGACAGTCAGAAAAAAACATAGACTCCAGGTATTCAGAGAAGAGCAAAAGCCCAGGTATAAAGCATGTCTTTACGTAGGATTCCCCTTGGTGGACAGGGAGATAAATGATGAAACATATTGCAGCATATTTAGAACAGGAGTTTTGTTTCTGCTTTCTGGGAAATATCACTGCTGATTAAAAGCAATGCAGCTGCTTGGAGAGCAAAATAGATCCAATAAACTACAGGCCATACCCTCTCAGTGCTAATTAAGGTGTTAATTAAGAAATGTTATCTTGAGGAGGTGTAATTGAGGGAAGGAATTCTTCACACATTTTTGTGTACCAGTAAGCCAGGGATAAGAGATGGCAGTATTTTCAATCCTGAGTTTTTTAATGAGAAGATGGATGCTATTTATTGCTTTAACTAACCACCCTGCATATAGAGCCATTTGATTTAAAAAAAAACCCACCTCCACCTACTGATACAAGAAGTCCAGTCTTTGTAACTGTCAGGAGAAGAAGGGGTACTTTTATGATTTTTCTCACTGCTTGGTTTGTATCAGTCAAAATGAATTTTGGGACTGTAGTAGATCTCCCCTACAGCTGCCTCATCAGGAAAGGTGTTTCGGTGGTTCTCAGTCTCCCTATATCATCATGAAGCAAAAAAGCCACTGCACCTCAAAAGACAACTGAGTACAAGGGAGACATCTTATGCTTCCTTTCATGTTCTGCTAAACCTGACAGATAGGAAACCTGTGGATTTGAAGAGATGGGATAAATTATCTGTTTTGAGCTTTCACAACTAATAATAACTTTGCTAATTTTCCATAAAAAATTATGATTCTGGTCTGAATTGTATCCCCATATGTAATGGATATACACATAATAAAAATGGTAGAAAGACTACTGTTCAGGTGAGGGATGGGGCGTGATGAGTAAAAATAGAAAGATCACACTAAACACCTGTAATTTCCCTTGCCTAAAAAATGGAAACGGGCCCACACAGTTGGCGTCTTTTATTTTTATGTTGTTTTTATTTTTTCTCTGCAGTACTCTAATCCATGTCAATCTCCAGTAACTTGGCTGCAGCTAACTGAGCTAAACAAGATTTATGCGGCGCAACTGAGGCTACAAAACGTTTCAAACACAATTTTTATACAGATGTAATGGCTTTAGGATGCCTGCAAAGAGGCTGCTCAGATGGAGCTGAGTTCAAGCCGGTGAGTCTGTCCTGCTCCCTGGAATTGGTGCCTCTTGCAAGCCCCTGAGATGGGATACTCAATTTCTTTTCCGATGTGACTCATCTGTAGACACCTTCTTTTTGGATTTGCTGGAAGGATGGGAATTGCTTCTACTAGCCTCCTTATCCTTTGTGAGACCATTGCTCTGCTGAGAAGCCTGTTTAGGAATCAGGTATCTCCCGGCCTGTATTTTTGTCCACACAGGCCTGTGTCAGGCTGACAAGCCTTTTTTTACTTTTTTTTTTTTCTCTTGACATTGGCTTGGAAGCTGGCCGTTTTCATTTATTTATTTATTTATTAGTTAGTTAGTTAGTTTATTTATTTATTTAACTGCGAATGGCATTCTCCTATTTATTTCCCAGCTCCTGTCAGCACGGGCTTAGCTGCGAGCCACCCTGCCGCCCAGGAGAAGTTTCTCCTCCCTCTGTGCCCCTCTTCCTCAAGAATCCTCCGCTGTGCGGCAATTAATTAAGAACAAGGGCAAAAGCTCGCAGTGCTTGCTCCGGACGACAGGAAAGGCCAGAGGAAATGCCACTGAAGGGTTTTTTCCTCTCTCCGTGGGGCCGGCGCGGAGCCGCTGTCCCCGCCATGGCCGCCCCTCGCCCGCTGCACCGCGGGCGGCCTGTAGGGGGTGCAAGAGCTCCACTGAAGCCGCTCCGGCCCCTCAGGGCAGCCCCCGCCCGCAGCCGGCCTCCATCGCCCCGCGAAGCCCGGCGACCCCCGGGCCCGGCCCTGGCAGCGGGCAGCGCTCCAGCACGGGTCGTGCCGGCGGCAGCCGCCGTCCTAAACCCGCAGGTGCAAGTGAGTCCTCAAAGGGGAGCGAGCCGCTGCTCACCCCCGCGGCTCTGTGCGACCCGAACCCCCCGCCCGCTGCAGGAGCACGGCGAGGGTCGCCTCGGCGGGGTGCGGCAGAGGGGGATCTGCCCCGGCAAGGAGTGGCAAACTTGTTTCTTCCCCAGGAAAAAGTGATCAAGGGTGTGTTGGCCATGCAGGGGGAATAAAAATTTTTAAAAAAGGGAAAAAAAAGGAAACGAAAAAGGGAAAAAAAAGTAATGTGTGTATAAATGTATATATGTGTGTGTGTGTGTATGTAAATATATATAATGAGAAAGCACTTTCAATGAGGATTTTGTTTATAATTATAATTTCAGCTAGTATTTTCTCTTATCTGGGCGATCCTATGAAAAATGTCTATCCCTCTTTTTTTTCCTTTTTATTTTTCCTTCTTTTTTGTTTCCCTTGTGTATTACCGTTGCTTCGCTGTGTTTTTAAGCAGCGGTACATTTCAGTGTGGAACCCCGTGCTGCCTTAATGCCGCTGAGGAGCCCGCTCCGCCTAAGTGATTGTCACTCAAATTAGTCCCATTGTTTTGTGATATATAAGTCGCCTTCTATACTGCCTGGATTAGTCAGTTCAATGGCAGTGACAAACATGGATTGTTTGTTGTCAGAGAGGGGATTCTCACATGGGAAAACACATGTACATCCAGTCGGGACACATGCATTTCTCACCAGAGGGTGAGGGAGAGAGATTTAGCAAACTGGTATTTGTTGCTTGTTCTTGCATGCGTGTTTTGCACGTTGGGTATCACAGCTTGACAACAGGAAATAAAGTATTGAAGAAGTGTTTGGGCACGTAAAGATGTGGCTCTCAAAGGATTAACAGAGCTCCTCTGCAGTTAAAAGTATGAACTGATTATTTATAGCTCTGAATTTTGTAACACTGAAATTAGGGTTAAGCCTGAAAATAACAGGTACAAAAGGGAAGATCCGAATCTGTGCAGCCTGAGTTGGCAACGTTTAAAGGGAACTAAAGCCAACGGAAGCTGTGTGAGGCACTTGAAAAAATCATTTTGTTCCCACAGAAGTGCAAAAGCATCAGGGGAGAAAATTAATTCAATACTTGTATTGCATGATACAATATCAAATATTTAGGAAGAAGGTTATGAAACATTATATAAAGAGGACTTCCCCAATTAAACATATTTAACAAAACTGATAATCTTATGGTGGTATATTATAGTAAATTTCTTAGATATTTTCAGTCTAAAAAAAGATTGTTTGCACTGTGCTAACTTTAATATTTGCTATGGTCTAAAATGTAATTCTTTCTCTCAAGTAAATGAATTTCATAATGTGTATTGATACACTCTACTCAGAAAAAGGAAAAAAAAAACCTAACAAAAACCCAGTCAATTTCTCCTCACTGTTATTAGTAACTTTATTCCAGAAGAAAATTATGAATTCAGAAAACCTGCCAGAAATTAGTTTTCTGTAGGTAAGCAAAGCTGGAAGAGTCGTCTCTGCAAATCTGTAGTGCCTTCAGTTTCTCCAAGATTCCTGTTGAATAATTAAGTAAAAAAAAAAAAAAAAAAAAAAGCACAGTTTTTGGCTATCAGAACAAGGGAGATCTTACTTTAACATTAAAAGAGGCCTCAGAAACTTTTACGTTAAGTGCTCTGTTATCTCTCTCACAGAAGATGGAATTTCACAAACCTGATCAGACCAAAACCTAGGTGAATAGTCCAAATAAATTTTCCCCTGTGCTTTTTTTTATTTTTCTTTTTTCAAAAACTTCCTGTATTCTCTTCTTTAATAAATATTTTCAAAAAGCCCCATCTGTTTTAATCTAGCATATTTTCATACACTAGAAAACAAATGCATTTGCTGTGGTCATTTGTATAAAAATACAGATATCAAATCAGTAAAATAAAATCCAAATCACTTTATACTCTGTTACTTTGGGTTTTCAAAACTATGCAAAACCACTGGAATTTAATTTTTTCCCCTCTAGATTGCAAATCCATTACAGATTTTTTTTTTCCCCTTTCTAGGTAAATAAGAAATTTGATCCATTTATCAACATGAGGATAAGGAATAAAAATAACATGAGGCAAGGAATAAAAAGAGCAATGGAGTTCTTGGGTCTGTCTGTTTGAATCAACAGGACTGGTGCAGTATTAAATAGGGCTTTTGCATGCACATGTTACCTGAGACAGTTCCATGGGATGTTCTGTGCATTAGCATATATAGCCACAGTCTCAGTTGGATCAAGAGTCAGTTTCTTTATTGGTTTTGTGTGGGAGAAATGCTGCTTTCAAATGCATGTTTTTTATTACATCCCAGAATTTTATCTGTAGTTTTTGTTTTGTTTTTTTTTTTTCTTGAAGTTAGAATTGATCCCCCTGTGCATAATTTCATTTTTAATTTTTCCTCAGAAGCTGCAATAAAGAACATTCAAATCTTATTTATTAAAAGCAGTTGCTTCATGATAAAACTTTTTTTTTGACAAGGCGACACAGGCTTTTCTCTAGGAACTACTCATGTTAATGACATTGGCTTCAGAGAAGAAAATAATTCAGGATGAATCATGAAGTTATTAATGATTTACTAGATGAAAACATACCAAAATAGATTTTTTTTTTTAAACTTGCAACATCTATTCTGTTGTAAGTTTTTTTTCTTGCTTTGCATTGAGCTTGCGAGCAGAAAGCATTAGGGGAAATTTCATCTTGATTAAAGATTGACGTGCATAACTCTTCGTGCACCGCAATGAAAATATGCCCCTTGGAGCAATGGCACTCGACCTTTAACAATCGAAGAGCCATTTAAAATCACAAGAGGCACACAAGTCAAAAATACAAAACCGCGTGTGACCATTTTATGAAAAATTATGAATGAATGCATTCATCAAAAACAGTTAAGGAAATCCTGAAGGCACTGTGCAATTTGTGTCTTAGGGCAAAGTAATCGATTGTGTAGGTTGTATGTTTTTACAAGGAGGAAAAAAGAAACTTTACATACGTAAATGGAAGGAAATGGTGAAAGATATCATCCAACAAGTTTGCAGAATAGCTGAAAAGAAACAGAACTGAGCCAGCATGTCATAGGATTTCTCACTCAGACCCATGATAAAAGCTCTATATAGGCCTCTGAAGAATGAATTCCATAGGTCGAGTACCACTGCCATTAAATACTGTAGGTGCTGAGATTGTTTTTATTTCTTTACTGTTCCTTTTGAAGTTATTCAGTGTGTGAATATCAAGCAACATTTTTAATGCTGTGATGATAGATTCTGTTTTTTACAGTGTATTTTGCAACTAGGACAGCCTTTCCATTGCTGCATGCAGATTGGGCTGTAGGGAAAGGCAAAACTCCCTTCTTTGATTGTATTCAGTTATCTAACCTGAAAATCGCAGCGGCATATTCTGCATTGGTTCCATACGGTAAATTCCCGTTTGATTTCCAGAGAAAATCAGTGCAAAGGCTGAGTCAAGGATTGCAATAGCAATCCACAGAGGGAAAGAAATTCTTCCTGTATATGCTGCTGCTGCAGGCTTCTACACCAGGTTGTCAGTTCTGAAGCAAAGAGCCAAATTCAGCCTTGTGCTATCTTTTTTTCAGACCTTTTTGAACTCAGTGACACTATGGAGAGTAAGAAATTTGGTTTTTACTTACTAGGTAGCTGTTTAATGTGAGATGTATGGCAAAAAAGTACCAGCTATGAAATGTAAATGCAGAAAAATGGCATGACTGTTTAACTCCTTGTTACTTTGCAATCCTATGGACAAAAATTGGAGCTGACATTTCTCTTTGATCTGGTTTACCCATCTCGCTCTGCTGCTATCAGCGGTGTGTGACAGCAGCAGACATTAGCTAGGAAAGAGGGAATAGGGAAGAAAGAAATGTAATCCTCCCTATGGCCTTCATGGGAGAATAGTGAACTAGAGCCAGACGTTGCTCTTTTAGGTGGACTTAAAAGACAATGCCCTTCTCCCAGCAACTTTATGTGCATGCCAGGATATTGAGGAACTCAGTCAAATAGACTCATTTATTTGAGAAATTAATAAATCAAGGCAAAAAGAAAGGAGACAAAATTGAAAAAATGTTGAATACATCTGAACCCACGCTGAAAACTTGATGTTTTGTTTCATTCTGCTTAGATTATGTAATAGAAATCAGGGTGTGCGTCTTGTCCATGAGAATATCTTCCTTTCGAGTTTTGCCATATTTTTTGGTCTCTGTATCAGAAAAGGGGAATGGAACAACTTTGCTCCTTTGCCAGAGGAATGGAGAAACTTGCCTCTAGTAGACACTATTCCTTTCAGCTTCAAGGGTGGTAGCTGAAATGGATAATGGTAAGTATTGATAAAACTGTGAGTAACTGGGAGAGGGTTGGATGGGGCGCAGCTTTCAGCATTTCAGTACAATGTTTTCAGGGCACCTAAAGAAGCTATCAGAAAGCAGATTTAAACCACCTACACAAAAAAGAATGTTATGGACTCTTTAACCAGAGAATATAAAAAACAGTGAATGCATTCAAGAAACACAAGTCCATTCATGTTAAAAAGTGTCCAGCCCTTTCTTAACTTCTGCCAAGTGCCCACTACTCTTCTTAGTTGGAGAAAATATTTATTACCAACTGGCTGATCAATATGGTGGTTCTGATGCTCGTTTTGTGACTACAACGTTTTCAGTATGGGTTACTCAAAATTTAATTTCTAACACTCAAATTCATCATGCTTTCCCTAAGGGTCTACTTGTGTTAATAGTTCAAGAAAGGAAATACAAACCACTATTTTATATTTCTAATGTATATTTAATTTAAAAAATGTTTATGTTAACATAGCTGTGCTGCTACTCTGCTGATCATATCTCAGCTTAGGCATGGTTTCTAATACAGAACATTGTATCCCAAATAATGTAAATTGTTTATCTAATTCCAATCTATTTTTTTTCTGCTGTTCTCCATTTTAATTTTCCTTACATTTTAAGAACATTAGAAACTATTGGAAGAACTGAAATAATACTAGCCATTTAAAATTACAAATACTTGTCTCTATCTATTTTGCCATAATTTCTAGCTTGTTACACAGTCTGGTTTACTGAAGTCAAGCCCTATATTTGGTTGGTTGGTGAATCAAGAAGGAAAAAGAGACAGTAAACATCTTGCTCTTATGAGACTTGCAGCTGTTTCTTCCAGTGATCTTTGTAATCAAGGGCACAGAGAAGATCAAGGTACTGAATACTATTCTTGCCTCACTCCTTTACTGGTAAAATTAGCCTTCAGGAATCCCAGGCCCCTGAGGACACTGGGGAGAGTCTGGAGAAAGAAAACTTTACCCTTTGTGAAGGATCAGCTTAAGAACACTAAATAAACTGGGCATAAACAGGCCTGTGGGACCCAATAGGATGCTTCCACAAATGCTGAGGGAGCTGTCTGATGTCATCATGAGGCTGCTTTTGATTATCTTTGAGAGGCTGTAGGCTTTTGGTGAGTTCCCTGACAACTGACAGAGCAAATGTCATCCTTTTCTTCAGGATTGGCAAGAAGGAGGTTCTAGAAAACTACTGACCAGTCAGCCTTGCTGATTATGTGCAATGTGTTGCAGAAATAATTCTGGAAAGTGTTTCTGGTCATAAGAAGGCCAAGATGTGACTGGGAGTAGTCAGACTGGCTTTAGGAAGGGGAAATCATGATTTCTGAACATGAAAGCCTTCTGTAACTACATGACTGGCTTGGCAGAAAGCAGTGGCTCTGAAGCTTCCAGTGTTGCCATCTCTGACTTCATTGACAATGTGATACAGAACAGTGAGATAAAAGGATAGCTGATAAAAGGTGGATGGGTGGAGGTCACATGCACATAGGCCAGCTGGAGTCTCATCACTAGTTCTTCATTCCAGAGGTTGCTAATGAGGCTAGTACTGTACAGCATAGTCACTAATAACCAGCATGATGGGATGGAGTGCACCCTTGGCAGATTTACACGAAAAGTGATTGATACACCAAGTGGCTGCACTGCCATTAAGTGGGATCTTGAGAGGTTGCTGAAATGGGCCAGTGCAAATCTCTGGACATGAATGAAAGAAAGTAAATGCCAAGCCTTACCCCTGGGGAGAAATGAAACTCCAGACAACCCCATGAACAGGCAGGGGTGACTGACTGGAAAGTGACTTTGCAGAAAAGGCTGCAAGGCTCCTGGTGAACACTGAATAAAATATGTACAACAAATTTGCCCTCGTTGTACAGCCAGTGGTAGCCATCCTGCATTAGAGCTTCACCAGCAGGTTAAAGGGGAGGTGATTCTTCTCCTCAGCCATGCTGAGAGCACATCTGGGCTTTTGTGTCCAAGTCCAGGATGTCCAGTGAAAGAGAGACTTGGACATGCAGGAGCAAGGCCAATGAAGGGTTACAAAGATGCTGAAGAGATTGTAGCCTCTGACATATGAGAGGCTAAGAGAGATGGGATCACTTAGGCTAGGGAAGGGAAAGTTCAGAAGCAAATCTTACCAATGTGCGATAGAAAGGAGCAAAGAAAATAGAGCCAGACTCTTCTCAATGATATCCACTAAAAGCTGAGAGGTGATAGGCACAAACTGAAACACAGGCAATTCTACTTAAATGTAATAAGAAAAAAAAATAAAAATCACTGTAATGGGGATTGTTCACTTGACCAGACTGTCCAGAGAGGTTGGGGAAGTGGTTCTCATCCTTGGATATTCTAAAAATGAAGCTGGTCAGTATCCTGTTTTAGCTGACCTAGCTTTGTGAAGTAGTGTTGAACTAGATGATCTCCAGAAGTCCTTTCAAATCCTAAAGCTTCTGTGATTCTGTGAGAATAGGCAGCTATACCCACTTGAGAAGTAGCTTCAATGAAGTGCTATGTGGGAAAACAAGGAGTGTTATGTGTGCTACTCAGGAGAGTATTGCACATGGTAGTGATGACTAGGGGCCACAACAGGACATCTACAGATGGTTTTGCTTGGTGATGTGCCATACTACATGGACATGTCGTATTTTGGCAGTGCTCCTCCCTGGTGTGTGTGTGTAACACAGATTTCAAAAGTCCAAAAATGTCAGTGGGAGATCGTTGTTCAGTGACCTGTATCTAGAAAAGATTCCAGGTCTAGCCTCAGGACTTTAATCTGGAAGTACATACAGAACTGCAGCTGAAAAAATCTGGTGGGGGTTCACAGAGAGCTTACCAGTTCTGGGTCTAGGTAATCATTCTGGATGCATGAGTGAAAAAAATGCACCCAAAGGGGGTAGGAGGCAGTGACAAACAGAATCACGTGTCAAGGAGCACAGTGTATAGCTGCAGTAGGGGGAGTTGCATCCTGAGAAGCAACTGATCGAGATAGTGGAATATTTGAATGGCAAAACTGAGGCAAACCCCCAAAAATATGCTCCTTCAATATGTTAAAAAGGAAATAGTGAACAAATATATGGGTATATCAATGTGATCTGTTCTAATAACCTTGTCTTAAAGGGTGCCCTGAATTGGAGAGAAGATCCACAGCAATTATTTGAGGCCCAGGAGGAGACATTTTACTACAAGAACATTAAAGATCATTCTGCTTATTGTATTAAGAATGTCAGAGGTGGTTTGATCTCACTGTAAAAGTAATGTCAGGAGAGATAGTGTAGGATACTAAAGGCTCTTTAATCTAGTAGAGAGAGACATAATTAGAACCAATGACTGGAGGCTGAGGCAAGGCAGAGTCATCTGAGAAATCAAGTGCACAATTTCACAGTAGGTCTGAGAAGCCCTTGAAACATTATTGGAGTGGTGGCTTTTCCTTCTCATGCCGTCCTCAGTTCAGGACTGGATGTCTTTCTGGAAGATGTTTCTCTAAGCTATTGGGCTGCCTACAGTGAAAACAAGATAAAAGGCAGGCTTGTTATTAGTCAGGAGGTCAGTTTTGCCTGATATTGGATGCCCTACTGGGGAATGAAGCTCTCTATCCCATTATTGACTGTGTAAAATTCTTTACGATTAACTGGATGGTACAGCAAAATGAATGCTTTTGTCCTTAAAATCTATGGTTTACATTAGAGGAGTGAAAGGACTCTTCGCTGGGTATTTCTAACCTTAACTGTCCTGCCCTGCTCTGCTCAAACAGCTGTAAGGCAACATTGCAGCCACCAGCTCTATGGCCTGATCTGGTTGTCTTCAAACAACAAGGGTTGTGTGTGTTAAATGTAGTCTAAATATTGTATAAACTGAGTTTAGAAATGCAGAATTCAAGGAGCAGTTCCAAGGTACTTCAGAATAGTGTATAATGCTTACATAAAGATGGTAGAACTATTATGCTCTCTCTAAAAATGAATCCATTTTAATGCAAGGCGTCAACAGGTTAATATTTTATAGCATAAATACTGGCAGAGAATCCCTGCATTCTTCTCTACTTACATTTTCATGAGCTCAGTAAACTGAAACAATAATCTTAATAATAATGAAAAACAAGACTAAATTACAAGTTGCAGAGGCTATTGTCAATTTTACAAATCCAACAATAGCCTGCAGGGTTCCAGGTTTGTTTCTAGCTGCTCAGGAAGCTTGTGTGATTTGCTCACACATTTTTTCTTATACCCCAGAGCTGTGCATCTGCTGGAGTCAGGGATCTAATATTCTCTTTGAACTTCCTTAGCATCCTAGTGCATGCTGTGATCTATAATTAGTACGTGCACACAGACACACACACCAGCTGCATTAACTCATAAATGGCAGAAGCTTTGCTGTGTCCATCACCTGGTTGAGGTTCTGCACAAGAAGAATACAACTGTTGCTGTAACCTTGAGGGTAAAAGTCTGCTCTTGTGACTTGTATCCCTAGGGGGATACAAAAACAGAAAACACAATTTTTGGTTTTTAGGTGTGATACTATGATGCAGTTTTCCAGATGTGAAATACCTGGGATCAAGGAGGCAATCGTAAATTACACAGAAACCTGAGCTGTTTCAGGTTAAATTGTTGATAAAATACATGATTGCTAATGCCCCTGGAAAACCAAGGTTCTTTTTTTGTACATAGGGCGTCATGGCTAGAACATGTCAACATTATCACTTCTGGAGAGAGATCTTTAGAACCAGAAGATTGGTTGCTGGGGTTTTTTGTTTCTTTTGTTGTTGTTAAGAACCCAATCAACCAAAAAAACACAAAACAACCGACCGAAAAATAAAGAAAAAAAAACCACACACACCTCCAACCAACTAAACATATAACCACTTGGAATAAGTGGGATAAGAATGCAGGTGAGTCTGGTAAGTTGTGCCATTTGTGGGCATTCTTTCTAGAGACATCTAAATCAGTCCTACCCACCTATCTAAAACAACTGAATAGAAGTCACCAAATTCCATGGCAGTTTCCATTTGCACAGGAAACTGAACTCTCAAAAGGCTGCCAGGTGCTCCACTGTGAGCATTTAATAGGTTTCTTGGGGAAGAGCAACACTTGTTGAGTAATTGTTTGCAATTAGGAGTGCTCTCGTTTCTGCTAATGACGGTGATTCACACAAACCTGCATTTGTTTTGCAGTAATGAGCAAGACATTAAACACCTCATATCCTTGAGATTGCCAGTTTCAATGGCAATAAATAAAATAAAGATAAATAATAATGGGAGGAGGGGAGCAGATATATGGAGGGGCACTGATCAAAGATTCATCATGGCGTGTAAGCAGAAATGTGGAGGGATCATGCCTGTATGGATTTTTAGATTTTAACACTTTAGTTACATGCACCTAAAGAATCATGTTCAGTCCAATTTAGCAACATAGCTATGGACCTGTATGCCAATATTGTTGGGGATATCACAACATCTATGTTTGAAGCTTTTTTTGAGAGACTGAAGAAGAATATCTGTTACAGACCTTTGTGATGTTAAACTGTAGTAATAAGAGTGCCAAGACCCCAGGTTAGCAGAAGGCTACATTCCCAACAAGGAATTCACTTGTAAAACTGCATTAGTGTCTTAAAAGTCTAAAATAATTGCAAGGCAAGGTATTCATGTTCCTGACACTGGTTTTATTATTTTGACATGCTACTGAAATGCACCAGGCTGTCACTAAAGTACGATATATATTTTTGTGAAAATTACAATAGTTTGCTATTTACCAAAATTACCAATTTGCTATTCTGTCAACTCTTAGAAAATCTTGGAAAGTCAAAGATTTGGAAACTTCCTGATGAAGAAAGCATACACTGTTACTTCCCAGATTATTAGATAACCATTATTCAAGCTGAGTTTGCTTGTGCTTTTAACTTTTCTTCTCTGACACAATTAGCAGGACTTTATATACATATATTTTTTTATATTTATAAACAAAAGGAGAAACAGAATGTGATTCCAAAAGTTCAGGCCTCTCTGGTTAGCAGATGGCCCAAAGTTTAGTAACTTTGTTCTGTTAGAGTTTCTGTTGTACAGTCAGCATGTGTGTTTAGTTTTCCAGGGTGAACAAGAGCGATTGGATATTAAGCACACTGTAACCATATTGTTCCAAGAGATAAGTATCACAGAATTACACTTTGATTTAAAACCACGATTGAATGCCCAGGTGTCACAGCAAGATCAGAAGACACCAATGGACTTCTGGAACATACCTGAAATCCTTCACTT
This sequence comes from Agelaius phoeniceus, assembly GCF_051311805.1. Lineage (NCBI taxonomy): Eukaryota > Metazoa > Chordata > Aves > Passeriformes > Icteridae > Agelaius > Agelaius phoeniceus. Next base: position 91,481,980 of record NC_135265.1, on the reverse strand, counting down.
ACCAGCTCCATCCCACCTCTGAGAGTCCTGACTCTGAGTGTCATGCAGGCCAAGCTCACCTTAGGGCTGGCAGAGAGGACCTAAGAGTGATGTATTGGTTGGGTTTCCTCTCAGCTGGGATGAAATGTTAGATTAAGCACATTTTAAGGGTGTGGTGCAATGCAGTCAATGTGCTCTGTAATCACAGGATTCTTAACCTAATTTACCAGCTGCAACTTTTACACAATTAATATATTAGGTTAGTCTCATTATATGTGTCCATGTTAAGATTCTACCCTCTCCAACTAGCTTCAGCTAATATTTAGAACAAAAATAGGGCCATTCATAACAATTATTTATTTAGAACAAAGAAACCAAGATGTGAGTACACAAAGAAATAAAAATGTCAGAAAGCTGGTGAATTGTTTGTTTTGGGGGTGTGGTGTTGATTTGTGGGTTTGGTGAGGGTTTTTTAAAATTTGTTTGTATGTTTGTTTTTTGTTTTTTAGAAAACGATCTTCAATAGGAAAGCTACCTAACGGCAAAGGAAGAAATATAGGTTTTGTCTTGTGCTGGTCAAACTAAATACAGGAGTGCAGGGAGGTCTAAACTCACTGCCTGAAGATTATTTCTATTCCACTGTTCCATGGCAATTCCAACTGATTCAGATGAGTTCTGAGGAACACTTGCTGCATGCATATGTTGACCTGCCTACCACATCATCTTCCACTTGCCTCTGAAATGTGGGTTAAGAGTACTTGATTTGGTGCTTGCAGATTCTGCAATGAACATAAACCATTAAATAATCCCTCCAACCTCCACTCTGAAACAAGGCAAATAAATATATTGCAACTTCTCTCCCTGTCTCACATGCAAGTTGTTTCAGTTTCCTCAGAAAAGCAAATGTGAAGATATTTTCAGTCAGTAAGTCTATATGTGTTAGCCCCACACATGTATCTCTATTAATGTTTGTTCTACAGTCCTTTACAAATGCACGGTGTGGATATATTTAGGTTTTTAGCTCCTTACACAGTTAGAGCGTATCATAAAGCCTAAACTAGATCAGTCAAAGGGACCAAAGGAGTTTCCCGCTTCATTTGATTCAGAGAACCAACTGAAAATTTCCTTTACAAGTACAGTACACTGGGCCTTCAGCTATAGTGAACCACTGGAAAGCGATAGTTTATCATTCACAGCAGTGAAAAAGGAGGTCATACAAGGATCACCTCTCCAATGACATAAACATGAGACTTTTCTCACAAGCTGTCAAACTTCAATTGTTGGTGAGATCTGTTGTGTCAGTGTTTCATAATAATTGCTTCTAAGTCTTGTTAAGGGTCTAAAACAAATTACCTGAGTGACATGCTTTTGGCACCAGTGAGGGAACAGCGAGGGGAATACATATGGCATAACAGACTTGCCTATCAAGATTTTCTTTTAGTTTATTGCAGCAATTTTACTATTACTTTCCATTATTTGAAATACTATAATAAAAGTTGCAAGTTGTCTCATGTTCACAAGGAAACATTTGTTCCCCAGATAATAGTCTAGCTGGCCAACATAAGCTCATTCATAACAACAGAATTCTTTTTAAAAAGGAGTGTTTAAAAAAAAAAAAACTGCAAAAAGTTAATCCTTTCAGTTATGAAGGCTATTCTTTAGATTTAAATAGTATGTTGACTGTCTTTGCACTGTAAGTCAGCTACTATTTCTTTTGCCACATATACAATAGATGGATGGCAGATTATATATATTATTGAAAATCAACACACTCATCCAAGCCTACAGAAAAACTCCTGTCTGCAAAAGCATATAAAATTAAATACAGTTTTATGTTTTATATGTATTTCCTTGTTAATAGCTGTGGAGAAAAGTAAAATGTACTTCAAGCTTGCAAAACGCTGATCATGTTTTATCATATATAATGAGATTTATCTGAGAGTGTGGGAAGGGATTCTGGGCTTGGGGTTTTGTTACTTTGGTTTTATTTTGCATTGACCAAACATGGAAATAAAAACTCCACTGCAAGAAGAATGGGTCAGCCCATCTCCTTTTTACAATCATAAGCATATTTAATACAGAAGGTCCGATAGGTGAGCACTGTACCTTGCCAAAATTAGAATGTCAGCAATGAGTCAATTTAAGTGTAAAATAACCCAGAGGCAGAACAGAGGGACAAATACTTGATTACTTACTTTTGTCTGCCACTTGTTAAGGCTTTTATTTGAAAAAACAACCAGCCAAAATCCTTCTCTGCTTGCAGAGCCCTGGTCTATTTTTCAGGCACAAACTGCTTTTTGGACTTGATAAACAGGACACATCAACTAACAATTTAAACTCCAAAGCCATAGTAATAGGTATGCAGCTTTTTCCCAGAGGCTTGAAGTTAAAATGCTACAAGTGGTGCAGAATGGCAGCTAAACGCATGTCCCTTGGGCTCTGCAAGGCTTCATTCTGCACAACGATGGAAATGTGAAAAACAAGTTGAATGCAGATTTGGCCGCTTCCACCAAGCTGCAAAAGCCTAGAGGATTTTGTCGTTTATGTCAGGGGATCAAACTTTCATTGCTCAATTTAATGCAAAAAGTTGCTGTGCTAAACTTATTTTTTTTACTTTGTCCAGGGCAAAAGAAACAGAACTCTTAATTAGGAGCTTGCAGATATGATGTTATCCTTAAATTTGGCATATTATATTGCATAACAAAAATGCCTATTTTTTTGTTGTTGTTTTTGTTTTTGTTTTTTTCCTACAGTTTTAATCACCCTATCATGCTGCTCTTTATTTGAGTTGCATTGTTGGTGACCGATCATTTAATCACCACCCCAATACATGGATTTGATGCAGTCTTCCTCTCAGTTGTTTTTATATTGCAGTGTCCTTTGCTGTGACTTGCTCTTTTCAGTTTCTGTGGACTGACAAGTCAACATCCTGGTCTTGTGCCTCCAGCCCAGCATAGCCAGGGTCTGGGATGTGGTGAAGATGCTCTCTGACCTGTGCAGTGCAAACTCTTCTGAGTATGCTGAGCTCACTGAGAGGTTTCTCAATGGTGCTGGTTAGGAAGATGGGGTCTTGCCGAGAAGCAGTAGTTTCCATGCAATTGGAATTATATTTCACTAACAGCTGTTATTTTAGGGATTTGTGTCATCATATAATTGGTGATTAGCAAGGATGTAATTATCTTAGAATTGCATTTTCTGGGTGCTGGTAATGGTACAGGACTAAGGGCTGCTGCCCTGGCTGAGGCTTACACTTGCAGCTTCCTTCTGCCTTTGTAGCTTACTGTAAACAGCATAAAAGCTGTAGTGTGTAGGGACTGATTAGTATTCTGAAATAGTTTAAGAGCCCTCTGATGGGCCTCCTTCACATGTATTGTGTAAGTCATGAGTACCAGTGCCAGAGGACACATAAAATAAGCCATGTATGTTAGTGTGTTGTTGGCAACGGTAGTTATATGGGACTTTCTCTGGTAATATATTTGTTATATATTGAGTCAGCAGCAAAAATGCAACAATAGCCTTTTCCAGTAAGCAAAGAACCCAATTTCATTATGTGTTTGTGCTGAACAAGAACAAATGTAGACCACAGTGTGGTCTTCATTCCAATGAGAATTCTGGGCATTATTGCAAAATAATGCTAATAATGCTAAAAGGTTGTTGACATCATTATGGTGGATATATATATGTGCATTTTTACAACTCCTCCCATAGTCCTTGGCATCAGACCACCATTCTGCAAAAACAAAGTCATTCCACTTCGTTTCTAAAATAAGACAAGCCTTCACCTCTTGCTGAGAAAATACTGTCCTACAAAACTATGCACCATTTATCACATATGACTTGTCAACCCGAACTAAGCACTTTTCTTAACAGCCCACAAACTGACAGTGAAAAATATTGTTCTGTCATATTCTGTCCTCCACATATATACTAGAAACTACCCTATTTCAGATCCATTGTTCAGCTATGATCTGGACAGCCCAAACTACTCTTCCCACCCTCCAAATATATAGTGGCTGTAAAACCACACAATTGTCCCCTGATTTACCTCCTGATTTAGACCAAATACCACAGTATGACAGCATTATGGTACATGAGCAGTTTCATATCTCATTACTGTATTTGTGTGGAAAATTAGGCTCAGTCTAGGAAATGTTGATCTAAGTTGTTCAAGAACTAGGTTTGAAGCCTATGGATTATTATTATTATTATTATTATTATTAATTACTTTCAACTGAGATAGGTCTAAACTCTGGGGCCAAAGTATGTCTTGAATTTTATTGCAGACTTTCTTAAGTTCTCAAAACTAATCAAAATCTAAACGTTTGTTTTATCCATGTAGTGACAGATCTTTGAGAGTACAGATGAAAATACTTTTCAGATTTTTAGTAAATAATCTCTCTAAATCTGTTAAAAAATAAAGATTAAAATATTTTATCATAAATTTCTATGATACAACAGGTAGTTTTTTAATTTCTAACTTATTTTTTCTGTTCAGTAGAAGACACGTGTTTTTGGAAAAGTCCATTTGGGCCTTTTTATAAAGATGATTTGCCAGTGAAGGCCAGTGAATTTATCTAGCCTCAGGCTGGGCAGGTAGAATGGCCATTGCCTTTCTCATCCTGATTCTCCAGAGTAAATTTTTGAGTAAGTGTATCTGTGTTGTCCATAGACTTCATCCATCCCATCCCAATCTTCCAGCAGGGATCCACAATGAAGAATAGCTATTTGTCACAAAATGCTTTTGGTATCATGTGTCCTGTCACTTACTGCCCAGCATTGTGTCTGGCTCAAAGATAAGTGACCCATCCTCTGACTGCTGAGAATTTGGGGCTGATTCTAACTCTAGAGCAAGCAAGCTGACTGCCACATATTTGTGACACCTCTGCTAGTCCATTTCCTTCTGAATCTTAGACCTGTAATTAGTGTATTTTTGCCGTCTGTTTGTGAGGGACAACCTCTCCTACAATAATCTGAAGGAATGCTCAGATAGGCTGCTGAATATCAATTAAGTCCTATTGACTTCAGTGACACAGGATATGACCGTCACCTCCTGTGATTTATACCGTGCTGTGAGCTAAAATATCTTTTGCAGAATGACGATCGGTGCACTTTTCTGACAGCTAATTATGTGACTCTCACAATTTGGAAGTACTAAACAAGATTTCTGTTATAAACAACATCATAAATCTAGAATAATTCAAGTTTTATTGTAATGTATTGCATGGACCTTTAGATCATCTGCTGAGGTTCCCTTGCATCTTTCCTCCTGTCTGCACTGGTGGAGTAGTACTGGCTAGAGATCTAGGCCTACTGGTTCTGCTCTCATATATGCCAGGTTCTGTCAATAAAATCCTAGGAAACAAAGAAATAATTGAGTCTGTAACTTTGTCAAACCAATTGAGTTCAGGTGTTTTTCTGATATATAAAAATGATCAAACATTATTTTGAATATTATGTTTTGGGTTTTTTTAGTTAAGGAGTACAAATTCATAAAATATACCAGTGTCAGAGTTTTTTTTTATTGCTTGCTTTAATGCACTATGAAATCATGCAAACAATTAGTATTAGTCATGTTTTTCTACAACAAAAATCAGCATTTTTGAATTTTTTTTTAACTATAGTTTTATCTCACAGTGTGACCTGACCAGGGAAAACAAGCTAGTTGTTCATACAAGCACAGAGAGATCAGTGATGATGCACTATAGTGTTTACCAGATCAGCCAATCAGGCCTTTAGTAATCTTATGAGCCAAATGAAGTCAGACACTGCAACTACAAGGCAATTTCCTTTTCTGAATTGGGATCAATATTTACTAGCTTTCTACAATGTTGCCTATGCTTGCTTGATCAGCATCTGCTTCTGAAGACCATTGATTGTGCAGAAGGCTTTTCAAAGGCAGATAATGCTCTTTTCAAATACACTTTGTATTGATCAGCAAAAAGAAAGTTTTTTGATGGTGCAGAGTGCAAAAGCCATTTATAAAGATTAAGGACAGTGATATGTCGCTGTGGGTCACAGTGAGGTTGAATTAATATGGGCTAATGCATGTTCTAGTTTTGAAGACAATAGACAAAAGTATTTGAGGATTTAAGTAATAGTATGCCTCCACTTGCAAAATACCTGCTATGCTATCTCAAGGGAATGAAGCCTTTCTCCTTCAAAAATGAATTGGTTGTACCTATTCCCCAGTCTCTTCCCACTTGACTATACATGTTCTGCATCCTATGACAAATTAATATATTAACTTGATGGACTGTGGAATTTGATAAAACCAAAAAAATATTTGATTTTCAGTGTTTTAAACCAATATGAAATAAAGAGGTATGAATGCAGCCAGAATTGTAATGACAAAATATATAGCCTAGGGTGAGACCTTGGGCTTTCACAAAAAAAAAAAAAACCACCAAGATTGATCCAGAACTAATTTCAGAGACTTTAATAAGCCTTCCATTTGATTCTTCTCCCTGTAATTTCATTTTTGAAGAACATGGTGGATCTGTATTTTGTGCTAGGAATCTAAGGGTGTGTTCTGAAAGTCAGTGTAGCATTCTGAAAGAAAAATAAAGATGATGGGATATTCAGAGTTTTTGGTATAAGAGCTGGTGCTCAGAGAGTTTAATAGAGGAGTTGAGGTTTCTTCAAGCATGTCCTAGACCAGTTATTCTTCTAAAATAAGCAAAATGGAAAGACTGTGTAAGGTCTGCTGGTGTCTACATCCAACAACAGCAAGTGCAGCACATCTAAGAAATAAGCATTTGGTTTCCTAGCTGGAGTTCTCTGCAAGTGCCAAGGTTGATCACTGGAATATGGCACATAACTCCCATTAAAGTAAACAGGACTGGCATATACATTCAAGGACAAAACTCTGCTTTGAGTCTTTTAGCAACATCAGTATGATAATATGTTTCACTGTCAGGAAATGCGTGGCTCCTTAGTCTCTTGCCAAAGCTCTCTTTACACTCATGAATCGTCTTTGCAAAAATAAAAAAAAATGGAAGGGGTTATTTGCAAAGAGACTTTCTATTGTCTTAACTAAAGGAAATTGATAGCAATTAATCAGTTCCCTTTGCCAGATCACTAAAACTCATACTCTCATAATTTCTGGCTTTTCTGAGTATGCATTTTATGGAGTTCTTGGCTCCTTTATCAGGCACTTTCCTCCTATAGTCATGATGCATTAAAACAGTTTTTTCTCCAATAGAAACTTCCTGGTGACACTTTTGAAGATGGAAAGTATAGTATGAGCTGGTACTAAATTTCCCAGGCGTTCCTGATAGACCTCATAGAGCAAAACCTGAAGATACATTTAAAATAAAGAAAATACAGCTGGAGAGTTGCAAACAGTTTGAATTTAGTGATAAATATCCAAAGAAATTGATTCTGATCCAAAAGGCATAGTTACACTAGCACAAAAGCAGCCTGGGAAGGCTGAAGTCTTTCTAGATTGGCCAAGTTTATCTGTGACAAGAGCTTGACTGAAATAGAAAAGAGGCTACTTTTGTTTTTCTTTCTTAACTTCTCATACTGAAATCAGGACTTTTCCAAATTTGACCCTGAGGCTTCCTTCAACAGTTTACTTTTGTTCTCTTAGAGTCATTGGGCTTTTTTTTCATAAGCTTTTCTTGGTATTCATCCACCTCAGATCACTTGAGGACATCACCAGCTCCAAATGTTTGTTCATTCTTCTTCTTATAGTGCTATTATACAACATATTTAATATAGAGGATCCTGTCAAAGTGAAATCTAATTCAGTTGGTCTGAGAGTTCATTCTTTATGGTTGTTTCCTTCTGTCCAGCTGGGGAGCTCTGAAGTTTTATCTGTTTTCAGATATGGTTTTTACTTCTGTTTCACAGGGGTGGTATGTCCTTACCAGATCACAGTTTACACCCTCACCCCTTTCTTCCAATGTCAGCTGCTACTTTAATTCTAATTATTTTTTCCTAAGGCATAGCATATTTGGTTAAATAAATTATTACATGTCTGTATGCATATTTCATCCTATTAAGAATAGAACTTCTGCTCCTTCCCACCCTTTAGCATATCCAGTGTCAGTTAAATAAAAATCGAGTTTATGTGTGAAGAATTTCTTGATTACAATGCATTATGCATTTAAAAGTCTGTGGTCTTCACATTTAACTCCTTAGTGCCTTTTAAGGAGGTCACTACTTGTGAGACAAAAGACATCTACTACTGGTATCAAAATTTGTCATATTACTTTTCCCATGAAATTTTTCTCTATTTTGAAGATATCATAAATGACAATATGAAGCTTTCTAACAAATTTTTTAACAATTTTATATCTCATATTGGTGAAAAAAGTATCAGCTGTCACCATGATTAATGAGTAAGTTCCAGTGGAAGAAATGACATGAATACTCTGCACACAGAGGCATTGCAATACAGACATTTTATTACCTATGTTTACAAATGAACCAAATAACTGCACACCCACATAACATGTGTTTATGGTTGATCTAATTGAAGAAAATATGCCAAGAATTGCAGTTTTCAAAAAAACCAATAAATGTTTGTTGAATATGTAATGCTAAACTCAGTGCCACTTAAAACTAAACATCTCAATGAAAAAAAAACAACTAAACAAAGTCCCAAATTCACAAAGAAACCATATTTTTAATTTTGAGTGTGAAAAATAATTTATTTTTTAAAACTGTGGGAAGACATCTGAAGACTGAGATGATATTATTATTTTTATATTGTTATTATATAGCATTAATATTTTATTGAGGATATGGAAAATAATATAAATTTCATGCTTAACTATTGTTGAACAAAAACTATTTTTACACTTTAGAACAATATTTTTGTCTGGTGTAAAAAAAATAAGTATTGTTTTTTTATTTACTGAGGCAAAAAGCCAAAAGTGATGTATTTTGATTTACAAATTAAGTAAAAAAAATAAATTAAATATAAACAGTACAACCTGTGGTTATATTTTTCTTAAGACTTGACTGTGTGCTAATCAAGACATATAAAAGTCGATGTTCCACAAACAGGTCCCAGGACAATGTTTCTTGGAAAGATGCATTCACCTGCTTGAAGCAGAAGCCAGCTGCAGCTACATATAGTGAGATGTGGAAAGCTGCTGGAAAGGCCAATCCTTCTAGATCACTGCCCCCTCCTCCCAGACTAAGCTCATTCCATTTTGTATAGATTTTCAACCACTGAAGTTTGTGCCACTGAAGTTCCTGCTCTAATTCCAGCAGCTGGTCATGGTGACTGATGTTGCCAGGCAATTAAAATTTTCTTAGTTTATGAAGCTAGATAATGTTCACTTTCTTGGGGCCCAATCCACATTTCTGGTGCATAATTACTTGAACCTGCCATACCTACAGCCAGCTGCCCTACAGGGTGGTGTTAGTGCCTGCTTAGATGCTGGCCTGACTGCATCTGTGTGTCTGAGCAGCCAGTCTGCATAAGGACATTCACAAACCAGATAAAGACTGAACAACACTGGACCATTTTATGTTGCACAATGATCCTTGCAGTACACAAGATTCAAAGCCCTGCCATGTGAAGCTGGTGTGTTTCAGACACTGCAAAGCCCATTACTCTGGAAGGATTAGATTCAATCTGACGGTTTTGTTATAGGCTTGGCTTCTCAAGGTCATAAGTTTGGTCTTGGAAATTTTCTTTCAGGAACCCGGCCAAGATGCAAACTTGGCACTTGACTTGCACTAAAAATGTCTCTGTCCATGCCATAAACATCCCTGCATGCTGGAGATGGGACCAGCTGGGCCCTTTATGCTGACTTTCTCAAGGACAACCTTTGTGGAGTAGCATTTCTGGAACAGTGTGCCTCAGGTTGCTTAGTACCTTTCTGACCTTCCACAGACACAACTGAAAAAATATGGAGCACTTAGCCAAGCCTCTTCCGTGCTCAAGGGCGCAGCACCTTTGTTTGGGGCACTCCTGGACTCTGAGAAAAGAGATGGGTATGGGAGTGGATGCTGGTAGTAGACACTCTAGTGAAGGCAGGATATGGCAGGTTTAGGTGGCGTGAATGCTTCCCATGCATCCCTTGCTCATTATTTTCCTGTCCTTTCTATACCTGCTGGAAGGCATGACAGGCTCTTGTATATGGGGGTAGCCCAAGGAGGCTGTAAGAGCCCTTTGAGTGTGGGGCACTGTGCATATGCCAGGCTGGGCATGCCCAAGCAGCCCCTCATGAAAAAGTGTGAGAGCAGTTCTTCTTAGGCCATTTTCATAGGGGGCAGCTTTAGAGTGTCTTAGGTGTGTGGACAGAGCCACAGCAAACCTGTTACACCTGTCATTTGTGTGTCCTTTCTCTTCCCTGAATTTATTTCTGTTTTGTGTCATTCAGTCACTAGTAGTCCTGCCTTTTCTGGTGTCTTCATTCTTCTTTTCATGTGCTCTGCCCATGCTTAATAGTCTCCAATTCACCCTGAGAAAAGCAGTCATGGGTTGACATTTGCTGCAATCATGCTATTCAGTTTGTGAATTTTATTCCTTCTTGTCATTTTCATACATCTTGTTTAATTTAATTGTAAGCTGTTTAAAACAGGGGCAGCTTCCCTGTGTTCATACAATGCCTCACTCAATGTGTCTGTGACCTCGATAATTACTCAGGTGCAATTATAATAAAGACTTATTATCAGCTACAATAATTATTCTAGCACTAGGAAAAATACAATCATATCCTTAGCACATTCTTCTCCACTTCTTGAGCAATGAATGAACCTGAACAGAGTTGTGTACTCTGCACTCTGTATTGAAGCAATGTTTTGTAAAGGTTTTTGAATGCTTACAATTAGCTCTTCAGAAATTCTTCTCATCCAGTGCAAAATGGAAACAGAGGAATAAATCTTTAAATTTCTCCTTACTTTGTGATCGTTGTCATTATGATTATTTCAGAGATCTTTTGAGGGTGTTTGCATTTTTTCACATGAGACATTTTTCTGGAAATAATGGGTGTTTGAAACTGTTCAGAGGGTGCTAGAATAGCAGGAAAAGGTCCTGAGTAGTGTGGGCAGAGTGCAGATGAATGAAGTTAAATGATAAATTTAACACAGGCAAATGCTTTCTGCCCTGTATCTTAACATGACAGTACATACACAACCCCCAGGTATGGGAGACACAGAAGGACTATGAAATGTGCAACATACTTTCCCCAAATTCAGAGTTTTTGAGATATAATGTTGGCAAAGAACCAATCTAGTTTATTTGCCATCTGGGTGCTCTTCTAGAGATATTACTCTTCTTAAAAGTGACTAATACAAGGAAATAATTATCAAGTGCAATAGAATTTATTTGGATTTAGTAATTTTTAGCAAAAATCCTCTCAGGCTAAGATTCAATGTACAGACTGTATTTGTCCATAATTCTTTTCTTCTGTGTGTTCTCCTCTAGATTTGTGTACTTGAAAAGCAGATCTTGTTCATAAGTGCTTCATAACTAATGATAGCAGCTGAGTCAAGACTCAGAAGACACTCTGTCTTCTCATTACACATGCTACCACACTCCTCTCTCCTCTGAGAAAGGCCCAAATCTCATCCTCCTGCATTCACTTTTTTTACCCTTGACTGGAATACTAAATTAAAGTGCTGTTCACCTCACCACCCCTACAAACCAAACCCAGTTCCAAAATGCATTAAGGATGTCAGGTGCAGATTTATGAAGATGAGTTATGCCTTAGAATATAAATGAATTAAAGATGTGGATATCCTCCAGAAGCCATTGGAATAATTTAAATGATGTGAAAGAATGTTTTGTGATAATGTTATCACTCTTGCTCACTCTTCAGAGAAAATTGACACTGCGAAAAGTCCTAATGTTACATACAATGTGATTCCCATCTCCGGGATGACCATTACCACTCTGGAAGACCTTGAATTTAAGACCTAGTTCTGTGAAAAATCTGCTCAGTGCTCAGTAGTGCAATGAGTTCTAATCAAATGTTAGGGATTACCAGAAAGAGAACTCAAGATAAATCTCAAAACATTGCATCATTTTGTAAGTACACATGATGTAGATGCCCTGTGTCTTGAATGCTGGAGTCAGATTCTTTCTGTCACCCTTCCTTGTTTCGAAGAAGATCAAATGCATAGAATATCTATACATAAGGAACAGCTTAAGTGAGAGAGACTCTTCAGTTCAGAGAAAAGGAGGAATTTTTTCAGGATATATAATGGGCATCTATGAAACGGTGGAGAAGGGAAATAAGGTTTGGTTATTTGCTTACCCTTCCAATACAGGATCTAAGGTCTGTCAGCATAAAACAACCTGTGACCTTTTCAAAACAAATGGTGCAAATGTCCATGATATTGTCTTATCTAGTCTAGGGACCTTCAACATAAGAATGCTACTAGTGCTAAAATATTTACAAGAGTTCAAGAGGTGAACAGTTGGGTGAATGAAAATGAAAGATTGTAAAGCACAAAGATACTGTCTCTACTGCCCATGTTGTAAATTGTTCAAAACTGGAATGGTATTTGTGGGAAGTACCGCTGTGGAGTTGCTGTTCAGCTATGGTTAGGCCTTCATTTCTCATTCCCATAGGAGACCAGATATAATTGGTGCCTTTGGTTTGACCTAGTACACCAGTTTTTAAATTATTTTTTAAAATTCTTATGATAATTGCCTGAGACTTCACATGAAAATAAGAATGTGGCATGAGGATGAGGATCAAGAACTGGTATTTTTCAGAGATGTTTACAACACTGAGACATGCCTTTAAAATGACAGCTTTCTCTGTTATGCCAGTGTTTCTAATCAATAAAGATTATTTCTGACATGTGGTTTACCAATTATGTGGAAGAGCTCCTTTGTTCACTCATATACTTTGATGAACTACATCATTTTTATGGTTCTGGGAAGAAAGAAAAAGAATTACACTTGCAAGGCTGGAGATCTGCGTAATATTTTCTCAGTGTTATACACACCTGGAATCACATGGAAGGCAGTAGTTTCTACATTTTTTTTTGTATTATCTAGTACCATTTTTATATTATGTAGTCATAATTATCAAGAGAGCATGTTCTCATGAGTATTGTCATATGTACTATTGTTTTGGTTATAGGCCCGAATAATCCATAATAAATAATATTTTATTCTTTCTGTGGATATTATAAAGTGTCCGGTTCGTCTGTCTGTCTCTGCCCCGACACGGGTAGGGTGGTTCTTGGGTGGCACGCGTTTCAAAGGACGAGTCTGGACTCTTCAGCTTTTCGATCTTCAGATTGTTTATTGTTTCTTATCTACAAAATTTTCTGTCTGCCCAACAGAGGTCTGATCTGCAAGGCAGCCAAGGGCACTCTGACCACCCACGGGGCGGTCATGTCTTTTTATACTAAAATCTACGTACATGATATTTACTTTTATTTTCCAATACTTTTCACCCATGTTGGCAAGTACACCTTCACCACAAACCAATCTTCAAGTGCCAACATCACCACAGAAGATGGAAGACAAGAAGAAGAAAGAAGAAGGACGAGATACGCCCTGATCCCTCCATCTTGTCTTCATAACCCTCCTGTACCAAAAACCTTAAAGTTTATATTTCACCCTATAAATGTGTCCCTTTTACACCTTTCACTCTAAAGTGATTCTCAAGTCCTCAAACTGCTGTCACTTCTGTGGATGGATCAAAATCAAGCCACCAAGCATTCTTGGCAACATTCCAGGATTTCTGAGACCCCCCAAGGGTTCTCCTGGCAACTCTGGACATCAGGAGCGATGTGCTGAGTTCCCACAATAAAGCATTCAGGTAGTCACCCATGGGCTGTCCTTCTGCCAGTTTTAAAGGGTTGTCCTCCTGCTCACGTTTGAGTTGTCATTGAGGCATTTCTGCAACTGATATAATAGAACAGATGCAGAAACAAGCAAAGACAAAAAGACTCAGTGCAAAGAAAAAAAGTTGCAACTACCTTTTATTCAGAGTCTTTTCTATTCCAAAGCAGAGCTGCTTTTGCAGTCAGAAATTCCCTTGTTGTAGCTGATCCAGCACAAGGCTTTCCAAAGCTGTTGTGTTCCCATGTTAATGAGTTATTACTCCACAGAAAAAGTCCCATTCCAGGGAAAAAATGAGATGCCAAGCTATCAAAATCGGTTCTGCCTTCAAGATAAGTTCAGAGTCTCTTCATATGGCAGAGCTGATTATCCTCAATAGTTCTGCTCTTTATACAAAGAATGTGGATTTATGTTCATGTAAACTCAACTCATTGGTAGAGGTGAAAAACTGCTCTGCTGGCAGTGTAGGGAGACTCTGAAATCTGAACTATTAAATATTTCAGAAGTCTTTAAATATTAAAAAGCTAATTCATATGGGAAAAAGTAACATATCCATGTTTTTTCTTATTTTGCAGTAAATATGGATTATATAATTAAGTGGTTTGCCCACAGATGAGGAATAAAAAGGGCTGTTTTCAACAGCATCAACAGAAAGGTAAAAGCAAATAATTGTACCTCTTAGAAAAAGTAGCTTCATTTGACACTGGCTACTGACAAATACTAGCTTACAGACAGACCTTGTCCTGAGGTCTGAGTTCTTACCCACTGAAGAAGCTCTGGTCTGAGTCCTAAACTAATGCTCCTCCCTGTTCTTTTGCTCCATTCACCTGCCACGTTTCTGGCATTCCCCTTCCACTTTCTCAAGATGGCTTGCCTCCTAAATCTGCTCCCACAGTCTGAAGTGAAAGGTGGATAATTGCTCTGTAAGCACAGTATATGCTCAGGCTTTTTCCCATGTGGGAGTTGTGAGGAGCTGAAGGATGCTCAGAGGAGATAGGCTGCTGAGGGCATGAGCATGTTTGGATCTTTACAAACTGAAGTTTCCTCAGATAATGTTTGGGTGAGCATTTCTAAGATGAGCAGAAGATAAACCTGCAATATTCCCACCTGAACTCTAAAGATATCAAGTTTAAATAAATGATGTGACAGTATGTCTGAGTTCCTTCTTTAAACATATGTCTCAAAGCCAAAAGAACCCATCTTCTGAACCCATTCTCAGAAATATCTCAAACTTTTCTTTAAAATTTTATGCTCAGCATTACTGATTGGTTTTGCCTTTATACTTTATTCCACTAATCAAATGCACTGACTTGAGTCTAACTTGATTGCTTGTAATAGCTAAGTTAGAAATTTTTTTCCTCACTGTCCACATAGTGCAACATGTCTGGGTCTAAGTGCATGTCAGCTGAGAAGCAGGTAGCCACTATTACCTTGCTAAACAAATGTGGCTTCCTCACTTTGGATGATGGGGTTGCAGAACTGTTTAATGAATTGCGGAGTGTTCTTGCCCTTGTAGCATTGGAAACAGATTTGCATAATCAAGCTCCAGCTCTTTTCCATCCAAAACATCCAGAGATAAAGCATATTCTGTGAGGCTTTAGGTTGCCTAAATGATAATAAATAACCAATGTTGATTGGACTTTAAAGAGTCATCATGTGTATTTTTCAATGATGAGACAGTATATCTCTATCACAAAGAGAGAAAATTAAGTCAAGAAAAACACAACTCAGATTTTAAGATGTGTTTCTGCACATCTGTTACGTTTCCTGGAGCACTCACATGATATAAAGCTAAAAGGTTCTTGGTTTATGGTTATAAAGAAGATAAATGTTCATTCTGATTTGAAATCAGTCAAATGAAGTTTTCACCCTAGAGAAAGAAGTGAAGAAGCAGTAGATAATTCAGGTGTATCTGTCTTGGAATTCAGGTGTATTTTCAGTGTCTGACTTGATTTGAATGAGGTCATTGGTATTTTTGGATGGATATATGGACTAGTTTTAATTTTTTAAAACATAATTTAAGACAAATAAGTATACTATAAATTGCTAAATTCTGTAAGTAAAATAATAATTAAAAATTGCTGGAATATAATAGAATATGCTGAAATATAATAAAATATGATTCACTTATAGATTTCCTTTGTCAATTACTTTATTTCCAAGAAAGTCAAATTTAGCAAAAATTTTCACTTGTAGCAGCACATTTTACATTTCCATTCTCTTGAATTTAAACTCAGGAATTTCTGGGACACCTTTCACTTGAACTATAACATTTTCAATTGGATGATGGACTGCAGCAGTGCCAGTGCATTGATTGATTCCTACACCAATCTATACAACAACTGGTTAAGACTGGCAGAACACTGAAGATGAATGGAATGGCACTAGGCAGTGAGCTCTATTACTTTCTTATTTTTCTGTGTCTGTGACTGTAGAAGGGTGTTTTGTCTGTCACAGCTCTGCAGTGGTCATTCTTTCTCCAAACTCTACTGCTCAGGCAGTAGGAGAGCTGCCATGTGCATAGAGACCAGCAAAGCAGAAGCAGTAGATAAAGCCTCCTAAACCTTACATGCTCTTGAAAGCTAGGCAGGGTAGTATTAGAGAAGAGATGTAAAATACCCCACAAAACCCATTTTTATAATATCTGTTTTGTTTAAAAATTTCATCTTGGGATTAAGGAGGATTTATGAATGGTAGGAGTTAAATTTGAAGGAGTTCTAGTCCTATTTTTTGAATCAATTCAGATTTTTAAGGGCTCGGTTGCTGTTTAAGATTTCTGCTATAAAGAACTTATATCTGTAAGTCCTGATCTTTTTACCAGGAGTAATTTAGTTTATATGCAAATACATTTCAGACTTCACCAGATCTCAGTAGTTGCAGAATGTGAAGCACATATTTGCAGAACTGAGACTTTAATGGATTTCAGCAAGAAGTGCAGAGATGTAATGTTGATGATAGTAGGTGGAGCACACAGTTGGTAGTTGTTTTAAAATCTTTTCCATTTTATTGCAAGCTTCTCAAAAAGGTCAAAGGGAGATTCATCGCAGATTCTACTGCGTCCTTCCGTCCACCACAAGGTTTTTGTGGTCAGGCTGCTGTTTTTTTTTTTTTTCCTGATCTTTTGTCATTTATTATTACAGTCCTCTCTCATATTTGTAATTTTCAGTGTTCTTTTAACACTTCTGTACTTATTAAACTCCAAACCATTAAAATAACAGTGTGTATGAGTTGGTTCAGTCCAGTTCTTTCTTTGTCTTGAAACTCCTCCATCATTCTAATTGGAGAATGAGGATTTGTGCTGCCCTTTTTCTCTTGCCAATGTGGAATCCGGCACTATTAATCTAGTTCTTGGCTATTTTCTGGAAGTCACTGCAGATTTTAATTATCATAAAAAAAGAAGGGCTTTTGGGGCTTGAAAATGTATGTATGTGGATGTGTGTAACAGTAGGATTCAAAAAGGTGATCTAGGTTGTGGCAGTACTATAAATAGTGTAACTGCTGTCTTAACAAATAGAGACCTATTCCTTGGAGAAAAATGGTAGTCATCTGGAATGAAAAAGTAGATAAAATGAAAGAGAAAATAATACAGAAAATCACAGCAGACAAGTAATTTGACAGTGTGAATAGACTCCTTGTTTCCATTTCTGTTTGGACAGCTACAGTGGAGAGGGAAGCAGTAGGAAGAGTAAAACAAGAAAAAGAAAGAAAAGCAGACTGAAGTGAAGTAAGCTTAAAAGATACAGGACAGATCAGGACATGGAAGGCTGTAAGGCTGGGAGCTAAAGCAAGATTTCAGTGAGACTTTCAGAGCCCTGTTTGAATAGATAGTTTTGCTCTAATCCCCCTAAGACAGCTGTTAGCATTCCCTTGCAAGGAACAACAAGGAACAACTTGACAACAATAAGTCATATTGCTCACTGTTTCAGACTCTGTTAGTAAAAGGAAAAAGTAGATGAATAACAAAGCGAACAATAGTTTTGAGAAATTGGTAGAAGAGACATAAGTTCTTCTTTCAGTAACCAGTATGAAATGGAAAAAGAACGTCTTCAACAAGGAGCACAGTGTGTATAACCTGGTGGTTATAATAAGACCCAGGCAAAGCCTTCTGTAGCCTGGGTGGGTCCTGTGCCAGAGGCCCCTCCAGGTGTAGTCCTTAGCTTACTAGCCATGGTACAGCTCTGCATCAGGGCTGTAGAAATGTTTGAATCTCCAGTTTGAGTAGCGATCAATGGTCACCAAGAAACACAGCTTGCAGCAGACCAGCATGTTTAGGAAGCACTGGTGTGTAACCAAGAGGCTGATATGACAGAGGGTGTCACCCACCTCCTCTGACCCACTTTGTGAGAACCAGACTGGCTGGAAAAAGAGGTTATGGCTTTGAGTATCAGGGATTCAGGTGTTTCTCACAAAACTTCTTCTTAAGTGACCTCATGTCACACTCTCCTCGATGCTTCACACTGAGCACTTTCAACAGCTTCCCAGTAAACAAGCCAGCTTTTGCTGACCACATTTTTTACTTCCTCTTTACTGAATAGGAAGTCTCCTGCCACTCCCTGAGACATATGTCTAGGCATACTTTTAAAAACACTACTGGAAGCTTTCAAAGACAGCTTCCGAATTACAATGAGATTCCCTGACATTTCAGGGTTTTTTTTCCAGTTTGATGCTTTCTTTCTAGACTATCTTCATATGATGCTACATCTGAGAAATTGCTTTTCCCTTTGCTTTTTCCACCCTCAGCTTTCACATGTGTATCAGTCAGCATCATTTTTTGTTGTCCTTTAAGTTAGCTAAGATGTGAACCTCAGGGGAAGCAAACTGTTTCCCACAAAGATGCATTCCCATATTCTTTGCTGAAGCTTTACTCCTGCCTTGATTTTCTTTATTTGTCTTCAGAATAAGCAGCAGTAGCACATTACCTTTGCATTTATATTTATTCCTTTGCCTGTTTATTCCTTAAAATAAGATAATAGCCTCAATGCACCAATGCAGATGTCTTGGAACTCTACATTAACATTTTGAAATCATGCTATTAACTGGGTTTTTTAGTAATTTAAAGGAAGTTAAATATCCACTAGTTAAATCAATAGACTACTCTGTAATCACCTTGAATGAAAGCTTTTCTCATTCATGAACTAGAAAAGCACAGTTTAGAATTCTTACACTGCATAATGTTATGTTCTGAAAGCAACTTATCATTGAAAAAAAAAAAAGGGGGTTTTTCCAAGCCAGACTTATGTCAAATTCTGTTAGCTTTATTGAATTTCCTACTTCTGGAGGTTTAGGCAAACTTTTTTTATGAAAGGTTTAATTTAGCAAAGTGTTCTGACAGACTTATTTCTCAGTAATTCATAGTCTGTCTTGTACTTAATCTTGCAGAGACAGATGCTGTTAGCTGGGGCATCCTGCAAGTGACATTAGTAGTCATTAACAACCACTGTTCGTCAATCTCCCCAAAATAGTTTTCAACATCCCTATTGTAAACAATCATCAGAAATTCAGATAAATATTAATTGTTGTGCAAGTCCTATTTGTAAAAAAAAAAAACTTAAAATAAAACTCAGATTTTTTATTTTAGTTCTATAGCTGATTTCATTGGGAGGAGTTTCTAGGAAATGAAAATGCACTTGTATTTCAAATAATTTCCTTCTGAGTTCACAGGAATATATTATGATGTAGTTGGCAGAATTTGCTTAAGGAAGAGAACTAGGCAGCAGGGAGACTGAACTTTCTTTTAGCACTAGGGAAGTTGATTTTTTTTCCATCAGTTAGGAATGGCATGGGAATTCCTCTTTTATGGAAGCAAATTTGCCCTTAATCATCTTCTATATTCATATTTATTGGAACTATAAATTGTAGGTAGTGAGGTGAGAAAACATTTCAAGTTGAGGTAAAAATTTGAAGTGCAGTATTTTCAGTGGAATGGTGTCTTTACCAAATAGCAATATTCATGTTTCCTATCCCAGGAATAAGTAGCCAAAAGACAAGAGGAAAAATTTCTTTCATCATATTGAATTGAAACAGAGTAGGTATAAAATAAAGAAGACAAAAAATGATAATTAATTTCAAAGTAGAAAAATTTTGAAGAATAGTGGCTCAGCGTTGGAAATTTGTTTTCATCCTTGAAAAAATCATAATTGATACTAATAACTGTAAAATATCAGGTACTTATATTTGTCTGGAGATTGCAATGATAGTGTTTGTTCCTTTTTTGGTGAATATTTTAAAATTAAACAGCAGGCATGCAATACAACAGCAGGCATACAATACCCCAGGACCTTGCTCCAACTCACTCTTTAATATGCCTGCCTCAACTGTACAGCTGCTATCACTAAAGCATCAGAGTGCCTGATAGCCCATAAGGATCAGGTCTATTTTTATGATTTTATGGTTAAAAGTACCTATATTTGTGAGAGAATCTATGTGACTTACATGTACAATCATGTAAGGTTGTGTTTCTTCCCTACTGAACACCTCTGTGTTGCCAACAGATCAGAGGTTTGTGTACCACTTTTTATTGTTGGCTTCTGACAGTGGGAGGGATTCTGACTACTGTAGAGATTTCTGACAGTTTTAGAAAAGCTGCCTCCTTTCCTGAGAGCAGTAAATCAGGAGGTTGCTGTAGGTGTCTCTTTCTGCTTTTAGAGGTGGATAATGGGAAATGCTCAGAAATGAAATGGTACTAGCTCTTCTTTCTTTTCCTTTGTGTCTTTTGATCCATTCCCAAACTTATTTTTGTGTTTCTGAAATTCTTGTATGAAGGCCAGAAAAATGTGAAAGTTGTTCAGCTATCAGGCAGTGCCATAGTTTACCTTCCCTTGGCAAACCCAGCCAAGTGTGACAGAGATTCTAAAGTAAAGTAAATGGAGCAAAAATGTGGAGAACCTTTTTGTAAATACTACCCTTGACTTTCACTGTAATGGAGTCTGTGGTGCCACACATATTTATATATATTTGTTATATACCTGTCTATCCTATAGTTACCCAACAGTGTATACAACACTGTTTAAGGACAATTTTCATGTATAAATTCCTCTTTTTGATGTGGTGCTACTTTTTATTCCTGTGTATTGACCTAGGCTTTGTAAAAATGATAGAGAAGCAATTGTTTTCTGTCCAATTAGCCCAACCTTTGCCTTGGCTGTAAAACTTTATGCAAAATATTCTTGCAGTCTTTGCAGTCCAATGAAACAAAGATAGACTTATAACTCTTAGGGATTTTTGGCAAACTGCTAATAAGAGCTATTTAGAAACTGTAAGACCTTCAGCTGATGGAAAAGTATAAGAGGAAAAAAAAGACTGCAGTCTTGCACAGGCAGTAATGATGACAGCACCATTAATAACATGGATCATTAAAATTTATAAAAAGCTATTCTTAATATAGGATATAAATACATTTCTCAGGCAGAGCTATGAAATTTATAACTTTTTTATTGTCACCAGAGGACCCTCCTAGTGCTCTGCACCCCTTCACTGTCTGCCCTCTCTCATAAATCACTGTGTGGTTAATAACCTAGATTACAACTACCAGTTGCATTTACAGAATTAAATATTGACTATGTGAAAATGTTATTACATTTTTACTGATCAGAAGACCGCAGAACAGCCCTGCAGGACATGTAGCTGAACAGAAATATCAGTGTAATCTTTGTTGGAAACACAGTTATGGGATTCTTGGTAACAAGTGAGAATTTTTAGAAACCGAAGAGAGGTGGTGGAAAGTGAACTCCTTAATTTCACACTGAGCAACACATTGCCCAGAGCAAGTTGTGTATTAAAGGCCACTTCATTTTTGGCTGAGAAGTTCATGTCCAAATACATGAAGTAACTTCTAAAATGTAAGTCCTTGTCCTTGTTGGCAAAGTTGTACATCAGAAAGTCTGATAATATTTCTTCTCAGGTCTGAGATCTTGGTGAAACTGAGCTGCATTTATAACAAGTAATGGGGCTTCTGCCAGGTTGGCTGGGAGACTGACTTAGGGTTACAGTGCTTGATGAACTGTTTCTCATACCACTTCATGTCCTTTTTTTTTCTGTTTCCTCATTGGATGAATTATTCCAAGGGTCTCTTGAACTTCCTCTTCTCCACAACACATGAATTAACATAACTGTCAGAATAAAAAAGTTTCTTATTAAAAATAATTTAGGTTTTGATCCTTGTTATTTATTTAATAAGTGGTTTAATACTCCCTTAGAATCCTTTGATATAATTTCATTATTAATGCAAGTTTTTACTAGGATTCAAGAAAAAAAATGACATGCCCAGATAATTTTCCATTTTCCATATCACTATTATATTCCTGAACTTCCATCGGTAGGTGTTCATTTTTTCAGTCATTTTCTCCTGAGGGAAAATAACTCTTTATCTTGCTCAGGTGTAATTTTGCTGTTGCACTGGAAACAAAGCCATGCTTTTGTGCTGCAACATATTTTATAAATCACTTAAATCCAAATCAAAGTAAATAATTATTTTTCAGTAAATCACTGTTTTGGATATTTCTTTGTCTCCATTTGCAGTATAAATGAGTTTCAACTTACCATTTTAACCTGAATTTCCACAAGACCAAATAATACTTTTATTAGGCATAGGTCTTCTTTGTCTCCGCACATTTTGTTGCTTATCTCCAAACTGTCTTCAATTTGCCAACAGATTCTCTGTTATTCTGCTGGTAGACATACATCAGCACTGGAGGAGGTGTTTCATTTCATTCACAGGTGAAAGGATGATATCCTCTTTCTTTATCATATGGATCTCCTCAAATCATCCTCAGTCTCAAAAACAAGTCAAAGTTTTCAATCTGTGATTGTCTCCAAGTTTAGCCTTATTTAGAGATTGGTAATGAGCCCTTGCTGGATCTCAAAGCAAATCATATAAAAAATGTCTTCATGGTAATGATTGTGGGAAGATCAGACACTCCTCCTTTTCAAACTCTTTCTGGATTGGGATAAGCAGAGTTATTCTGGAGACACTTGTAGATGTAATAGCAAAAGTGCCAGATTTGTGAAGTGTTTCATATTTTGCTTTGATATCTGACCCTAATCATAAGAGTCCTGGCCATTTGTCAGATGACTTTGATTATGAACAATTTGGTGTCACTTTGTAAACTTTATTCCAGGTTATAGTGGCACAGAAGTCTGGTAGTGAACCCTTACTTCAGGAAAGATTTATATGTCTTAATTTATAAACAGTAATTAATTTTCAGCTAATTTTCAGCATTCTGCAAGTCATAATATTTAAGATTAAATCCTTTTCTTTTTTTCAATAATAATAACAACAACAACAATATTTTAATAATATTTGACTTTTTCCAAGTTCTGTAACACGTTAATACCATTCACTTTTATACTAAGGGGCTATGTAAAGTCTATTACCATTGAAGGAATTGTTCAAATTTATTCTATTTTGTGTATAGTTCTTGTTGGAGAAATATTCTAATATTATGTATCAGTGAAGAGCCTGATGGGAAGGGGTGGCAGCCATGCTTCAGAGGGCAACACGGAAAGAATTAGAAACGTGTTGTTGAGTGGTGAGTAAAACAGAACTGTGCACAAAACCAAGGAATTGATATCCCTCTAGACACAGACAACAAACAGTGAATAATTTTAACCAGAGAGAAGAAACGTTTGCCCTGCCTAAGAATTCTGCTGTCACACAGTTCTCTGGCTGTATATATCAGTATGGGAAATCTTCCAAAAGATGACCTTTTTCTCCCGAGTGGCATTTTGTATTTCATTCCTTGAGACACTGACATCTGAAAGCTTCCTTCTCTGTTTGTGTGGCCATTCCACTTCAGTGTCCTTTTGGTCATGGTAGTATCACAAGACAGGGATATATTTAGAGAGCAGAAAAAAAAAAATACAGGTCAGGTAGAAGAGTAGGAAAAAGACATATAACGGGAAAAGATGACAGCAGAATCATAATTTTCACATAAAAGGAGATGTCTAGCATTTCAAAGCTCCAGGGCATGTCACGTAGGACCTTCTGGATGGCTCAGTCCAATCAAAGCATCTCTTAGAACAAGGAATATGCCAGCAGCCCATCTTGAACCTCCAAATCAAACTCTACTTCTTTCTCACTAGGTGTTTTGACGAGTGACACAATGAATAACTTCTCTTTCCCCTCCAATTAGGCTTAGCATCAAAAATGTTGAGCTAATTTAAGCCATTTCTCAGATTTCTTTGAATTACTTGAAATTTCTTAGCATTTTATTAGCATTTAGTCATTATGCTTCTTATTTTGAACCAATTCAGGCTTGTGGTGTTGTTTACTGATCCCAGTGGGATGAAGTCCGTTGTATTGCACTAAATATTTTATTTAGTAGTTGTTCTGCACTGGCTAATGGGAATTCTGTACTGAGTGTGGTATGTCATGTAGATTATTCCCCCTTTCTCATCACATGGTTTCTCCCCATGCACTCCTTTCTACACACCTCCATGTGGTCTGCCCCATGGATACCCCTCCCCTTGCCCCTTCCCAATGTTATCCCATTGGCCACGGTCCTCTTTCCCTGCCTGCCTTTCCCCCGGGGGATAAAACGCCACTGCAGGTAAAGGTTCGGCCTCTTTTGCCACCTGGGTGGTCACTGTGGCCGGCACTGTCCCATCACAAGCCAATAAACAGGATACTCGTCCCCACGAGGTGGAAGAGCGCTCCTCATCTTTTATCTTCAGTCCATGCAGGTCTGTGTGGGCTTGGGCTCCAGCTAGCCGGATTGGACCCATACAAAGCCCAGAGAACCACGGATTACTGCAGAAGTTGACCATCGTTGACTTCTATATATTCAAGGTTATTCTTAATACAGAGTGCAACTTCTCCTCTTCTTTTTCCCTGTCTTTACAAAACAACCTGTAGCCATTCATCATCTTCCTCTGAGCCATGTGGGTTTTTCCACCATGTTTTAGTTATTCCTGAGACATCAAAACTTTTTGACAGGCCCAGGAGCCCCACTTCCTCCTGTGTATTCCTCAGCCTGTCTACATTTAAGATGGTTGGGATTCTGATTCTTATCTTGGGAGACAGCTAGGGAACATTTGTTCCTGCTCTGGTTGGCCGGCTTTTTCCCCTGGTGTGAGCATTGCTACTTTAGACCTTTATTCTGAAGTCTTTCAGTTTAAAGCACACCTTAACAAGTTGGGTGACCTGCTGCTCTTGGTCTTGCAATATTTCTTCACCCAACAAGTGGTGTGGACCCTGTTGGGAGATGTGAAGTTTGGACAGGCTGTTGCCTACAAGCAATTAGCAGACCATGCAGGCAACAGCAGAGCAGTGAGAGCAGTGGGAGGAGCAATTCTCTACATTCACGTGAACTTTTAAATAAAGTTGATGGAAGCTGGGCTATTAAGGGCTTTTTGGGCTAAATGGCATTAGATTAAATTTATCTGCTATGAAAAGTGGTCTATCTTGGGTAATAAGGTCTGTAAAGTACTTATGATCTGGAATAATGCACAATACAGTTTAACATCATTTATTTTCTATGATTTATGTGTTTTGATTGGAAAGAGAAACACCTCCTTTAATTAGTCGTACATTTTATTCTTAGATGTTCTTATATATTTTTAGTTGAAGGAAGTCTTTAATTCAGACACAGACCTCATTTTGGCAAGGTATTAAGAGCTTTGGTTGTGCTAACAGGAGTCCATCCTTTTGGATGTAAACAAGACCAGATGAGATGGGGCTGTGAGCAGCCTGGTCTAGTGGAAAGTGTTCAGCTGACCCCTACTGACCATAGGGATATTCCATAGCAAATGTTGTGACACTCAGGATGCCAAGTTGGGGGAAGAAGGAGTTAAGGGGGACATTTGGTGTGAGGAAGAGTAGAGGGGGCATTTGTCTTTCCAAGTCACCATGATGCATGATGCAGACCTGATTTCCTTGAGATACATCTGCCTGTCCATGGGAAGTATTTTTTGTTTTGCTCTGCAGTTGTGTGGCTTTTGCTTCCCTATTGACTTGTTTTTATCTCAACCCAAGAGTTTTCTCACTTTTACTCTTCTGATTCTGTCCCTGATCCCAGTTGTGGGGAAGTGAGTAAATGGGTCTGTGGTTACTTGGTTACTGGATGGAGTTAAGCCATGTCAAGTTCAAATACATAGGCCTACAGTACTCTTTAAAGTGCTATGAGAAAAGCAAAATAATAATAAATACATAAAAATTAATGCTATTACACCGTAGAAATTTACCTCATCTTTATGGGAACAAATGGCAACAAAACATTTAGAGGAAAGGTCTGTCCTAAGAGTTTTGATGCATAGCGCCCATTCTTCTTTTCCAACATGAAAATGCCTAGATGTTGATAACTAGGAAGTATTTTCTCATGTAAATGTAGTCAGATTACTCTTGATTCTTACTGATTGACCCTTGACAATTTTCCCTCTCTTTTCCCTAATTTTTGCCAATTACCTTTCTTTTCTCCCATACAAGACATTTCCTGTAGTCAGCAGACCCTTTCAAAGATAGATTTCTGCCAGATATTTTTATTGTTTCCCCACTTCTCAGTCTTTCATATTTGTCTGTTAGAGCTGTCCTTACAGTACGGGGGGGGGAAGCCTGTAGAAATGGCTGGGTGATGCTTCACACAACAGTTAATAGCTTATTCACCTCCTATAAAAGATGCAGAGAATGCAGTATCTATTGGACAGCTGAGGGCAGTCAGCTCTCGATTCCATTTGCACAATGTCATCCCATTAAGTAGCATCCCAAATTGATGTTTGTATCTCTCAGATGTTATATTCCATTCAAGATGGCACTATGAGCTCTTTGCATGATCAGTAGCTTTCCCTGTCACCTGTGCACTTTCAGAGACAAAGGAAGCAAACAGGGCTAGCATTCTGCTGTTAGGAGGGAAAATATCTACCTAGCAAATAAGAGGGAATGCAATAAAAGTTGAAGTAAAGCATCCATGTTAAAGGAGGCTTTGTGCTGTGTTGAGTCTTTCATAGCTCTTGATGCCATGTCCAATTCAGAAAGTATCAGAGCTAAGTGCAGAACACAAAAAAAAAAAAAAAAAAAAAAGCCAAACCTGAGCACAGGGATTTAATTTACTCCTTGGAGAATTTAGATGTCTTATAGAGCTACATCCTTCTGTATGCAAGTGTCTGTACGTGTGTTTGCATAGAAAAACATGCAACATGAGAATTACAGAATAAAATCTGTATATTTGTTTCGTCTTGATGCAGCCTTCAAAATGAACCAGTTAGCTACAAACTCCTTTCATTTCTGCCATGCAGTCTGTGAGAAACTGGGGCACTTGTCCTTCATAAAATATGATTTTGTTCATGAAAGTGTAAAACTACTAAGACATGTTTCTTCTAGAAGAACCCAAACACTTAAGCCATCTGCATTCAGCAGTCCTACCATGCTGTTTATTCAAATGAGAATTCTTAACAAAAAGGTTACTTCATTGGGCCAGTTCAGCTTGTTTGCCCAGCAGGAGCTCCGCACTTTATTTAAGCTTTTAAACTCCATATCAGTAGCATGAGTTGATGTTTAGTGCACAATAGGGATACAGTATAGCCTAATATATGCATTTTTCCTTCGGAATTCTAATGGTTTAGTACTGAAGGAAATTTACACAAGCCTTATAGAAATTAAAGCAAGGCATTTATTTCATTCAGAGAATGCAGTGACTTCCAATGGTTGCACTGCTAAGGACTCTCAGCTTTGAAAGGGACCTTTTATTGTGCAGGAAGAAAGCTCAGATATAGCGCTAAGCGAAAATTTCAGAGTCCAGATTAGCATGCCTAGCAACTCATTGCTGTGTACCGTTTTTTCCCAGTCCCCTACTAGCTGAACTCTTTCCGTACATCTTTAATTGATTGGGTTAATATAAACCCTCAGCACTACCAGTGTTTGTGTGGCCCCCATAATAAGGCTATTGTGTGCTTCTCTCTACTCTTGTGTTCCCTATTTAGGAATGTGTCGCTCTGAGCAGTTCAAAAGTGTGAGCAAATGAAAAAAGCCACAATCACTTCATTAATGATTTGTAAACAGAATATCCAGTACTGACGCCACCTGCATAGGCTTTCAGAAGAAAAAAATACTGGATTTGCTGAAGCTCTGTGTAGAATCACTGTGGAATTTATTTCGGCAGAGTAAATAAATGCCCCAATTAACACTTTTACACTCAACCAAATGGTTGTATTTAGAGGAAACAGTTTCTTTCTTCAAGGAAAAATTCAAAGGAGACATGGGATAAAGATAAAAAAGAACACCCCAAAAACAAACAAACAAAAATAACCCTTAAATCTCTCTGAGCAAGTTTTACACAGGACGGCACATAGCAGTAGTTGAAGATATAAAGGCAGACAGCAAAATGTGTTTAAAAAAGGAATGTGAAGTAAGAGAAAAGTTCACTGAAAATTTCAAAATAGCAGCAAATGTGTTTATAACTTCAGTTTGCTGCTGCTGTAGGCCTCATTAAAGTAAGCCTTTGTTTTTTCCTTTTCAAACACTACCTATTATGACAGCTAGAAACAGCTTACCAGCTGCATACTGTCATCTTGGCCTGCCAAGATATCATGTAATCATTCTCAGAGTCTGAAAATGGGTATCCACCACTGGCTTTGTGAAGATGTCAAAAAAACTAAAATTGCTCTGCATGCATATAGTTCTAACTACACTGCATAGTTGTTGATTTAAGAAAGACTTTTAGTAAGCCCTACTGAGGCAATATTTATCTACTGTACCTTTCTAAATTAGAGGCAAGCTTCTTACATGGCAGCAGATATGCACAGTTTTAAGACCTGTCAAATACTGTGAAGTTCCTTCAAATACAAGGAAAGAAAATAAGAGTCAGGCTTCTTTCTGAAATGCCAGGCATTCAGGCACTCATTGGTGCCTGCAATGACAACCCAAACCCCCTCATCAGCCAGAGGATCACCTGGCTCTCATATCTGATCTGCCATCCTTCTGTACTCTGTCTGCTACTAAAGAAAACATGTTGCAAAGGAAGGAGACATGAAAAGGAAACTCTGAGTATTTTATCCTGCATTTCTAAAACTGTCTGTGTCACGTAAGACCATAAAATCCCATAAGTAAACAGCAGAGTGGGTCCATGTTTTCACTGAAGTGGGTGAGGAGAGATTGTGACCATAGTCAGACACACAGAGCATTGCAGAGGGAGCCTTTGGAGAGGAGAGTGGACTCTGAGTGAGGCATGGTTTGTGCACCACCACTGCTTTCTTTCCTATATACAGAACAAAGGGTTTCCCACTTCAGAGAAGGATTTCAAAACACTGCTTTTTCTTTTTGGAGATGAAACGACTGCCCATCATGAGGTGTATAGAGCCCTTCCCCACTCTCCTCTTTTGCAGTGCTCTGTACAATGCGTTTGTGGGCAGGGTGAAACAGGTGCTGTCACCCTGAAACACAGCAGGATGAAATATTTTCTGCAAAGCTCAGCCACAGCCAAAAAAACCTCACAGACAGGAATTTTTAGGAAAGAAGGAGAACAAAACAGAGGATGTTTTTATATTGATTGAGGTGGGGTGGGGGGCAAATACATCTTGGATGCTGTAGGCAGTGCTCCTCCTGTCCCACATTGACCTGAAGCAAGAAGGGATGCAAAAAAGGAAGTTTAGAATTTTAATAACATACTTTCACCAATTAAAGAGTCCAATTAGGTCTAAAAGAACTTGTGAACTCCTGAAAGCTTGCAGAAAAATCAGTCATCTTCACAGAGAGGTGCTATCTATTTCCCAAAAATTTGACTTTCTATCATTTTAATGGTTTATAGACTATTGACTAACTGTCCCATGCAAAGATGTAAAGCAGGAGTAACGGAAATGGAACATAATTCTGGGATCCAGAAGTTATATGTGATTGCATCAAGAAAAATATTGGCATCATATTACTGTGAAGCTCTTTGTCATTATTGTTGGCTTTGTCCTCAGTTCTCATATACAGGCTTATGGTAGTATTATGTTCTTTTTGCCTACAACTCTGAAGCATGTTTTTGCAAAGTTTTGAGTCCTATTTGAAAGACGGAATGTTATGAACAAGGTCTAAAGGTCTGCCAAAATTGCTCAAACTACTGTACAACTTACTGAGCAAGGAGAATCCTGTGGTAATCTGAACCAGTATTCCTGGCAGGAGACTCAACAAACAAAACAAATCACAAGAGTTAGTAGAAGCATAAGTTAAAGTACAAATAAAAGTAATATGTGTCATTAGCACTTCAGCTGTCCTCCACAGACAGAGGTTTCTGGGCAGAACCATTCTGGATGGAATGGTTAGAATTCTTCCTGGTTTTCCTGCATACTGTATGTAAGGATCAATGATGCAAAGCCATGCAAAGCAGAAAAACTTGTGGTGCCTGAAAGGTCTCACAAATGAACAGGTAAGATTATTGCCAAATTATTCCAGAAGCCCACTTCCTCTCCTATTTTAAGAAAATGTTGGCAGACATGACAGACAATTTAATCATTGCAGATGCCTCCAGCAGCATTACAAAGCAAAAAGATACACCATTTCTACTCTGGGAGTGTGTGCAAAATAGGCATGGATTTGGAGGATCCTAAAGCAAGGCAGCTGTCCGTTTGCTCAGCTGGTACTGATGATGATGATACCAGAGAGGTTTATTCTGTGACATGCTTTGTTTTAGTTTCTTGGTGCATTTCTTCATATTAAGACCTTACCATGCAACATTCATTTTGGTTTTCCTGATTCTCTTAGCAAGATATTCACAAATAGACAGGAGAGGAGTTGCAGTGCGTTCCCAATTTTAACTTCGGAAGAGACCAGGGCAGGAGAGAATAACACAGAGCTCTACCTTCCTACCAATGGGACACTGATGGCATTTTTGTTCCTTGTATGTAGGATACATTGTGGAAAAATGCAAGATGATTTTTTTCCAGAAAAAAATCTGCAACCCTAAGAAACAGGAACTATTTCACAGCCCCACAACAAGAGTGTTGGAAAAGTAATAAAAACATGAATGCCGAGAAAAGGCATTAAGAGCCTTTGGATGCCCAACTAGGAGACAGCATTTACCTGTCTTAAACAGCATGAGCTAAATCAACATTTTATAAAGCTCTCTCATGTGTTCAAAAGACATCAAATTCCCAACATATTTACATCCACAAATATCTGACTTCCTTACATGACCATCCTTGTTTAAGAAGCACAAGAAATATGAACAGGGCAGCCTGTCCTCCAGTTTCATACTTGGCCTTATTTGCTGGACAGTACCTTCTCTTTGTTTAACCTTCTGCAAATGCAGTTTCTGCTGGATAGCCAACAGCACAGCCAGGAGAATTCTGATTGTTGTAGTCACTGGAGTGATTTGTCATTAAAAATAGTGAGTTACAGTATCCTAGGATAACTAGCTATCTCTTGAGTAAATATTTGGAATTAATTTACAATGAATAACCTCTGATTATTTGTAAAGTGCTTTTGAAACACAGTATTTAAGTCTTTCAGGACAGACACTCAAAAATGGATAACAGACTTTTAAGTTTGTGAATGTAAGCTAACCTTCTTATGAATGTGTTATTAAATTCTATGCATAGTGCTAACTTGATATTTAAAATTGTAGTTCTCTTGCTTCAGCAAACAAGCAAAGAAAATTGAATGTATGGAAGGTATGATTCCAAAGTGAAATATGTAGATTTTGGAAGAATGTCAAAGCATTTTGACTCAAAATATACTCTGGCATATATTTGCACAACTTTGTTTCTTTCAATAAAATCCAAATATCTCAAAGTAGCCTGGTGATACTTACTGACTTTCTAGGAGAAAACAGTAAAATGTTTTTCAGAAATTAATGCATGGGTTTCTTTACCTTCTTCTTCAACTCTACCTTTTCTTTGCATTTTGCCAAAACTGTTATGTTCCCTAGAGTATGATGAGAAATTATATTTGCGGTATTTCAAATTACAGTAAAAGGAAATTGCACAGTGACCCTTCCTTATGTGCAAGAAAATCTTACAATTTTCTGCTGAAAGGGGAGCATGTGAGGGTGTGTGATGCCTTTGAGAAAAGAAGCAGCCTTTTGGCAGTGCTAACATATAGCCTTCAAAATTGTTTCATGAAGCTGAGCATTTGATTCATTTAAGAACTCATGCTTATCATTATATTGAAATTTGCTAATTCCTCTTACACAATCTTTAAGTACCTTAGATTAAGCATATACTAGAATGTGACAGAATGAATTCTCTTCACTATAAACTTGGGCAACTCATTTCTGAAAGGAACCAAAAGTCTTTGCTTTCTCGCTTTCTTAAGGAGTGTGGTCAAAGATTTACAATTCCACTTGGGAATGTTTTCTAATCTACCACTGAGGGTAAGTGGAAAATTAGAGACAGATTTTTCCATTCCAGAGAGGCACTGAATAGGGAGGAAAGACTGCTGTTTTTGGAGTTGTGAACAGCAAAATTCACTCATTTCCCTCCACTTCCTCATCATGAATTCATATTACTTCATGTATTTCTCTGACTCTTGTTAAAATGTAGGAAAATATAATGATGATCAGAGGAAAACATCATAATGAAAGGCATTTTTCAAAATACATGTCTGCTCTAATCTTCTTTATGACTTACTTTTTAATTTTCATATTGTAAGACTATGATTCACAGCCATATCTTTTCTGGTGGACTCTAGAAATCCCACTGAAACTGAGGAAAACAACTATTTCAAATTTTTTGTGTAATTTTTTTTTTAGACCTATCTGGAAGTCTTGAAATTTCCATGGCAAAAGAAGATGGTGTTCAGTGGAAAATAGTTCAAATCTGTCCAACTTTTTGTTTTTTCTCACAGCGATGCAATATTTCATCAATAACTAAGTGTAGTACTGAAATATGACTTTGTTCAGCCTTGTACTAAACTGTGCAAAGGACATTCATATCTTCCCAGTCTCATTAATAAAAATTGTGCACAATGATGACAATAATAACAGAACACAAAATATATATTTTGGTGTCTTTTATTTAGATTAAAATTGCTTAATGGTCAGTTGGCTGCCTATAAATAGGAGAGTAAAGCATCAGTCTGACTACTCAGTTCCACACTGAATAAAATTAGCAACTAGCAGTATCCAAACACAAGTACAATATGTTTTCTTTCAGTCTGAGATGGACATGACCATGGTGGATGACAAGATCTTCAAATAAGCACCAACCTTATGTGTATGTGGTCTGGGTTCCCTCAGGAGGAGCACCTTTTCATTCCTTCCACGAGCCAAAGGGGGTGCTATTCTGCTGCTGCAGAATCTGCTTTGGGAGCAGGAAATAAGTAGAAGGTGTGAATGGAGTTAATTATTTAATTATGTCTTGGCATATGTCTGCTTGCTTGTTTTAATCCATGTAGGTAAGTGAGAATGAAGGACTGAATAAAAAAACCCCATAGTTTGGTTTTGTCTTGGGTATAAACAGTTTGTAACACCATTTAATACACTATGTAATAAAAAAGATTGTGAGACTCAAGGTGTATCTCCTTGTTTTAATTTGGTAGGTCTTAGAAGTTTGTTCATTCTATAACTATATTTTATTCCCTGAGAGTGCAGATTAAATACATACTTTATTAAATACATACATATTCTGTGTCTGAATTATCAAATGTATTTAAGTGGTAGAAGATGTACTGCCGCTCTATGTTGAAGGGACTTCCTTTCAGAAATAAGGATAAAGCAGTAAATGTTGCCTAGTCTGTTATTTTTGCCCACCAGAAAGGAGTCATCTGACATTTCTGTGGCTTTATAATTGTGTATTTACTTTCCCTAGCTACACTAGCAAGCTTGTTATTCTTTAGGGCAAGAAAGTTTGAAAATAACATGCTTCAAATGTATTTTACTTTCTGATAGTGAGTGGCATTGTTAGTTTGATCCCTACATGTTAAAATATTATCAGTTTTTTTTCTTTCCAAGAGTAGAGCCTTTCAAAGATGAAAACTTAAACATGATTTTTACTTCAGACTTTTTATTCTGACCCTTCAAATGGGAGAAAAAACCCTCACCATGCAGTTTACAATGAGAAGAGCAATCAAGAGACCATTTCTATTCATATTTTTATCTGGCTTTTGTCTTTTTTAACTGTTTTGGTGACATTTGCTTTGAAAACAAAAGTCTTTGTTTTTACCCTTCTTGAAAGATTATAATTGATTCAGTTGCCGTCTATGTGCACATGATGAGTATTTGTTGTGTAGATGGAATCAGTACTGGCAGAATATTGCTGCATGCTGCATGTTGCATTATTCACTTTCATCTGCATGCAGCTCATGGCTGGCAGGCTCCTCACAGCTACCTTTAAAGTGGCTTATCCAAGATAAAGCTCTGGCTTGTTTAGTAGGAAGTCTAGTAGATCAGTTGTCATATTGGAAGCCTCCTGCTGAATTCAGGAGAGAATACAGGAGAGGAGACATGCCAAGGTCTGATAGATGATTCTTTGAGATGGCATTACAGTGCTCCAAAAAGCTCTGGTCATTTCCCTTGAAGTTATCACTTTGTCTGAAAAGCAAAACAAAGTTGAATTAAGCAGAGATAAATCCAGAGATAGAAACATCCCATTCACTGTCACTATGATACCTTGTGCAATCCAAAGAGCTGAATAATGTCTTGGAAAGCAGGTGATAGTAACCCTGTTTAATGGTGCATAAATACCCAAAGTAAATCTTGGCAAGTCTCTCCTTTGTTCATTTGGCCTTTTGTGAGCATCATCGACCTGACTTCAAAGTGATGATATAATATTGAAAGTCAATGGATGTGCTTTTTCAGAGTGCTGTGCAGTCTGAAAATTTCTTCTCAAAGATAATTTTTTTAACTTTAGGGATTCTGTTATGGCATTGAAGGAAGACCTGTTATAAATTTATAGCCATCAGTTTTGAGGGGAGAAAAAAGGGGAAAACCAAAATGGTAATGTGTGTCTGCAGCTCAGCTGCATCAGCAAGAAATCTCAGTGCTTCCATCACCAGTGGTGCTGAGTTGATGCTAAGCAGCCAAACTTCCTTGATCAGCTTTGACCTTTTGCTGACTTTGTTGCTGGGGAATACCAGGCTGGGGGGGTACTAACATCTTAAGCTGCTGCACAGCATGGTCTGGAGCTTGTCTAGTACTGACTCTGGAAAAGGTAATTTGGGAACAAAATATAATAAATCAATTTTGCATTGAAATATGTTGTTAAGCATTCCTGTTTAGCCCTGACTGTGATACTTAACGCTTGCTTACATTAAACTTGCTCTAAAGACCTATTCCACTCAGGAAGATTTCTGTTTTGATGGTGTTTTCCTGGCTTTTCCAGACTGAAAACATCCTCTTTCAGCTCCTGCATATATTCTTTTCCCTACCCAATTGCATGATAGGAATTTCTGTACTAGAGGAGACCTTGGTGTATAGAAGGTATAAATAGGAAGTACCTGGAAAAATTGAAAAGTAAAAAAAAAAAAAAACAACCCAGGGAAAAAAAGGGGGGAATAGAAAAATGCTAATGCTTTAAGAAAGTTTTGAAAATGGTAGGCTGACCTAAGATAGAAATGGAAGAAGGAAATTTGTGATGACAGAGATTTTTTGATGCTAGCTATGCAATGCTTATTTATTCTTTACACTCAATGTACATATAGACTATATTTAAGTCTTTACCTAAAAGTGGATTTTTATTGTCTCTTTTATACAGGTAATGTTAGTTACTTCCTGAAGTCATCCCTGGTGAATTAGCTGCCATCCAGAATTGTCCTGCCCTGCTGGTTTGTCTCGTTTTTCTAATTTTGACATAATTCCTACCTGTTAATTACTGAAAGTGTATAAATCTGTTTTCTGTGTAACTATTTTACAACTATTGTTACAACTTTCCCTGTGTTTCCCTTACACTAATTTCTTTCACTTTATTACATATATTTCCATGATTAATAATTAATTTATGGGAGAAGTACATATTTAATGCCTAAAAACTATTTCATTAAGTGTCTTCAAGTAAGAATGTTTCAGCAGTGGGTTAGAATAACTCAATATGCTATGGTGTCCTGTCAAAAATATTTCTTCACTGCAGATGAAATTCTAGCCACTAGAAATTTTCAACAAGATACCAAATATCTTCACTTCAACTGGTTGCTTGAGCTAGCTTGCCTTATGGTGTGGTACTAGTTACATTTGCAAGTTACACTTTGTTTGAAGGATTTCAACCATTGAGAGGTTGCTATCTAGATGTTCTTTGACACTTGTTTCTTTTCCTAGTATCGTTGTTATTGCCTTCAGTCAAAAGTATTAAGGCAAATTGAGATAGGGAAGGAAGGAAATACTGTGTATAATAAGAGCAAAAAATGTTTATTCACGGATTTCTCAAGGGCCACTCAAGCAAGAGAGTGGCAGGGATTTTTTTTTTGCTTAAGGCTGAGTTTGTTGCCTAAGGTTTTTCAGCTTTGCTCCCCTTCCCTGCAAATCTAGAATATACTAAGATATGAAATAATATGTTTCTCATTTTTGTATAATGAGGGAAATAATGTTGATATATCAAATTAGAATTCAAAAGAATGGTTTAGATAGTTAAAAACAGTTTTCATTGCTGTTTTTTTCTGTTTGCTCATACTGTAATGACCTTGCATAGAGATTAGGTTTTGTCTGTTAAAGGCCTTACAGTTAAAATAACCCATCATCTCTTTTGATCTACTTGGTATTTTGATCTGGCCATTCTTGTACGTGTTAATTTTTTAAAGAAACTAGGAAATAAAAACTAGTTTGAGAAACTAGAAAATTAGTAGGCTAGGACATCCTCAGGACACATATTTTGTTGCCTTTTGTTCCCTTTTTATATTTAAAATTAAAGTTATTTTATAATACAGAATCTTATTAGTTAGTGTGGAAAAGAAAGAACTATTCTCATTATAGAAGGTGAGAAGTAGGTATGTGCTTTTGTGCATATCAAATATAGATACTATAAATACTAAGGAAAAAACCAAAATTATTATAAGGATTTAAGCGTGCACAAACTATTGAATAATGAATAAAATAAAGAACATTTGCTAAGTCAATGCTTTTCATCCATTTGCATTTTTCAGAGAAAAAGAATAGCTTAAGAACTATATTTCAGCTTATCTGGGGGAAGTTTCATTTATGTCCTTCTAGGCAAGGGTTGACAAGAAATTTTCAATGTATTCATAGTAATGTTAGAAATTAATAATTCATGTTGGTGTTATTATTAAATTGCTGTCAACTAAGGAAGACTGATAATCATTTTGCCTAAAGGAACACATCCTGGCAGTATATCTATTTGATATCAAAGTGTCAATTGAATCTTAAATGAAATATTTGGACTTCTTTGACAATTCATGGTTTTTTAAGGATATATAGTATTTTGTGAAGATTCACTTTTTGCACCCTCCGTCCCAAGAAAATATGTGTCTATGCAAACACATCACAATAATCTGGTCACAAAACTTGCAAAGTGCTGTCTGTCCATACATCAGCTTTTTTGTCTCTCTGACATCACTGAAAATTTCAGTCAAAACATACTACTAAAATGTGCACTGATAGGTGTACTAAACCTCAGAGTGATTTCTCTGACTTTTCTTGGATACGGTATTGAATCACTGTGAGGGTTGCACACAGTAGAATAACAGGTCAATGCTGAACTCTTTCAAAAAATGATTGTGGAAATCACACACAGCACTGCAAGTACAAAAACTGTGTGAGCATACCTGAATTTTGCTCCAAATGTGGCTCAAAACTAGGAATTGTTTTGACATAGAGATGTCGGATTTTAGAACAACAATGGCAGTTATTTATAATAATATACTTTCCATGTTTGACATTCCTTTTTGCTGTATAGTGTTGCTAGGATTCCTGTAGCCAGACCCAGTAAAAATCCTGGAGTCATGAAGCAGAGGAAAAAGTTTCTTGTTTTAACCTCACAGGACTAAACTTTCTTTACCTCATTCACCAATTTAATTCTAGAGAGAGGAATTGCAAAATGGAGTCTGGGACCTCTGTCCACTGTTGCCTGTCTTGAGATCCTCTCACATCACTGAAATGATGAGGCTGAGCTATTGCAACATGGGCTGTGCTCTGTAGTCTGATGAAACCTGACAACAGCATTGTAGATTAAGGTTTTTCCGAGCTCTATTTTTTACTGCTGACATTTATTTCTTCATAGCTGTGTTATACTGAAAATATCAAAATATATATAAGTATCAAAATATATTCACAGAAATTAACCCTGAAACCTTACACAGATGGATATGTTAAAAATTACTGTTGGAGCACTGGTTTATCCACAGTGTCATTGGCAGTTGGAAATGGGGAGCTTTCCTTAGTTGCTAGGGCAGCACGTATTTGTATGTCATTTACAACACACTATTTCCAGCTTTACAGTAAAAGCCTGGAAAATGTTGTTGTTTGGAAGCCAGCCCCTATCCCGACAAGCACCCAAGAATGACTCTGTGAAGCCTCCGTAGGAGAAGGTGAATGATGCTAAATAATTTTCTCTTCAGAATTTTATTTACCAGCCTTACATGCTGCTCTGGAGAAAGGCGTTGCACTGAGTTACAACAA
This sequence comes from Agelaius phoeniceus, assembly GCF_051311805.1. NCBI lineage: Eukaryota > Metazoa > Chordata > Aves > Passeriformes > Icteridae > Agelaius > Agelaius phoeniceus. The sequence goes on along the minus strand of NC_135265.1, from coordinate 91,443,763 downwards.
AGTCAAATTAGCAGGTAGTCAGTAACATCCCAAATACCAAAGTCAGCATTACACACACTGCTGCTGATCTCTTGTCTAAATAATTTTGACCACTGGAGGCTAAGCCGAACCTCTTCATGTGGCATGCAAAAGAAAGAGGCATTTGTCATTCTGATGTTTCAAAGAGTGTTTCTGAAAAGCTATCCTGCTTCAGTCTCTCCTTTTTACTACAGAAAAGCAGTGCTAGGCAGAGTTAAATGGATTAATTACCTTTTCAGTGTAAGAGAAAAAAGAAATGAGTCTTGTCTTTATCTCCTCTGATTTCAGAGGCTGACTAGAGGCTTTTCAGATGCGCATATCCCTTTAATGACTTAATCATCTAATTAGGTGACTTGCAAAGGCTATTGGCAAATGAGCAGAGGGTTATTTTCTAATTCCCATGTATCTGTTGATAGAGCAAAGGATTCTGGTATAGTCTCTGTCTTTTTCCCTCATTCAGAGTTCTGGAGATAAAGAGTTAAGATTAAAGACGAACAAGCTCTTTGAATAGCAAATGCAAACAGGCTAAGAATGTGTTATTTTTATTTTAAACCTCTGCAGCTTTTTAGCAGCCAAGTTGGCTTAGAGGATAGGTTTAAACCACTTAAAACAATCCCTCAATTTTGAAGTTGCCTTTTCAATGCACCCACTTGATACATGTAAAACCGACTCTGAGTCTTCAGTTGTGCTGATCTCGCACATTTCACTGTGTGTTAAAATGGACAATTAACAAATGTTCTTTACATGTCAATTCTGAATCAAGATACAGGCAGAGTTCTGTGATCATGGGAAAGCAGTGCTGTCTAAAGCAGGTAGCCAGCAAATATACTTTGAATTTCTGTACAGCTCAAGCTCCAAGCTGATGCACCTTTGTTAGTTTGGGATGTGTGGGCTTTGTTACATGTTGAGCCCAGTATCTGTGTTTACTTGCGGCATTTCAAACATATCAATTTCACCTTTACTGTAAATGCCAGGAAAACACCTGCCCTTTGCTCTTATTTCAAAGTCATACTTTACTGTGAAAATAACACTTACTTAAGGGGCCCCAGAAAGTTGTCTAAATCATGACTTAGCAATATGGATGTTAAAATAATTCAGGGGTGTTTAATGTCATTGTGGGAGATTTTCACACATAAAGCCAACTATTTTTATATTTCTGAGGCTCAGATAATGCTGCCAGGTACGTTACAAACTCAACACTGGATTCTGAAGTACAACTTTTGGATATTAATGGTATTTCAGCACAATATAAACCTCTGTCATGAAAATAAATTTAAATTTATCAGAGTAAATGTAATTAAGGAGTGAATTTAGCCTTGATAAGATGACTAGAAGGTTGGTTGGGACTATTTAAACTGAAGGAGTCGTCAAAATCAAGACGATACCAGTAACTGATTATGAGTTGATACAGAGAACCCATCCACAGGATATGTATAATTGTATCTTAGTTGCATCTAGTCGAACAGGCTTGTAGAGAGGGCAGCTGTGGCAAGTTTTAATGAGTTCTCACATCAAGGAACCCTTCAGCTCACCTAGCGCCCATTATCTCAATTCTGGGGGAAGGTCTCCTGCCACACTGGACAGGAGTTATCCAACTTCACCCTTTCCTCTAGACTGTTAATTTTGTTTCATCACTTTTGCTGGAAAGTCATTACTCCTTTTTGCAGGATTTACCCGCTGTATTCCTCTTCTTTAAGACATGGTGAAGTGTCATATCCTAAACTATCCTGAAACTTTAGAAACTATGGGTTATTGAGCCCCTACAGACACCATTGAATGTTAACTTGCACTGGAATAGTCAGCTGCCCACTAACAATGTTAAACAGCTTAGGTAGACTCACAACTTGTACGTTATATTCACCCAGCTTCCTTATTTGTGTCCTAGTTTTAGACAGAACATAGCCATGGTGCAGTTTTCTAACATTTATACCTACAGTCTTACTTGGCCTTAGCTGCCAAGTGTAGCTGTGCACTCATCCAGCTCCATTAATCTACCACTCTTCTTTGGTTTGTGTATATTTTTGGTGGATGCATCTAAAAACGACTGCATTGTGGGAAGCCAGGAGTGGAGGCCCAGTTTGGAGTATAGTGATTTCTGTCTTCTCTGTTCGACTCTATATGTTTTACCTGTTGAGATTTCTTTCCCTGACTGACAAGCTACCAGAAAATAAATGTCTTCTTTTCCTTTTTAATTGTTTCTTTCCAGACAAAACATCTGGTTTTGGCAAATGCACTTTATGCATTGAGCCTACTTTGTCATGAATTCCTGTAAAATTTCTTTTAATGTGCTTTTTTTCCTGCTTTCTGTTCTTCTAGAGAATTGTTATTTTGTAAATTTGATATTTTATTGTTGTGACAAAAGCATCCACTGGTTTGGAAACATCAAAATATATTGTTTTATTCCAGTTCAGAATGAGCACATTAAAAAACATATCAAAAGACATGCATGAAAGAGAAACTCCTACTTTTGACTAAATTTAGTATAACTAATTAGACATATACCAGTCAAATCTATTTTTCTTTTGTTAGGTAATGTAGGTCTACAACAGAACAAATAATTTAAAAACATTAAAAAAGCTTAGTTGATCTGCACAGGCACATCTGTCGCTTCTCTTTCATTATTGACATCAGTGGCTTGATGCACCATTAAAACAAACTCTATTTTAAAATATATATAAGACCTGACTCCTGCAGTACACTGACTGATGTCCTACAAATTCCAGCTCGGGCCTCACCAGCCATATGGACTCATATTGCGTCGTTCATTAATATTGAATCCAAAAGTTCTCAGTGAAAGCTTGGAGATTTCTGCCTCTCTTGGTACAGGAACGCAGTCTATCTGTGTAGACATTGTCAGTCCTAGAGGCCTGTTGTTTGGAATAAATAACAGGGATAATACAGCATATCTGCCTTCATGTCATTAGCAATAATGAGGAACTCACTGACAAACACATCTACAGAATCATCTAGGAAGCAACGCAGGTCCAGTAATTTTTATTTCAGGTATAACATCATCTGATGCCATGTACTCTTCCTTATGTCCTATCCTGATGATGCTCCCTGCTGAAGTCTTTGCTACAAATGTCCCTCCATACCCTTTTGTTGGTCATGATTGCATTCTAGTCCTGCTTTTTGGTGTAGGGTGACTCTGTGGTCTACTGTCCACATATGTTATGAAAGAGCAACTCTCATCTCTGCAATTCACTCACAGAGATTGATATTGATAGGATAAATATTTTAACATGGGTACATATAATAGTGAGCCCCATCTCTAGCATTTAGCAAAACAGGTTTTGCCTCCATTTTTTCCATAGGTAGATTAGTTTGAAATGGTTACTAAGGAAAACCTTGTTTTAGAACAATTTTTTTAGCATATTTTTTAGCACCTGGAAAAAATTATCTCTAAGATATTGAATACTTGTTTAGAAGCACACGCACTGAATATCAATTTTGGCAGGCATGCAAGTGAACATGTGCTGGGGTACCCAGGTAACTCTCAGGCACGCATCTTGACTGATTGAGAAGAGATTGGGGAAAGTGTTTTTAGATATTTTGTTCAAGGCCTGAGAATGGCAGTAATGCCAAGATTGGTAGGACAGAAGTCCATCCAATGCTGTTAAATACTCTGATTCTCAAAGTTATTAAGCCAAAAATCACTGCAAGAGGAGAGGGTATTCTAGGGAAGTTTTACTTTTTTGACATGTATGCTGTGTTCTGGAGAGGTATTACTCTATGTACCCTTGCTTCTCCATACACTGCCACTAGAGACCCAGTACTGACTGCAATGCATCACTGGTCTGATTAAATGTGGAAATTCTTGAGCATTTTCTGTTTGTTTGTTTGTCTGGGTTTCTTAAACATAAACTGGAATGGAGCATCTGCACAAGATCTGTAACATTATCTGTGTGCCTGTGGGAAATGTACCTAATTTAATAAATTGTCATAACTGTCCCAGGGCCAAGTGTCATAAGTCCGTCACATACTTCTTGGTGATTGTAAATTTACAACCAGACATGTCTTCAGTTATGTGACGTGGTAGAGATATTCATTCAACTAATTACTGATGAGCAGAATAAAGCATCTATAGCAGAATAAAACTCACTAATTCCATGTAGGAAACCATTGCTCTCCAAACCAGTCTCCGAGTCTCAGAAGATGCTTGGAAAGTGTGAAAAAGGGTGAAGTGTGCCTAAATGAAGATTTTCTTTTTATGTGATGCTGGAAGTGACACAGGAGAAGCCTGGTCCCCTTTGTTCCCTATTGAGGATCCTCCGAGCAGGAGTACTCAGACTTGTTTGGCCGATCAAATATCCGACGTGAAACAAGGAGCGCATGCATTGTGCCTGTCGCCAGCGGCTCTATTAGAAACAATTGGTCCTTTTCCAAGGCTACATGGGGCGTGATGTAATTCCATTTTCTTCCTGACTGCAGGAAAGGAAAATCAAGTAATTAAATGTGAGAAATCACCAGCCAGGGGGGGCCTTTCTGCTTGGGTGGATTTCTCAACACCGTTGCCCGCCTGCAAAAGCCAGAAACCGACCTGGGGAAAGTCAGCATGGCTCTGGACAAAAGCATGACACTGCCCATGAATGCACTGCGTACCAAACACAGTTTGTTGTCAGGAACTGACAAGCCAGCCATGTCCAGCTCAAGTGGCCGTACTTCCCATCAGCTTGAAAAGGCCTGCCAGTGAGGAGACTTTGGTCACAGTGTTATGCTTTGTGCTCCTGGCCCCATTGTCCCAGGACCCCAGGTCCCGGGCAGGAGGCATCACCACCCCACTAGAAGGCGACCAGGGGTGGTGGGACTGGGGGATAGAAATGGGATGAGGGTTTGAGGCGGGCGTTCCTAAGGAAAACGTGCCCTGCAGCCAGGAGCAGCCTTGGTCACAATGACCTTGTCTCGGTTTTGGTTTCACGGTCTTTTTACAGCTTGAAACCCTGTACTTGCACCACATCTCTCTTCTGCAGGCTGCAGAGTGTCTTGGTTATGGAATACATAAAATCTTAGTGCCAAGAAGCATTTATTAGGATTTTGTGAAATCCCGTAGCAGAATTCAAATGTTATATATGTGAGTAATAAAGAGCCTTATCATATATAGCTTTAACATTCAGAAAGCCTGCACTGCCTAGGAGTGAATGAAACTATTGCAAACAGGCAATAAAGCTGTGGAGAATTTGAGCCACAAGTTTAGTGGGAGAACTAAAGTCATTTTAGTTCACTTTGATTACTCTTTTTAATAGGTAGCTTACAAGGAGTCCATCACCTGTTTTTTATAAGTAACTATGTTTGACATTTCAATTTCGTTCTTACAGCTTTTAATACATTTTTTATCTTGTACTCTTCTACAGATAATTTACTTCCCAGTGTTTCTTTGTAATAGCAACCGGAATGGAAAAAAATGTTCTCATTTATGTGTAAATTTTGTTAACAAACTCATCTGCATAAATCACATTTCTTCCCAAGGATTTTATTGTGTAGTAGCTGCTTTTTCACTTAAGTTAGAACTTTAAAACAGCTTTCAAAATCAGCTTGAAAGTAAATTACAATGAAAATAAGATCAACACAACAAAACATTTTGATTTTGGCTTTAAAAAATAGAGGAGAAAGAATCAAGACAATAAAGGGTATTAAGGCCAAGGAAATTGTTTAATACTTATGTGTTGTTTATAAAATCTATAAAAGGCTATAAAACAGGTTGCTCCATCCTTGTGTGTTTTAGTAATTGAAATGTGTGATCTTTTGTTTCTTGTTTAAGCATACTTGAAGAACCTGTGGAATAAAATAAATCCTTATATACATTTGTTCCTTGAGACTTTAGATACAAGATTAACAGAGAGCAAGTTTCTTTGCCAGGTTGGTAAAGTTACAAAAAGTGTGTCTCAGGTGAAGACCTGAGTTTTGTTCCATCCCTTTCAAAAAAAGTGTGAATATGGATCCCCCTGAGTGTACCTCGAAGACTAGAGCTAATTCAGTGGTATTGGGTTGGTCATGGGAACAAGCAGCCAGTACAAGGCACAGCTGCTTTCTGATATTGCAATTACTTTGAGCAGCAACTCGCTGTTTCTGACTGTAGACAAAAGCCATAGAAATCTAAAATAATTTTGGTAATCATTTGTTTTGTTTATCTTAATATTCTGTGTTTCAGCAGTCTGGGACAGAAATGAGTATGCAGAATGCACGTGACACCCCAAGTGGTGCTCATTTCTTCAGGTTTCAGTTAATCCTCTTCAGCGTGCTCTGAGTACTCAACAAAGAAGTTAATTTAAGATCATTTCCCCAGATCTCTTAGAATTATCAGTAAATTAGCCTCTGTGCTGATTTCAAAGAGGGCAGTATCATTTGTCCAGTGCCTACTCAATGGCAGCAAAGATAGATAATTAGAGAAAGTCACAGTTTTAGGTAGCTCTTCTCCTGTTCAATAAATAAATAATGCATCCCTGAGTGGCAAAACCAATCCTTCCTGGGAAACACAGCAGAATATACATTTTCATGTAGAATTTTACCATGTCAAATATAAAGCACTAATGTATAATACTGTGGTAAAAGCAGGAAATTCATGTTATTTTTATGTATGCATAATGCTGTTTAGCTCTTTTGAATATCTTAGTTTAGTAGCCAGTCTTCCTAGTCTAGAAATGCACACAAATTCATAATTGGCTTGTAAATGCTTTATTAGAAGCTCTACACTCATTTCCTCCATAGCCTTCAAAGATCTAGCATAATGATGATCTGGAATGAATTCTGCTCCTTGTTTTAGTAGCAGCTGCATCTGTGCATGGTTAAACTTAGCTGTTAAAGGTTACATTGTGGAATTACTTTTTCAATAACATAAAAATACAATAATTTTAGCCAGTTCTGATTCAATGTCTCCTTCAGAAAACAGTTGTCTAAATTGCCTGATTTGTAGAAAATCAAGACTAAGTTTTTAAGAAAGAACTATTTCACCTTGGCAAATCAGTGACCCAAAGCAAGTTGTGCAGAGCAAGGACCATAACACTGGCCAACCTGGGGAAAAAATTCCACATTGTCAGTCCTGTCTTTAGCACTAATCATCATCAGAGGGTCACTGGGTTGAATGTGAACGTCTTTTGGTTGCTGTAGAAAATTCACAGTAGTTTTGCTGGAAATCAAGGCTTGGACAAAAATCAGAGTTTGGTCTTTGGGATCCAGACAACACTGTTTCCTGAGCTAGTGCTTATATGTGTTACCTGGATTTTGAAGTACAGTAGGAAATACTTTGTCATGGCTGTCTTTTTAAAAGGCTTTCACTGCTTGTGCTATGCCTCTATGAGCATCCATTGATTATTTGTCTGTATTTGTCATTTGCTGGAGCAAAGGGAGAAGGCAGGAATAGGAGTCAAATCTCCCCTGAAGCTGTCAAGGACAGTGGATGAGATGTTCAAATGTAAAAGCTAGCACTACAATGACAGATGCAAAACTCGGGAGTTCCTGACTATCACTCTTTACTTCACTAAATGTGATGTGATATTATAATAATTTTTGGTTACTATATATGGAACATAAAAAAATTGAATTGTTTTATTTGTGGATTATTGAATATAGTTTATAAGCACTGTGGCATTTTTTAAACTTTTATAAATGAAAATGCCATCTAAATGAAAAACTGAATATATTTTTCTAAATTTTCCTTTTTTTTTTTTTTTTTACTTTTTTGCCAACAAATATTATATATCTCTGTATGATACAAGAGAATTTAATATCAATGTTCTTCTTTTATAACAAACTTATATGTGTTTTATAATGGCTGAGTGCCTGGGATGGTGAGATCCTTGAGAAAATATTTAAACAAATGTTCAATGGGTTGAAAATTCTGAAAGTGAAGAATTTTAAGTAATACAAAACTTTGACCACTATCACATGATTTTAGTCCCTCCATGCTTCATTTTTGCCATTGGTATTCCAAACTTCTAGGTGATTTTAGTGACTTTTCTCCAAGTTATAGTTTTGTATTTTTCCTTTCAAGTGCTTCAAGTTCTCTGTAGCATTTTCTCTTTTTCTCTACATTCATGTACTGTGCAAAAGTGCATAGATCATTTCCATGATTAAAATACATTGGAATGAGAGGAATACTGTGTAGAAGTTCTACCTTAAATCAACTGCAAGTTTAAATCCAGTTGCTTGAGATTCTAAAGGGACAAATAACAGTGACAGGGCAAAAGACTGGTGAAAGATAGATTCTAGTTCCTAAAATCTGTATTAAGAATCTATTAGTAGTCAAATTTTCAGAAGTGATGAGCTGTCAATACTTTTTTTTTAAATTCGGCCCTTCTGGGAGGAAAAAACCCTTCTGGGTTATCTATGTTTTTATTCTGAATTTTTATTTACATTTCACATATTTAAACAAGGATTCCTACAGTTACATCCTAAATCTTGTGATAGAGCATTTGGCTCTGAAGATGTGTCTTTTCCAATAACTGTAAGAAAAGTATCCTAGAAAAAAGACACTAAACTACCTTTTCCACTTTTTTAGCTGCCTGCATATGTATTGATGGAAACAACTGTTGTTTTACCCAATTGTGAGCATAATGGAGAAGCCCATTTTGCTGACCACAGGAAAATAAGGAGATGATATTATTTAATCAGTTTTATTTTCTAGATGCTGTCCTTTTAAAAAGTTGGAATGGAATTTAACTTTTGGGCAAAGTGAAACTTATGTTTGCTCTCTCACAGCCATGCTTCAAAGTTAGCTCCTCTGACAATTATCTGATATTATTTTTTGCACAGCAATAAGCAAAAGTGATTTAAACACTGCTCAGCTCTGCCTCATTTAAAAGGCCTGGTGTGTATTCTCTGAGCACAAAGATTATCCAGTGCTGCACAGAGGTTTCAATGCCATGAGTCGTGGTGAGTCCTTGGGAAAGTGTGAAAGAACAAAGTAGAAAACCAGCCCTGAGGAAATGGACTTCTACGTATTTTTATAAACACTTTGTTTAGGAGCATATGTACAATAAAATGAGAGAGGAAAGAATATCCCCTTTCTATATGCTTATCATTGTTGCCTGAGTCAACTTAAAATTTCCTTTTGTTCCTCGGTATGTGATCCAACTTCTAAAAGACTGTAGTTTTTGATTTGCAATTGTCTCAGTTAAGATACAGTAAGAAAATGAAAAGCAGATGTCTCACACCTTAAGTCAATCTCATGAGTATTTCAGAGCTGTGCAGCCTATCCAAAGTTCAGCCCTTCCCTGGCAAAGCTTCTTAATTTTCCCACACCTGCAGCTTTGCTGTTTTTATTTTTTGGGGTTTTTTTTTTTGTGTGTCACAATAAGCATAGCTAAAACAAGCAATGCAGTGAGCATGAATGGAGCACACAGTAGGCAATTTGGGGACTCATTCATCACCGATCAATAGAACTGCTCAGACAGTGGATGAGATAGCAAACAATTTGATTTATTATGTTCAATGTTATAATACATGATTTTAAAAGAAATTAAAACCTCTAAACTAAAAACCTTTATCTTATTTATTAACCATTGATAGAAGTAATAAATACATACTGCCATTTCTTTAAAAATACCACACGGCTGTGTCTGCAAAATGTGATATCTTCTCTTGACAGGCATAAAAATGATGGATTTTCAAAAGGATTTCTAAAATTTTAATATTTTTAGCATAAAGATTCAAATGAATTCAATTAGTAAAGTGAATATATGTTAAGAAAACACAGAAACAGAAATTCCACAAATGCTGAATATGGCAAAACTATTTGGTCTCAATTTGTTCTTGCTGAAGAATTTATGTCTCTTGCAATAAAAATGAAATTATGAAGTTACAGCATTTAGCAACCTATATAATAATATCAGAAATTAATGGATTCTGAAATATGCTTGTGGAAAACTGGAATAATGACTACTAGTGACTATAAAAAATTATTTTTCAATGATTCTTTACCTTTAATGATAATCTCATATCCAGAACATTTTTTCTTAAGACTTCAAAAATCCAGAAAAGTGAAAGTATGAGTTGGACACCCTTCCCACAAGATTTTCACTTCAAATTACAAATAATTAAAAAAAAAAAAGTTGTTGAAACATTGAAAAAATATTTACCTAATTATCTGAACGAAATTTATAAATATTTTCTGAGTAAACTGGGGAACTGAAGTCTCATCTTCATAGGTTTTTTGGATGAGCAGTAAAACTCAGCAGTAGAAATCAATATATGGAAAGCCAATGAGGTATTCAGTCACAAGTAAAAGACACTGTAATCAATGATATGCCTAGGTCTGTGGTTTTAAGCAAAGCTGTTTATGTTTCATGAAAAATTTTCTTTAAAAAGGAGCTGTTTTGTTCAAGTATTTTAAATGCAGTAAAATTAAATTTTGCAGGAGGGAGAGAAATTCTCTGAAGACAGAGACCAATGCTGTGTACCAAAGCTAACAGATTTTTAAAAAAGTATAACTACACTGTATCTGCCACACGTAATAAATACAAATTATATTGTAAAAGATTCATTTATTACATAGAGAAATCTTAATGAATTTTGAATTTTTGCAAATTACTTCCTCTTTAATTGAGAGTGGTCTCTAAGTAAACTTCAATGAAGTCTTTCACCTGAAACTTCCCTGACGTTTTCAAAGAAGTACTGAGTAGTTGGTTTTTTATTAGTAAAAATAGTACAAAAGTACATTGTAATTTCCCTTATTTGTCCATTTAAGGCTATTTTATTCTGTAGTAGATATTTCATAAAAAGATTGCAATTTATCAACACTTTACACTTGATGTCTATTTCTTTTTTTTTTACCAAGAGATTTTTAAACTTTAACAGAAATGATTTATTTTTGAAAGAAAAATTCCAGATGATAACAGTTAGCACAAAATATACATATGACTATAAGCAGCTGTGACTGATATCTGTCATGGAAATCAGTCTTCACAAAGGAAAAATGGTTTTGACTGACTTCCAGGGAACTTATTTAGGCAGTTGGTTGACAAGACTAAAAATCTTATGCTGCCTGTGAATGGATGTTTGTGTGTGTTGGTGCTGAGGTTTGTCCTGCACCCACTCTCCTCCATGGTGTAGTAGTGACAGGACTTCTCTCTCCAGAACAACAGAATCAAGTGCCAGACCAGAAAAAGTGCACTTCGAGGTTGTTGGTACACGTGTACATACATAGGTACATAATGGATTTGTGGAATGGAAACTTCTTAAGCAATCTACTTCCAAATGTGTTAGGACATTGCAAGATCTCATGAAAACAAACTCTTGCAATGCTCACAGAGAAATATGTCCTGTAGTTGCAGCTCACGAACTTCTGGCTCATTCTTGGTGTTCAAATTAGTAATTCACTTAACCTTTGAGGAAATACTGATTTTGTGATTATTTGTGATTAGAACTCAGATTTTTATAGAAAATAGTGACCACAATTTGCCTAGAGAGCCTTCCTTGATGACTCAGGAAAGGATCTTACTGCTTCAACAAGGCCTTAGAAAATAACTGGAGCTATTAAGGTATGGTTTAATTTAACATGATGATGAGCAGGAACCTTTTCCCTGTCAATTTTTTCATGAAATAGTAAAGTAGGGAGAAATATGAGTGCTTCTTTCAGTGTTATGATAAGTGGTGAAAAGAGAAATTGGAGGCTTTGCTGTCTGCCATTTGTTTTTAATGCAATTTGAGGGAAAAAAAAATCTGAAGCTTTTCACTGTCTGCATTCAATGGAGTCAAAATTCTCTGTAGTGAGAGCTCTGTGATCAGCATTCCCATTTAAAGTTTTGCACTTGGTGGAACAATGTTTTCTGACAAGCTGTTTTCTGACATGATCTCTCTTATATCTAGACCAGCTCCATATGCTCTTTATTAGTACTTGCTAGACTCCTTCCACTCCTTTGACTGAAAAGACCACAGCATCACATAGAAGTGTCCTGCTATTAGGTCAAATACTGGTTAATGGTCCTTTTTTAAAGAAGTCTCATACCAATCTACTTTGATTCTCCATTACTCTTTTGAATTAATACAATGAATATCCTAAATACCCACCTGTACTGAGAAAGCTTAAGAGCTGATTGAATTGTTTCATAGGTAGGAACTGCCTTCTGCTAGAAAGACATATCTTTATAAATGCTGTTGTGTTTATAATCATTTATTTTATGCCATTGTAAAGGATATTGCTTTTCTTCCCTTTTTGATTTCATTATAAACTAAATAACAAGTTGCGCTAAGAAAATTGGCAGAGTTAATTTGTGAGCAGCATTGTAGTGCTTCTTTTTTATTTCAAAATCCCTGAATTTTATTAATGATTGATATAGATAAGACCATTAATTACATGTTGGTAATAAAGACTACACAAGTAAAAATAATTATGTACATTTTGCAGTACATCTCTCTTACATGTAAAATCATGGCATAGAGCATATATTCAGTTAAATGGTACATATGAACTGAAGATCAAATGTTATTTGTAGTATAACACACTCCAAATATTTTTTTTTTGTGTTACAGATAAAACCCTGCACTCTGCCTACCTTATTGTTAACCAGTTTTCTACACATAGCATCTGTTTACATTAGTAATGTAATTGCTGTGATAATAAGCTCATTGATTTAGTATCTAAGGAAAAAATCAGTCAGGACATCACATTTGTCTTGCTTTACTTGACAACCTATCTTCTACACTGAATAGACAATGTCAATTCTTCCCATTGTTTCAGAGAAATGGAGCAACACAAAACCCCAGAAAGACCTCTTCTCTTTGCCAACTATTGCCATAAAAATGTTTGCAGCAGCTAACTGGTATTGGACAAATTTAATTTTAACAGTGGCACAAGGCCAGTACACTTCAGCGTAGGAAAATTGTATTTATTCGTTATTCAGACAGTATGATGGCCTTATCTTTCACTTGATGGTTAAGCAGAAAAGGACTGTGAAATGCTGAAACTGAAATGAAACAAAGATGCAAACTTTGGTTAAACTGTCTCACTGGGATTTTTTCCCTTACTTTTAAGCATGTTTTATGTGAAAATATGTTGGAAAAATGCTCACTTACTAGGAGTTAAAAAGCAATTTACAAGATTGTAAGATATCTATGTACTTGGGTTCAAGTCCTAAAATTGCAGAGGAAAAAATAATCAGTCATGAGTATTAAAATATAGAACAATCACAGGTTTATGATTTGTTTTCTTTATCTTATTGACAATGCTGCCTTAATATGTCCTTCTTGCTGCAAATTTGGGTTTTGTAAGGTTTCAAAAATCCATGGTTCATTATGAGTTCATGGGCTGAAATTGAGAAAGTTGAAGTTGTGACCATGTGTGATGTTCAAGCTTCAGAGGATGAGAGTCTGTCCCCTGTACCTCTCTGCTGCCCACAAAGCCCTGTATTCACCACAGAGCCTGTACCCAGCAGTGCTGAGTCACTTCTGCCTATAATTTTTTGTAGATGTAAGAGAGTAAGAGAAGTTTCATTCTCCTGTGGTGGTGAATCTCAACTCACCACTTTATAGACAGCACAAATGAACTCACATTATATACAACACAAAATAGTACTGCTCAGTATTAATACAGAAATAATACTAATACTGAAATAATACCACTCCTATACACCAGTATGTGGCAGAACAAGAGTTAATGGCTTCAAAGTGAAAGAGAGTAGATTTGGATTAGATATTAGGAAAAAAATAAAGTTACTGTGATGATGACTATGAGGCACTGGAACAGGTTACCCAGAGAATCTGTGGCTGCCCCATCCCTAGAAGTGTTTAAGGACAGGTTGTATGGAGCTCTGAGCAACTTAGTCTAAGTGAAAGGTGTCCCTGCCCATGGCAGGAGTGTTGGAACTAGGTGATTTTTAAGGTCCTTTCCGACCGAGGCCATTCTATATTTCTATGATACCTTAAAAACACTGCCATTAGTTACCATGTGCTTCACAAAGACAGTTAATCTCTAAACATTTTAGAGAGGAAGGGAAGAAATACTCTTCCCCTTTTAAGGATAACATGAAAAAATGCATTTCAAGTATTATATACTATGGTGTGCTCTCCAGGAAATGAACTGAAAGAGTAAATTTACCTCACTTCCCCTCAACATCAGAAAAGATTCAGTTTTCCTTTCCTCTACATAGCCTTTGTTTTAATTGAAAGTGGGAAGAAGACTTACATTGTGGAAGAGTCAGAAGAAATGAAGATGTGCAAAACAGCCTTTATCATGGAGTGTTAATTACCTATGCAGTAGTTGTACTTACAAGATGAGAGCAACCAAAGACAGGTTGTTCTTTGTTTCCAAACCAGATGTGGGGTAGCAGAAGTGTGGCCTCGCAGCTCATCTAAATTCTGAATTCTGGCAGGCTGACAGCTGCTCTTTTCTGCTGATTAAGAAACACCAACAAACAATTTTTTTTCCTTTTTTTTTCCCCTTCAAAAAGACCTTCTTGGCCGCTTGTATTTGTAAACTCAAAAATGGGCTCTTCCCATTCAGTGTTTTAACTGTGATTACTAAAAAGGAGGTATTGTTAAACTGGAGAAGACAGGCAAGGTTGGGATGAGATGCACTAGTAGGAATAATGATATACCACACATTTAGCTGATGTATCAGAAAAAAATGACAATTACAATTGAACATTGTACCATTTTTTTCCACAACTCTCCTGGACAGAAGCCTTGAAAAGTCTCTCCAAAATGAAGTCCTTTCTTGTCAGACAAATGAAGTCTATTCAGTTTTGGCCCCTTAGGGGATTGCTGGCAGAGTTCAGACCTGACACAGGTCCAGACCCCCTTCTGCTCCACATAAGGTAGAAAATCTGTGTTCCTGCTTTAATTTGCAGGATAGTATTTTAGGTCTCTTGGTGTTCTTCCACTTCTCAGAAAAAAAATCAAAAGGACATGATGCTAATGATGCCCAAAACAGTAAGTTTGGGTCTAGAGCAGGGCCACGAAGGTGGTCTGGGGGCTGGAACACTGCTCCAATGAAGACAGGCTGAGAGAGCTGACGTTGTTCAGCCTGGAGAAGAAAAGGCTCCAGGGAGACCTTAAAGCTGCCCTCCAGTACCTGAAGGGAGCCTACAAGAAAGCTGGAGAGGGACTTTTTACAAAAGCATGTGGGGATAAGGCAAGGGACAATAGCTTTAAACTGAGAGAAGGTTTACATTAGAGACAAATTCTCCAGTGCAAGGGTAGTGAGACACATGAATAGGTGGCCCAGAGATACTGTGAATGCCCCACTCCTGGAAGTGTTCAAGGCCACGCTGGATAGGGCTTTGAGCAACCTCATCTAGTGGAAGATCCCCTGTGGCAGAGGAGTTACAACTAGGTGATATTTCAGGTCCCTTCCAACAGAAAATGTTTTATGACTCTATAAAATGTGGATCTTTATGGGCATTACCTCAGGGTGGACAATATGCTACTGTGATTCTACATTCACTCGATATCGGGGAGAGATTTGGTAGGGTACCTTCATATTAAGAGTTGCACATCACTTATAATTTTGAGGATGTATTTTTTCCAATCCCAGCTGAACATTTTTTTTCCTCTAATACTAATTTCTTTTTGAAGAGAAATGAATATTTGGGAAGATGTAAAGAAGTATTTTGTGTTTGTCACCATGCTAACAGCTTTCCCAGTGCCCTTTTCTGAAGCTTGGTTATCTAGTTTGAGGCATATGCCCAAGCTATAAATTAACATCTTCTGTATGCTTAGACTATGTATATTGAGGACTTTTCTTTTCATATGCATGTGCATGAATATGCAAATATTGCTGTAATGTAAAAGAAATAATAGAGATGTCCAAAATAATACATGTATTTAATCAGATTTAAAGATATTTATTTCAGTTTTAATATTTTTCCTCAGGAAACTGTGCCTATTAAAAAAGCTTTCTTGAGGTACAAACTAGTCCTGAGGTTCTATAGCATACACATCAATAGCATCAGAAACTGGGACTGGAACATAAGCCTTCTTCCTACTGGTTTGTACCTAACTAAAATGTTCTTCTTCTTCCTATAACAAGGGAGTTCAGAAGGTTGAATCAAAAGAAAAGATGTACATCTGGATAGCTCATAGTAGCTTAAACAGTAGTGAAATATGGCTAATGGGTCCTAACCAAAGAGGACAGAAGGCATCCATATCCAATCCCCATCATCTAAAGGCATCCACTCTGATTGCAAACAGGTTTTATCTAATGATTTCCACACAGGAAAGTTCTGGAGTGATATAAATTTTAACTTTCTTTTTTTCTTTTTTTTACTTTTTTTTCTTTTTTTTCTTTTTTTTTTTTTTTCTTAACCTGACCTTTCCCCTCAGAAAAATAAAACTAGTGGAAGTGCAGCTCTAGAAAGAGCAAACTGGGGAACACCTGTGGGAAAGCAGATTTCACTGCAGAAAGATGAAGGCTCACTATACAAGGGGCCTGTGTTAAATCTTCTGGTCTGCTGCTACCTGGGCAGAAACACTGGATGAGAATAATAGGAGAGAAGATGAGAGAACAGTTTTCTCCTTCATTCCGAGATGAAAGATGTTTTTCAGTTGGAGATGTGTCAGTCAGACAAAAACTGGTGATTTATAATAAGTCATTCTATACTTCATTCTATACTCACATCTGAAAATAACACCTCTCTGTGGTTACACCAAATTCTGTTTGCCTACTTTCTTCAGGGCAGGTGGGTTTTTCTGACTGTCCACTGAGTAACACTGGTGGTTTTTATCACCAATCATCAGAAAAAAGACTGGAGAGTAAGTATGGTGCTGTTTTGGAAAAGTTTTATGCTTCTTGTTGGAAACAGCTTTGGAATTTATTCTTTCTTTTTCTTCCATTTCTTTCACATTCACTGTTTTTGTGTAGGTTCTCTTCCTTTACTGTCTTTTACTCAGTGCTGGACTGTTCTGTGGGAAATAAATTTCTTTCAGGTAGAGGCAGAAGATGCAAGATATTCTTGGATGTTCTATATTAAATTAGGAGGCTCTGTGCTTAGTCTTGATAGAATATTACAAAAATTTTACATGTACTCTGCAGTTTTTACTTGTAGGTGGTTTTACATTTTGAGAACAGTTTTTGAAAATTGTAGTCCTGGGAGATCAAATGACATGAAGATGATGGATTGCTAAGGATATCTTGAAATGAGCAGTGCCTGTTCCATTTATGAATGGAAGTCTTCAAGGTTAGAAATGAAAGCTGAAACATCAGTAGTTATAGCTGCTCGAAGTGAAGGAATAGTTCTGAAATGGAGTTATGTATAAGCTGCTTCATATATCACCCTTAGTTATGGTTTAAAATTTGAGTGTAGGTGTGAGCAACCACTATAAATTGCCATGGAGATTAGTATTTCAGTCACTGAGGTCACACTGACTTGTCCAGGAACTGTTTGAGGTAAAATTAACAGCATCTTTATATTTTATCTCCTTTAGTTAAAATCTATTAAAAGAAGACATGCCACTACTTGTAAACTTCACTTTTAAAAGAAAATCAGACTGAGTGTTACTGGAGTTTGCTACTTAAAGCTTCTGACCTTATGTCTTGTATCAATCAAACACTTCTGGGCTATCTCAAATGGCATTTTCCATCCCTACCTCTTCTGGCTGTCATGGAAACGCCGTGCACCCTGTTATAAAGGTACTGTAATACTGCTGGGCCGAGCACAAATCACATTAACAGTGGAGCTGGAAATCAACTTAGACATAATAATGGTTGTAGCTTAGGGAAATAGCCCCTTGCCTCTCTTCTAGACAGCTCCAAGTCTGAGCACTTCCCAGGAAACCAGGTTCCATTTCCTGGAGGAAAGCCATCCTGAGGGACACCTGCAATTCTGCAATGAGGTGATGAAAATGGCAGGCATGAAATCCCTGCATCCACTGTGTTAGCTGCAGGCAAGTTTCCTCTGAGATCTGTGATTTATGAATGACACTTAGCTTTTGCCATCCAATGCCTTTCCTCGTCCCCTCTCATAGTGAAAAGCCCACAGCTCTGTTTTTAACTGTCATTCCAGAAGAAATCCTGGAAATTTCACTCTTTCACCCTCTCCTCCCATTTCTATTGAATGAAATGGCAGCAACTGCTCCACCATTAGGATCAATATCCGGGCCATTATGCTGGCAAAAGAAGCAGCAAATCACATTTACGTGGATTGTCAGATTCATTATTATAAGCAGATGGCAGTCCTTGCACTACAATGCTGCTGAGAAAAGACTGACATCATTTCAAATTAAAATCTATAATGCTAATACACATCTCTAACTCTTTGTACAGGCCTAAGTGCATTAATCTTCTGAATGATTTGCCAACGTGTGCACTGCTTTAGGTGTTTTCACTTGAGTGGAGCTAAAAGGAGAGCTTTTAACTGAGAATGGTTAACATTTATTCGTACAGATTGATAAAAGTTAACATGCAATTTTCTTTACTAGTAGCTCCCTAATAGGAATTAATGGGACATTTTGAAGAGAAAATGCCCACTTCAGAAGGCCAGTTTAAGAAATGTGTTAACCACTGAAGAGAAAAATACGTTAGTAGCATCTCCCTTAGATGAACTGCTTTCAAAATAATTGCTCATTAAAAAAAAGCAGGGCATTTTAAAAATGTGTTGTAGACTTGTCTAGGTATGCAAATAAATTTCATTTTTCAAATGTGGACAAAAAAAATTGGAAATTTTTATGATCAGAGACTGTCAAAATTTTGAAAAATGAACATAAAATCAGTCTGTTCTTTTAATACACCTAAAGTGGAAGATGGTTCCCAGAAAAAGAAATTTACATATTTCAGAGATTATTATATCTGCAGTGTCTAAAAAATAAATCCTGTCATCATATTTTCTATAGCATGCTCTAAAATATCAGTATTTTTTACATGGTTTTTAGGACATGGAGGCTGATTCCTCAATACTTCCACCTTTCTCCAGAAAGGATATATTCAAGAGAGAGCATCTTCTAGTGACTGAACTATGGACAGTGTGCTGTCAGGCTGCCTAACCATGAGAATGAAATCTAGACAAATACTTCTAGAGAAATGTTTACATCATTAGGGGCTGTCCTGGACTTTTTCTTCCTGCAAGTACAAAACTGAATAATGCCACACTGGAAGCCATGTCATCAAACTGTATTCCAAGTTAAATATCTTTCCTTTTGAAAGGGCTTAATAGGTGAGGAGCATTACACTGCTGCAGCTGATTGGATTAATGGGGCAAACAAAATTCCCGTGTTTTCTCTACATGTTTTCCTTGCAGAAGATTGTTTTAAAACATCCAGGTTAACTACAAAGCCATAAATCTCTGGAATTCTCCCATCAAAATCTTTATAAATATATATGTTATTGCAGAAAGGCTTAGCTTTGCCAAAGAACTAACTGAAAAAATAAAGTTTGGTAAAATGTTTTTACCAAACCCAGGTAGGATCTTTTGTGCCATTAATTTTTATCCAGAGATTTAAGCTCAAAGGAAACAGAGCCTTCAAATCTACATTATGTATTGTCTTCTCCCAGTGTATGCCAGTGTCATGTGCTAACATTAATTAATTACTTCTTTAAATATCACTGATGTTTAATTTTTCTGAATTCTTTTGTTTTTAGCATATCTGAAACCTGATGTCTCTGTATTTCATTCATATTTGCTCACCTTAACCACAAACATTGATTTTTTTAATATTTTCTTGTTCCGTTCATCTGACTCAGCACTAAAATCTAGTTTAGCTTGCCCAAACCAGTTGTTATGTGCAGCAATAGAAAATAGCATGCTTCACTAATATAAATAATGTACAACAGCTTAATAATTTGTTTACCTAGTTTGGGTTTTTTTTTTTGAGTAGGGATTGATTGTATTACAAATGACAAATTTGAATAACAGAGTATGAGGAGAAAAAGTAGTTGCTCTGTTTGGGGAGTTGCTTTAAGACATAATGCATAGAGAGCTGCACAGCAAGATTCAGAAAGAGATAATGAAAGACAATTTAATTTTCCAAAATTTTACAGGAAATGTCATTCAAGAAAATTAAACTTGAAAGAAAGGTATGTACCTATTTACAGCTATATGAGTCTGATCCTGCAAAAAAATTGCTGTTTCATGAAAAATCTTGTGTATTTGGAGGTTCCAGTTTATATGGATGTTGAAATTACCAATTAACATAAGAACTTTACATCAGCTTTTATTCATCAGCTTTAACTCCGTGACTAACAGAGAATAAATTAGTAAGAATTCTGAAAAACTAAAAATTCACCTATGTTTTGATATGTTGAACAGGTCTTATTGTGATATTTGAATAATTTTAATCTATTTCTTGGTAAAGTTCTCTGCTAATTATTGAAGTCCAAAATATGATGCACATCTTTCAGGTTTCTTGTTTAGGGATTACAGATAAAAAAAGGTACATCCAGGGTGTTAAAATTTATGGTTCTGATTATTTAAAGTACATGAGTTGCATCTGACATTTATTTAAGAATTTCTTTTCATGGCATAATATTTAAACTTCCTAATTAATGGATAAAAGAAAGATATGGGAAATGTGTAATTTACAAATTGAAAAAAGCTCTTAAAAGTTTTGCAGAACATCTGGAACTTTTCCACAATAGTCTTGAAATAATATACTCCAAGCCATAGATCCCATTATAGTGCATCTCACATATGTACTACCATGACTACTCCATTGCTTTCTCATATGTGGATTGCATGGATTCATTAAGTGCAGTACACACTAACATTCCTCACTCTGAGTTGATTAGTCAAGTTATTAACATCCAAAATACTGCTGCTGAATTATCAAATCTGAATAGAGATTTCCCTGAGATGCTCCACAGCTTTTTTTAGAATATGGCATTTCTCCCAAGTGACTCTTAGTGACACAGTTTGAACGCTGTAGTAGTTGGTTAGCAAACTGTGAATTAGTATTTTTTGAATACGTGAAGTAATAGGCTGGTTTTGATCTGTGGCTGAAGATACAAGAAACATTGACAGGTTGTGTGTGCCTCACATTCAATCTGAGTCCTAGAGTGTACATTTCTTTCCCCAACCCCCCCTTTGCTTTGCCTGCATTGCAGTTTGTTTTACTGACTGAACACTTAAAGAGATATCTACTTAAGGATGTCAAAGGTGTAGTAAATGGGAGGCAGGCCACTGGGAGACAAAATAGGGAGGTCATTCCGCCTGACCTCCTCCTGTTTTTTCCCACTAAGAAAGCTGCTGCTCAGCTGACTTAAGATTGAGAGACAAGGCAGAAAAACTGCAAAAACAGTATGAACTCAACCTGTTTGGTGGTGCACTTTCTACTTGCAAAAGGTTTTTTTCCTTCATGCTGGTCTCCTGTTGCAGTTACTCCCTTCAGAAATGCTGCAGTTTATTATTTCTTCTCTGTTATTCACCCTGCATGCAGGTTGTGTAAGTGAATGGAAATTCAATGATAAAGTTCTCTCTGGCTTTAGTTAGTTATATAGAGATTAGTTTCAATAGTTAAGCTAGGATTCTCAGTAGCTGATGCTTTTGTTGACATTGCAAAGAGGATTTTTGTCTTTAGGTGATATATAAGGCTTCTGTAATTTCTTGTTGTGGCATTAGCATATTGGGAAGGGAATCCCAACCTTTAACCTCACAGCTATATTGATGAGGTGCAAATTGATTTCTAGTGTGTATTCAGCCTCTGAGCTGGGCAGGAGGGTCCCAAAAGTTCAGCCAGTAAACATTCAGGCGAGTGCAAGTGAATGTCATGTGGAAGAGAAGCGACAAGTGTGCTCCACTTGCAGGAATTGTGTACTTTTCTCTTACCCAATGCCTGGCAGATCATGTCCACTTTGACATCTCCTTGTTTTGCTAATCAGTAGAAATGGGGAATATCTTCTGCACTGGCATCCAGCATAACGAAGAAGCACCTCCGTTCTTCAGACGTCCCAGTGAAGTGTAAGGTAGCCCTAAAAAAAGTCTAAAGAGATGTTTCAAAAGCATTTGTACTTTACAGGTTCTTACCACAAGTAATTTTCTTTACTGGAGCTCACTCTCAAATCTGAGAGTGTTTTATTATGAACTTTTAGAGAAACTAGTTATATAATTTACCCATAGAATGAGGGAGGAGCAGTTTGTCTCAGAACTACATCACAAAATCATTAAAAAAATCCATATGCAGTAAAGTGAAGTGGAAAGAGTGTAATTAAAAAAATATTAAAAAAAATTAAATTGGATTTTGATAAACGTGCATACTCAAATTCTTCTTCAAATTCTTCTTATTTTTATAAGTACTACTCTTGCTACTTGAGGTTTATATTAAAATATTTTATTCTCTTATATTTTTCCTATATTTAGATACGACTAGAACCCACACTTTAAAAATTACAAATCTTTCTGACGAGGGAATATATGCAGCTGGGAAATAAAGGTTTGCATTTTCATGTGTTAAGCACCTAGGAGACAAGGCTGGAGAAAATACCAGTGCATGAGTGTAAGGCCTGACCAAACCCTGACAAGCGAATGATTTTGAGGGAGATACTTCTCTCTCCTGTGTTGTAATAACTCACTTTCTTTGATAGAAATTAGATTATGTTAGTTTGACTTATGTCAACACCTCTGAGAGTGAGTTCAAGTCCATGATTCTGGGTTTAGGCGCTAAACTAATTCTGGGTTTACAAAGGCACTAAAATTTTAGAATACAAAGTAGAAAGACTCTCAAACGAAATGGGGAAAAACAAATGCTCACACGGCATTTATAACCTAATTGTATTTCCTGCCATGGATTTTAGTCTAAAAGGTTTGTTTTCGTGTTTGGGGTGGGTTTATTTTTTTTTTTTTTTTGGATTTTTTTTTTTTTTTTTGGATTTTTTTTAATAGAGGCAGATAAATTCTTGGGAAATACCTAATTCATACTGTTCTGTTAATAGAATTTTTAATGCAAATTTGTTTGCATATAACTGTGAAAAATAACAGTAAATAGGAAATGTTTGGAGTATAACTCTACCTTCAGGAAGAAATTGAAACAAGATTTTAATCATAACCAAATCTACTTATATTAATTACCTGAAAATGTCAGTGATGCACCAGTGCTGGTCCCTAGTTTCTCACATCAGCTATACCATTAAATAGCTTTCTTTCCCTTTTCTAAGCTTGAGGTCTTCCTATGGTTTATTGTCTCTTAAATAATTTAAAATAATGAGTAGATGTCTATTATTTAAAAAAATTTCTGAAAATCTCTGGGAAAAAGGAAATAAACAAACAAAGAAATGGTAAAATAATAGCAAGTCATAGGGATCCAATAATCCACTTCATATTTTATTACATTGTGCCTTGTGCTAACTTAAGGGTAAATATTTCCCTTTTTTCTTTTCCAGGGGTTAACTACATAGTTATTGATACTCTCTGCTGGGTCTATATCCATACAGAATTTATTCATATAAGCAGCTGAAGAGATGACTTTAAAAATCTGAGATTAGGTTTTAGTCAAGTGTTATGCCAATAAAAACAGAGAAAAATTAAGAATAAATACAAATAGAATGGCACCAGAATTGAATGTTTTAACCTATTCTCTGGAGAAGCAAGTAATATTTTAGTGCAGGAGTATTCAAGACCCGGTACATGAATATGTGAACAGGATGAATCGCTTGTCCTTAAAAATGTTTTGTGTAGGCATTTTTAAAGCAAAATACTTTGCCAATTACAAAAGGTAGAAAATATCAATTAATCATCATTTATTAATATACTTCATTTGAAGAGATTGCTTATGATTTAAAAACAAACTCATTTTAATGAGATACTTAAGTTTAGGGATGTGAGGCACAGGCACAGAGCATCCTGCAATGCAGGGAAAGTGCATTTCTCAAATGGCAATTAGTTTTTCCCTGTTACTGATTCACTAGGTGTCTTCTGTCCAGTGGGGCAGCACAAGTGGGGGTGGCCCATCGGATAAAGAGCTCCAAATGAGAATGATAGATGTGCTTTAAAACTAGCCATCTGTACTTACTTTCAAAGGTGCTGAACTAGTGATTTTTTTCCCCACTTCCTCCTTTTTTTCATTTCTCATGATACACATTTGCAAAAGTACAGAATCTCCAGTGAATGGCAAAGTGGGATGCGGACAAAGGTTTTCCTTACTCGGAAGGGATGAGCATGGTGTAGAGTGAAAAGTTCATTGTATGATGGATGAGCCAGGGAGTATGAAGGTCACTCTGTCAACAGCACACAAGAGAGGATTATGGGTGACAACAGCTCTACAGTCCTGGCAACTAAATTGTTTACAAAATGCAATAATAGAGAGTTGTAAGAAACTTCCCCAACTTTGTAATTGCAAAAGGATCACCAGGACAAATGAGCTGAAGGGTTTTTTGGATATCTTGGGGAACATTTCAAAAGTAGAGAGATATTGTCACTTTGAACACTAAGATCATCTGTTCCTTTTAAAATTAGATTATTACTAAGAGACAAAGGATTCCCAGCTCAAAGCAACAACCACAGCAGAACCCCACCACCCTATTCTGAAAAAAAACCCCAACCAAGCCACAAAATAAAATAAATTTATATTAATTTCAACTAACACCAGCCAAAAAAAAAAAAGTTTTACAAGATACTGCTGTGTGCTGAATGAAAAGAAAGGACTCCTATTAAGTTTTAAATTGTGCAAAATTACTCTTATTCTGTTTAACAGATTATTTTTAAAGTCAATCAGTTAATGTTCTAATAAAAAATGGCCATAGGCACAGCTCCTGAAGTGACCCTCAAATGCCCCAGTATTTGCATACTTTATTTTCTGCCAGCTTAAAAATAATATAGAATAACCTGAGGTTGTTATAAAATGTTAATCACATTAGCATTATAAACCCTAGTATTTAATTACAACTTTCTGCCATTTTTGACTTGTTTTTCTTTCAAATAAACACAGTTTTGGGATGTCTGAATGTTAAATTGGCTAAGATTGGAATATGGAAAGTGTAACATTTAATACCATAAAATTTCATTATGATTTAATCATGTTCTAGAAATGCTTCCTTTGAAGTCCCTTATTTTGAAAAGCAATGTATCTTAAAAATGTGACCAGTTAATATATCAAATTTCTGTACAAATGTTTTCCTAAACAAAAGAACACAGTTTTATATAAAAAAAAATCATCCTCAAAATATACACCATCTATTCTCCAGCTAAACAGAACCATATACAGAAAGATTTCCAGGCACCCACCAATGTGAGAATATGCCAGAAGCAATAGTTTCTGTCCATATCAAAGCAGTGTACTGGATAGTGTTTTTACACTGACTTAAAGCTGTGATAACAGGCCTTTTCAGATATGCCATTTCTTAAATAAGGCACCCTTCATTTAACCAAGTGTTCAGTATTGCCAAATCTATAAAGCTAAATTGCTTTTTTATAAGGTAGAACCTTACCTGTTGGATAAAGTATGTGCAGTGAGGCTTATAAATGCTCATAAAGGGAAAGTATGGACGGTAAAAGTATCCATTACCTTTTGGAAAAAGGACGATTATTTCAAAGAAAATGCCAGCAGTGGGAGACATATAATAATAATTTAGGAGGAAAAATAAAACTGACTTTTTCCCAGTACCACTGTTAATAATACAACTACTTCTTTTATATTAATTAAAGAATGTTTCTTGCTTGCTATATATTTTTAGTTAGCAGCCAAGTATTTTGTACTTTATAGCAAAGACTGGACTTCAACCAAATTGGGAGCAAGTGTGCTGTGGAAAGCTGTTGGGGAAAACTTTATAACATAGTGTCTATTAATGAAGGACAAATTCATTTAATAGATCTCCCTGTAAATCAACATCTGTTGGTAAATTGGCTTGTGGAATTGCTGTTGGTGAAATTCACTTTTGTGTACTGAAATGGCTCAGTTCAACTTTTGAGTTGGGTTAGACTTTTTACCTACCAGTAAGATATAGATAAATGGCTGAAGTGCTTTTTTCTAAGATACAATGCTAGGCTGTCCTATGCTGGTACAAACACATAAAAAGATCTGAGGAAAAGAAAAAGCCAAATTTCCACATTCCAAAGCTCACCTTTGTATCAGCATTTCGAACTACTTCATAATACATAAATCATCTTGCTTTGGTCTGAGGGGAGCACTTGTGTAATTTAATTTTTATCCAAATGAACCTGGTAGCATTTATTCTGCATCAGTGTCCTGGAAAGGCTTTATTACAGTATCTGAGGAGGCTTTATTTTAAGCCTCCTCAGATACTGACCTTTGCCAAATATACCTGACTTTGAAAGTGTCTGTTCTACTTATGGACAGTGTCCAGTAACTGCACTTCAGAAAGAACAGAAGAGAATATTACATGCTTATTTTATAATGCCTAACATCTGAAGCACAATTGGTTGTACATTTAGGATGGGGAGTGATGAGAAGATATTTAGGGGTCCAAACAAGAATTAAGAGCTCTCATTTCTAAGATGATCTCCAAAATTCCAGATTGGATCAGACTCCCTGTCCTTTTTTGGGATTTGTTAGGATACAAAGAACCACTGTGATGAACTCATCTGATTATGCAAAAAAAAGACAATAGGACTGGTCAAAAGTTCTTTTTACCATGAATGAGAACATATCAATTTTAGGGGAAAAAAGTCCAGTCTCAATTTTCTTGTCATGCAGAAATTCCCATGATCCTTTAAGATTTGTCATTTTTCTTCCTGAAGAGTTCTATTGGGTTTGCATGGACAGGTTTGCAACTGGGCTGGGGGTGGAGGGGGTCTAAAAGGAGAAATATGAATGGCTTCCGTGAGAAGCTTCTCACACATCTGACAGAGCATAACTCATGCCAATATCACAGGTTTGGGGAGGAAAACATCTTTTGTCTCCTCTCCTTTTTTCCAAAGGCTAGCAAATTGGCATTATGTCATGTTCTTAAGCTGCTCACTAAGAATGAATTATTTCCCTACTCTATTGTCACTCTTAGAGGGTGCTGTCCTATCTGAAATATCAGAACTTCCTTCCTTCCTTCCTTCCTTCCTTCCTTCCTTCCTTCCTTCCTTCCTTCCTTCCTTCCTTCCTTCCTTCCTTCCTTCCTTCCTTCCTTCCTTCCTTCCTTCCTTCCTTCCTTCCTTCCTTCCTTCCTTCCTTCCTTCCTTCCTTCCTTCCTTCCTTCCTTCCTTCCTTCCTTCCTTCCTTCCTTCCTTCCTTCCTTCCTTCCTTCCTTCCTTCCTTCCTTCCTTCCTTCCTTCCTTCCTTCCTTCCTTCCTTCCTTCCTTCCTTCCTTCCTTCCTTCCTTCCTTCCTTCCTTCCTTCCTTCCTTCCTTCCTTCCTTCCTTCCTTCCTTCCCACACCCGTACCCTACCCATCTTCCTTCTCTCATTGCAACTCCTGCCCATGGTGATGTTAAAAGTTGGTGTAGATAAATTTATTAATGACATCTTTTTTTCCTCTAGACTGAGAAACTATAGGGAAAGTAATCAACCTACAGAGGATGATATCAGCATACTTTCTTAAACTGACAGGACTAAACTACTTAGGAAAAACACTAGTGGATTGCTTTGGACTTTTGCAGAAAATGTTACAGAAATTAAAGCATCCACCTTAGTGAGCTCTCCCCTGTATAAGAAGTGCAAACTGAATTAGACTGGATTAATTGAACCTTATCCCAACTCTTCTTGGTAAATTTTGACAGTGTTTTGTGGCTGGAATAGACATATCCTAGCATGTTTATGAGTAGTGCAATGCAAAGATTCAAGTTTGGCTTCAGAGATCTCAGTGTACCTCCAAGGACAGTGACATTTTAAAATTCAGTGATCTAGATTGTGTCTAAATAAAAAGCTGGAACTTCAGAAACAGAGTGGACACGCAATTCTTTATTTCAAGAAAATTTTTCCAGTGAAGGGTGTTATAAGTTCACCAGTTATATAACTAAATTTAGAGTTTGCATCACAAATTTGAGCTGATTACACCAACTTTAAGAAAATACTTAAATTTTTTAAAAAGCACATTTTGTTACTTAAAGTGAAGTAACATTTACTTCACTTTAAGTAACATTTGCACAATGTTACCTAAAGTGAAGGATAAACTGAAAACAAAGGAAAATCTGACATTTCAAATGGCATTTAATGTACAAGTATTTTTGTTTGAATACTGAAAATCATTCATTAATTTGTACCAAATAAAAACTCCACTTGAGACATTCAGCAATGCTAACGATAATTGAGTACTCAATTGGAAAGGCCTTCAATATAGGTTGATGTAGTACAAATGTCAGGGGAGATTATAACTCTCTTAACTATGATGGAAATCTCCAGTCTGTTAAAGGTAGGAAGTTAGAGGGAATAAACCAGAACAAAATATCTTCATCGTTTATGATGCTTAATGTTCCTGTTACCACACTCAGAGTGTTCCTTTTGCCTCATGTCCTTTTTCAGAAAATCACTATGCTCTTTCTTTTGGTAAAACAAATGATTTTGCAATGTTCTTTGTGGTAGTAGGTGTTCCTGCATTGTTTGCCTTTGCAGCACTTGAGGAGCTCAGATATTAAAGCTCCACATTCCCTGAAGCAGCAGGGATGCCCTGCCTGGGAGGAAGGGGTGGGCTGGGGTGAGCTGTGTAGCCCCTCTCTCCTTGCAGTCCTTGTTGATGCTCTGTGAGGCAATGCTGGGGGAAGAGTGGCACCAGGGCGGAGACCCAGGAAACGGCAGTGAGCCACAAGCTGGCTCCAGTGGGTAGTTCCCCCTGTTACCTCAACCAGAACTTTACAATTTCCTATTGAGGAGTCTTTTCAGGGTGTATTGACAGGAGTGGCAGACAGGGTAATGAAAGACAAATTCCATAACGCAAAAGGCAGAGGCGCTGACAATGAGATCAGAGAGCTGACCCCTGACCCAAAGTCAGCATTTTCTTTTCTCTCCTTCTTCTTCCCTCTTTCTTTCTCAGTTTACTGTTTCAGGTTTGCTTATTATATGGAACAGTCTCAATTGTGACCCTGAGCCCATTATTGCTTTGGCTTTTCCCCTTCCCTCAAATGATTGTTTGGAAAATGGCCCCAACAATGTGGAAAAGATGCTGATAAGTATAGAAAAGAGACGTTAATGAGAAAAGCTTGGAGATGCTTGCAGTTTTTATCAAAAAAGAATAAAAGGAAGAGTAGTGTTTTCAGTGCTGGTGATAACTAGATTAGTGCAAACCTTCTCTGTGCATTTATGTAAGTTTGTTGTGGTGTGTGCGTGCTGAAGTCCTTCTGTCAGCCACTTTCACCAAGAGGATAGAAGCAGTGTCATTTCTTTTCCTATAATGATTTAAGTCTTCAAGCCGTAACACCAAGATGTGAAAGATGTCTGTGTTGTCATTTTTCAATCAAGCACGTAATACCCTTTTATAGCCTTTTCCTGCAGAAACACATTTGTTAGTTAAAATAACTAATGTTATTGATTTAGCTCATGAAAAGGGGAAAGTATACTGTTTTACCCTAGGGGTGGCAAGACTGTCATTCTACTGAATACCAGACATCTCACTTCTGAAGCACATAACTTCTTTGGTCCTATATTCTTTTAGGACATACTGTCTCACTACTATTTTTGTTCCGACATTTACACATTTTAAACATCTAGAAAGGTCTCTGCTTTAATGTCTGAGTAATGGCTAGTTGAAATAGCCCAGTTATACAAATCAAAAAGATGCTTTTCAAAACTTTTCTTTTTGTTATCTCCAAGTTTCCTTACTTTTGGGGTGCTCTTCAGACACTGTGTGATATGTGTGATATGTCTGTTATACTGCATTAGTCTCACTGATATTCAGTTAGTTCCATGTTCTCTCTATAATTTTAAACTTTTTCAAATTTCATGAGTGCACTGAGGACCATGTCACCAAAGACATTAAAAAAATAAAATTAATAAAATAATTGTTTGTGCTTGTGGAACAGAAGGCTTGTCATAGAAAATAGATAAACCCCAAATTACACTATTTTATATATATATACATATACATACATATATATATATGAAAATGGTGTTTTAACATCCGCAACCTACTAGGGACTTGAAGTCAAACAGAAAGGGATGGAGAACAAAAAATTCCAAGGCTAAGAATCTTCAAGTTGTTTCTTTCCTAAGGTCATCATGTTGTGAAGGTTTGGATGCCAAGTCAAGGGTGTGCTCATGAGAAATAAACCTTTTCTTTGACAAATAGAACCGGGAAGACATTGCCTACTGTCTTTATTAAAAATATTCTCCACCATCTGAGCCTTGAAGAACACAATTTTAAGACATGCTGCATTATCTGCAGTGCTGTTCATAGCAATAATTTAATTGTAGACAAAAAAGAGCAGTATCCCAAAATTTTAGGTATTGTGAACCTGTACAAGAAAATAAAAACTTCTATCAGGAAAAGGTATAAGGAAAATAGAAATAAAAATTTCTGAAATCTATTGGCATGTTTTATAAGTGTAAAGGTAGCACTGTTTTAACTAAACCACTCCAAACCTGCTAATAGTAATGAAATACTTACGGGAAGAATTTGTTCTTTGTAAAACTTTATTGCACTGCATTATTACAGGCTAAATAGAAGGAGTTTGAACAGTCATCTAAATCTGACCTTTCTCTATCTCTTCTTCTAGCTAATTGTGCTATTAGCAATAAGTTGGATATGGAAAATATTCTTTCTTAAAGCAAGATATCCCCTTGGGAGTAATTTTGTTCTCTGACCAATAGATATTTTTCTTTCTCTTACAGGACATTTATCAGGTTCAAGCATGTTTTGCCTCTTTTGCAAAGGACCACAAATGAAATCAAATATCACAAAGTACCTGGGGATTACCTATGCCTCATGCTCAACCTTATTATAGGTACTATCTCTTACACCAACA